>NC_073240.2:50791363-51094393 GCF_029281585.2 Gorilla gorilla gorilla | reverse complement strand
ACATTAGGTGAACTCACACTTGTCTGGTGGTTTTTCCACCTCACTGGCTTGGGGTACTAAAGCTAAAGACCTGAGAGTGTTCATGGAGAGAAGTCTGATAGGAGATCTTTTCTCATAATTCTGGAATCCCAAAGAGCTGCACCTTCAGTGTAGGAATAAAGCAGGAATACCCTGTCCCTCCTCCTGTCTGCTCCTGCCCTTGCCCCTGTTGCCGTGATGCTGCAAAGATAATAAGCTGATGTGAACCAAGACATCAAATGGAGAGAGGAAAACAATCTGATGGTGAAAATTTGGAATCACAAGGCATCCTTTGTACACACTTGCAGCCTGAACTCATAAATACCTGTGTAGTCTAAAAAACTGTAAACTGAGAAATGAATTTGAAGTGATCTTTGGACTAGGGATTACCCCAGGCTCTTGACAGAAGCAAATGAATATCCGCTCTGGAGGAACCTGCCTTCATCCCAGGCTTCATATCCACAAATGAAATTCAAAGGAAAGTGAGCAGTCAGAAATAACTAAACACATGAACACATGCCAATTTGGACAGTAACCTGCTAAAACAACTGTCAACAGAAGCAGACCTATAAGGACTTGAGATAAAATTTTAGTAACAGATTAGAAACAGCTAAAGAGAAAATTAGTAAACTGAAACGTATGAAAGAAAATGATCCAGACTATGTCACAGATAAAAATAGATAGAAAATGTAAAAGAGATGTTAGGAATCATGAAGCATCATGTGAGAAAGTCTAACATCTGATCATAGATCCACAAAAAGAGCAAAAATAGGGATGAAATAATTCAAAGAGGTAATTGCTGAGAATTTTCCAGAACTGATGAAAGATGGCAGCCCACAGATTTGAGTAGCCTAACAAATCTCCAGCAGGATCAATTTAAAAACTAATCTGTATCTAGATATATCATAGTGATGCTGTAGTACCTCAAGACAAAAAGATCTTTTTTTTTTTTTTTTTGAGATGGAGTCTCGCACTGTTGCCTGGGCTGGAGTGCAATGGTGCAGTCTCGGCTCACTGCAACCTCCACCTCCCGGGTTCAAGTGATTCTCCTGCCTCAGCCTCCCAAGTAGCTGAGATTACAGGCACCCACCACCAAGCCCAGCTAATGTTTTGTATTTTTAGTACAGATGGGGTTTCAATATGTTGGCCAGCTGGTCTTGAACTCCTGACCCCGTAATCAGCCTGCCTCGGCCTCCCAAAGACAGAAAGATCTTAAGAAGGATTAGTATCCATAATACATAAGGAATTCCCATGGGTTAGCAATAAAAAGACAAGGCAATAGAAGACTGACTGGATATGGTGCTTTACCAAGGAGAAAGTTTGATCAATAAACATGAAAAGATACTCAACTACATTAAAATTGGGGCAAATGCAAAGTAAAATCATGAAATACCATTGTATATCCACCAGATTAGCAAAAACAGTTGAGCAGTACCAAGGCTTGGTGAGGAGATGGTGGGAACTCTCAAATATTTTTGGTGGAAGTATGGAATTGGTATAATCATTATGGAAGACAGTTTGGCAGCACATAGTAAATTTGGAGATGTGCATAGTATATGATGTAGCAGTTGGGCTTCTAAGACTATTCCCGAGAGAAGACTTGTTCATGTGCCTGAAACATATACAAGACTACTGTATTTAGCAGCAACATTATTCATAATAACACAAAAACTGGAAACAATCTAAATGTTCATCAGTAGATTGGTTAAATTAATTGTGGTTTACTCATTCAATGGAATATTATAGAACACAGAAAATTAGTAAGCTATACTTACAGTTATTAACATGGTGAATCTCATGAATACAGTGTCAAGCAAAAGAAGGCAAGTCACAGAGCAATACATGCAGTATAATTCTGTTTAAATAAAACTCAAAACAGGCAAAACCAAAGTATATTTTTTAGGGATAAGTGATACAAAGAAAACTAAGTAATGCTTGTCACAAAATTCAAAATATTAGTTACCTCTGGGGCTGGGGGAGGGGCTTGTGATTAGGGAGTGGCATGTGGGAAGATTTTTTTTTTTTTTTGAGACAGAGTTTCGCTCTGTTGCCCAGGCTGGAGTGCAGTGGCATGATCTTGGCTCACTGAAGCCTCTGCCTCCCGGGTTCAAGTGATTCTCCTGCCTCAGGCACCGAAGTAGCTGGGATAACAGGCGCCCACCCTCACACCCAGCTAATTTTTTATTTTTAGTAGATGAGGCTTCACCATGTTGGCCAGGCTGGTCTCGAACTCCTGACCTCAGGCAATCCACCTGCCTTGGCCTCCCGAAGTGTTGGGATTACAGGTGTGAGCCACTGCGCCTGGCCAGATTTTAAATTACTGGCAGTGTTTTATTTCTACACTATGGTGTTGATTCACAGGTGTTTGCCTTAAACTACGTATATTGGCTGAGCACAGTGGCTTACGCTTGTAATCCCAGCACTTTGGGAGACTGAGGTGGCAGATTACTTGAGGCCAGAAGTTCAAGACCAGCATGGGCAACATAGACCCCATCTCAAACAAAAAGAAAAAAATTAGTCAGGCATGGTGGCTCAGCCTGTAGTCCTAGCTACTCTGGAGGCTGAGATGGGAGGATTGCTTGAGCCTAGGAGTTAGAGGTTACAGTGAGCTACGATAGCTCCACTGCATTCTAGCCTGGGCGACAGAGCAAGAAGCTGACTCTAAAAAAATGAATTTAAAAAAAAAACCCAAAAAGCTACAAAAACTACATGGCCAGGTGTGGTGGCTCATATCCATAATCCCAGCACTTTGGGAGGCTGAGGGAGGAGGATCACTTGAGCTCAGAAGTTTGAAGGTACAGTGAGCTGTGATCACCCCATTGTACTCCAGCCTGAGTGACAGAGTGAGACCCTGTCTCAGAAAAAACCAAAAAACCCTGCATATATGTATATATATTTTGTATCAATAACCAAGAAGGGAAAGTCTCAGAAGACAAAAATGAAAAAGTAGATCCTAATGTCAAACTGAGCAAAGCTCCTGGTTGCTAAATGGGCTGTTGAGATATTTTCATTAAATACTGAAATTTAAGAGTATAGAAAAGGCTAGTTAAAGAAAAATTGACAAAGCATGGAGAAAGAAAGGATTGTTTAAGGATCTTCTTTGATCTGCCGGGATGACCTTCTCTTAAAAATGTAAGGTTTAGCTGGGTTTGTTGGTGTGTGCCTGTAGTCCCAGCTACTCTGGAGGCTGAGGTGGACAGATTGCTTGAGCCCAGCAGTTCAAAGCTGTAGTGTGTGATAATTGTACCTATGAATATGCATTGCACCCCAGCCTGGGCAACACAGTGAGGCCCTGTCTCTAATTAAACAAACAACGGTCAAACAAACAAACAAAAAATATATATATCTATCTCTCTATATATAGAGAGATAGATAGAGAGATATGACTAAGGACCTTTATACATATATCTCACTTAATCTCTTCATAACATAGTGAACTGTTTATATGTGTAAATTTCCTTAGTCCAAATATCTTAGTTCTTTGGAATATCAAGTGATGTGGTAATCAGAGGATTGTAGGGATTTTCTGTGCCTTTAAATGCATGTGATAGAACTTAATCTTCCTTCCCTCACATTTTAGTACTCCCTCTGTGTATTGTGGATGTCAATTTAATGACTAGACCACATGGAACCAATTTCAGGAGAATTGGGCTCTGTTTTGGTTTTGTCCTGATTCAACTTTGGCAAGTGCACCTAAGATTTTTCCTTTGAAAAAAATCCCTTTAAAAAGATCACTGAGATGTTTCAATACATGAATTTTTTAAGACCTACAAAACAATTTTGATCCACTTAAAGTAAAAATGTACACTGTTGCATTTATTTGAGATGAATTTTACAGATGAAGTTAACTTAGCAAGTTTTGTGTGATTGGTATGAGGAATACATTCTAATATACAGAAAAATTTCTCAAACTCTATCTCTGATTTCTTTTTTTTTTTTTTTCTTTAGACCAAAATCTTGCTGTGTCGCCCAGGCTGGAGTGCAGTGGCGCGATCTCGGCTCACTGCAACCTCTGCCTCCTGGGTTCAAGCGATTCTCCTGCCTTAGCTTCCCAAGTAGCTGGGATTACAGGCACATGCCACCACGCCTGGCTAATTTCTGTATTTTTAGTAGAGACGGGGTTTCACCATGTTGGCCAGGGTGGTCTTGAATTCCTGACCTCAAGTGATCCACCCGCCTTGGCTTCCCAAAGTGCTGGGATTACAGGCGTGAGCCACCACGTCCGGCCTCTATATCTTAATTTCTAATAAAATTAATTGTGTTCAGGCAGTTTATCTGATAAAAAATAATGAAGAAAGAAAGTTTGAATTAAAGGAAATACTGGATTTTCTTCTTCATTGAGAGTGTTTGGGAATTCTTCAAGATGTCTATGAAGAGGATGTGATAAGCATGAATCTAGGCATTTCTTTTGAGTTTTGAGTTGCTGTGTAAACAGATAATGTAAAGAAAATCTGTTTACTATATAAACAGAAGTGTAGTAACAATAATGTAAATGTGGGTTTTTTTTTTTTTTTTTCTGTGGTACAGCTGGGAACTTCTCCACTTCATCTAGCAGCACAGTATGGTCATTATTCCACCACAGAGGTACTGCTGCGAGCTGGTGTGAGCAGAGATGCCAGAACCAAAGTGGACCGAACACCATTACATATGGCAGCTTCTGAGGGCCATGCCAGCATAGTAGAGGTTTTACTTAAGGTATGTGTTCTCTTTTTGCACTTTGCTTTTAAAAGACTTTACGGTTTTATAAGAAGGAGAGGGAACTAGTTTTTGTTAAATGCCTACTTAGTATTTTATCTATAGCATTTCATTTTTTGTGTGTATAAGCCCATTAGATGAAAATTGTCTTATAGCTTTCATTTCATGAGGGACAAAACTTCATTTAGGTATATTCTTAGTTAAGTCAGCTGATTGATTTCTTGGACCTTGGTCTATCTTATGATGAGGGACTACAGCGTTTTTTCTTTTTCTTTTTTCTTTTTTTTTTTTTTGAGACAGAATCTCTGTCACCCAGGCTGCAGTGCAGTGGCACGATCTCAGCTCACTGCAACCTCCACCTCCTGGGTTCAAGTGATTCTCCTGCCTCAGCCTCCCGAGTAGCTGGGACTACAGGCGCCCACCACCATGCCCAGCTAATTTTTGTATTTTTAGTAGAGACGGGGTTTCACCATATTGGCTTGATTGGTCTTGAACTCCTGACCTTGTGATCTGCCTGCCTTGGCCTCCCAAAGTGCTGGGATTACAGGCCCGAGCCACCACGCCCGGCTTACAGCTTTGTCTTATAGTCAGAATGGTCATGGAAGGGAACATTAGACTTGAATGATTAACAAACATATTAGCAAATAATATAAATGAGGATTTTTCTATAATCATCTAAATGCCAAAGAGTGATGTGGAAAATTCTGAACTGTAGAGTGATAGATGTTCTACTTGATCCTTCTTATCATGGCCTCTAGATCAGCCTATCAAAAAGAAATACAATGGAAGCCATAAATGCAAATCACATATACTGTAATTCTAAATATTCCAGTAGCTACATTTAAAAAGTAATTCTAATTTTATATTTTATTTAACCCAATATATACAAAGATTATCATTTCAACATGAAATCAGTATAAAAATTATTATTATTATTATTATTTTTCTGAGATGGAGTCTAGCTTTGTTGCCCAGGCTGGAGTGCAGTGGTACGATCTTGGCTCATACCAACCTCCGCCTCCCATGTTCAAGCAATTCTCCTGCTTCAGCCTCCTAAGTAGCTGGGATTACAGGTGCCCGCCAACCCGCCTGGCTAATTTTTGTATTTTTCTTAGAGATGGAGTTTCACCATGTTGGTCAGGCTGACCGTGTTGGTCAGTTTCACCATGTTGGTCTCTAACTCCTGACCTCAAGTGATGTGCCAGCCTCGGCCTCACAAAGTGCTAGGATTATAGGGGTGAGCCACCATGCTTGATCCAGTACAAAAATTATTAATGAGATGTATTACATTCTATTTTTTTGGTATAAATCTTTCAATTTCAATGTGTATTTTATTTATTTTTTTTTTTGAGACAGAGTTTCGCTCTTGTTGCCCAGGCTGGAGTGCAATGGTGTGATTTCAGCTCACCACAACCTCCGCCTCCCAGGTTCAAGTGATTCCCCTGCCTCAGCCTCCCGAGTAGCTGGGATTACAGGCGTGCACCACCAGGCCCGGCTAATTTTTTATATTGTTAGTAGAGACGGAGTTGCTCCATGTTGGTCAGGCTGGTCTTGAGCTCCTGACCTCAGGTGATCTTCCTGCCTTGGCCTCCCAAAGTGCTGAGATTATAGGCGTGAGCCATTGCACCTGGCCTCAGTGTGTATTTATATATACAGCACATCTCTATTCTGGCTAGCAGCATTTCAAATGCTCAAAAGCTACATGTGTCTATTGGCTATCATATTGGACAATATATCTCTAGACAGCTTACTTTTAGTTCTTTATGTTGCACTGGTTTTCTTTTTATAATTTTTTTATTTTTATTTTTAATTTTTCTGGGTTGTAGTGATTTTGAAAGCAAAAGATTTTATTTTGTAGAAATGAGGAACCAAGGGACCAGCTGCCATACAAACTTTAAAGGAGCATTTAGAGGAATGCTCATAGTTTCCTTCATTTCTTATGCCATTCTAGCTCTTTGTGCCCATAGCTGGGTGACTCAAAAAATAATTGCCTAATTTCTAAGAAATTAGAAGGAAAACCAGCATGAGAGAAAAATGATTAAGTGACAGATTAAGTGGTGATTGCTGGGATGTGTGTGTGTGTGTGTGTGTGTGTGTGTGTGTGTGGGTATATATATATAAAATATATATTATAATTTTATATATAATATATGTGTATATAATATATAATAATATATATAATTTATAAAATATATATATATAAATATATATATATATTTTTCTTTTTCTTTTTCTTTTTTCTGAGATGGACTCTCACTCTGTCACCCAGGTTGCGTGTAGTGGTGCAATCTTGGCTCATTGCAACCTTCACCTTCCAGGCTCGAGCTATCCCCCCAACTCAGCCTCCTGAGTAGCTGGGACCACAGGTGTGTGCCACCACACCCAGCTTATTTATTTATTTATTTTTTTTGAGATAGAGTCTTGCTCTGTTGCCCAGGCTGGAGTGCAGTGGCGTGATCTTGGCTCATTGCAACCTCTGCTTCCCGGGTTCCAGTGATTCTCCTGCCTCAGTCTCCCATGTAGCTGGGATTACAGGTGTGTGCCACCATGCCTGGCTAATTTTTGTATTTTTAGTAGAGATGGCGTTTCACCATGTTGGCCAGGCTGGTCTCAAACTCCTAACCTCAAGTGATCCGCCTGCCTTGGCCTCCCAAAGTGCTGGGATTACAGGTGTGAGCCACCATGTCCGGCCCTTAATTTTTTGTATTGTAGAGATGGGGTTTTGCCATATTGCCCAGGCTAGTTTCAAACCCCTGAGCTCAGCTGATCCAACCGCCTCGGCCTCCCAAAGTGCTGGGATTACAGGCGTGAGCCACTGCACCTGGCCTGGAACATCTATTTAACATATACAAATAAATAATTGACTACATTATTTGTTCTTGCTTTAAAGCACAGAACTAATAATTTCATATCAGGAATTTTTTATGTGATATTTCATATTTTAGTAATCTCTTTGAAATATTTTTGTAGCATGGTGCTGATGTCAATGCAAAGGACATGTTAAAGATGACAGCTCTCCATTGGGCCACAGAACACAATCATCAAGAGGTGGTGGAACTTTTAATCAAATATGGTGCTGATGTACACACGCAAAGTAAATTTTGTAAAACTGCATTTGATATTTCAATAGACAATGGAAATGAAGATTTAGCAGAGATATTACAGGTAACTTTTGGCTTTTAATTTAAGAAAATAAAGAAAAAGAAGCCTTATCAGTAGAGGGATCTCTTATATTGTGCATGATTTAAACTATTGTTTGTAGCCTTTCATTTTGGACTTAAGTTATTTTGGATAGGCCTTTTTCTCTTTCACTTCCTCTTTGTTTATTACTATTCATTTTCTTGATTATAAGGCCAGTCTCTTCATTAACGTTAGATAAGGTGATTACTTTCTGTTTTTTAAGTTTCTGAATTTCCCTTTAGACCTTTTTTTTTTTTTTTTGAGCCGGAGTCTTGATCTGTCCCGCAGGCTGGAGTGTAGTGGCACGATCTTGGCTCATGGCAACTTCTGCCTCCTGGGTTCAAGCAATTCTCCTGCCCCAGCCTCTCAAATAGCTGGGATTACAGGTGCATGCTGCCATGGCTGGCTAATTTTTTGTGTTTTTAGTAGAGATGGTGTTTCATCATGTTGCCCGGGCTGGTGTTGAACTCCTGAGCTCAGGCGATCTGCCTGCCTCGGCCTCCCAAAGTGCTGGGATTACAGGCGTGAGCCACTGCGCCTGGCCCTAGACATTTTATTCTATTATTTTTGTTGCATTTTGATACTATATGGTTTTTCCAAGTCTACTATAAATGACTTTATAAAAATTAAAAAACATATATATTAGCAACCATAATATCATTCCTTGAGTGAGTGATGCAGTTTGATTTGTTTCTTTTATCTTTCAGCATCCTCAAAAATATCTGTTGTTTTTGGCTTTTGGGAAGGTTTTTCTAGTAACCAATATTACTTCTCTTATTTTCAGCCAGATGACATAATGTAAATTATCTTCTTTAATTACTGCCTCTTCTTGCCTGTTTGTTCCCGATCCCAGCAGTAGAACTCTTCTTTTCTAAGACTATCTGACTCCTTTGAGCTTCCACTAGTTACTTAAAAGATGTTTTATGTTCAGGAAAATGAATTCTACCATGCCTCTTTTCATTCCTTTTACTCCTAAGAGTGCAGTTTGGGGGTTGGAGTTGAAGATGGGGAACAATTAATTGAGAAGGACATGCTTTATATATGTGGTATTATGTATTGCCAAACGTAGAAGAAATAATTAAATTCCTATAGCTACAGGGCAGAAATATTTTTTGTTTGTTTTGTTTTTGTTTTTGTTTTTTGAGATGGGGGTCTCACTATGTTGCCCATGCTGGTCTTGAACTCCTGGGCTTAAGCACTCCTTCTGCCTCAGCCCCCTGAATAGCTGGGATTACAGGCACCTGCCACCTCAGCCGGCTTAATGTCCAGTTGTTCTGTGTTCTATTAAAAACCTTTTAGATACTCATTTCTCCTCTCCCAGGATTTTGCTGCTTTACCTAAGAGGGGGACTTGGGATATAAATATATACCCATGATGTGCCCCTACACTGTCGGTGGACCTTAGACAAATATTTCCACTTGTACTATGTGGTTCTTCTTAGAGAATATTCCTTTATATGTGTTTGTATTATATGGAGAATTTGTGCTATATGTTCTGGTCATAATTCTGAAAACACTGTGGTCATTTTTTCCCTAGATTGCTATGCAGAACCAAATCAACACAAACCCAGAGAGTCCTGACACTGTGACAATACATGCTGCAACACCACAGTTTATCATTGGACCTGGAGGGGTGGTGAACCTAACAGGTCTGGTATCTTCAGAAAATTCATCCAAGGCAACAGGTATTGAGATGCATATAGGATAGGCTTTGGGATTTTATGCTTTAGTAGGTATTCATCCTTGTAAGAAAGGACGGTTGGAGAATGAGGGTAAGATTCTATCAGCCACCTTGGTTTTCTTTGGTATAACTGGCAAAAAGATTTTTATGAGACAAAACAATCTGAAGAAAGGTGATATTACAAAATTTACTTCAGTATTACCTTTCAAAAGCTAATGCTATCCAAGCTTTGTTTAAGAGTCAGTAAGATAAATAGAATATCAGAAATATGCATTGGATTAAGCTCCTTAGAAATTCAAATCTATTTTCTTTTTTCTTACAGATGAAACGGGTGTATCTGCTGTTCAGTTTGGAAACTCTTCTACATCAGTATTAGCTACATTAGCTGCCTTAGCTGAAGCATCTGCTCCATTGTCCAATTCTTCAGAAACTCCAGGTTAGAAAAACAAGTCTAATGTGTACATTAAAATTGCAGATTCAGGCTGGGTGCCGTGGCTCACACCTGTAATCCTAGCACTTTGGGAGGGCGAGGCGGGTGGATTGCCTGAGCTCAGGAGTTTGAGACCAGCCTGGGCAACATAGTGAAACCCTGTTTCTACTAAAAATACAGAAAATTAGCCAGGCGTGGTGGCACATGGCCTGTAATCCCAGCTACTCAGGAGGCTGAGGCAGGAGGATTGCTTGAACCCGGGAGGTGAAGGCTGCAGTGAGCTGAGTTTGCGCCACTGCACTCCAGCCTGGGTGACAGAGCAAGACTCTGTCTCAAAAAACAAACAAACAAACAAACAAACAAAAAAAAAACGGTTGCAGATTCAAATATTTACAAAGGCCAGGAAGACAATAAAAGGCTAAAGTGGGCAGGATTGAGATTACGCCCGGCTGAAGAATGGGGCAAGGGCAGGGAGGCATCTGTGACTCAACTCTAGCTGATTATAGTCATCAGTCCAGTATTCCCAAATTCTGTTTTTTAATAGGAAGCTGTGAATCTGGATTTTAAAAGAACATTAAATCTTGGTAACTAATTGAAAAACAAAACTTGTGTGGCTCACAGAAAAAAATGTCCCTGTCTCTAATTTGGCTCTTGATTTACTAGTTTGTGACTTTTTGTTTAAACAACTCACTTTGGCTGGGCATGGTAGCTCACACCTGTAATCCTAACACTTTGAGAGGCCAAGATAGGTGGATTGCTTGAGCCCAGAACCCTGGGCAACATGGTGAAACCCTATCTCTACCAAAAAATATAAAAATTAGTCAGGTGTGGTGGTCCACTCCTGTGGTCCCAGCTGCTCAGGAGGCTGAGGTCAGAGGATCGCTTGAACCTGGGAGGCAGAGGTTGCCGTGAGCCAAGATCATGCCACTGCATTCCAGCCTAGGCGACTGAATGAGACCTTGCCTCAAAAAAAAACCCAAAACCAAAAAACGCTTTTTTCATAAATTTTAATTTTTAGCAGCTCTACTAGAGTGTTATAAAATCTTAATGACTGATAGAACTAGGAAATAGTATACAGAAACCATTGTTAAAGGGTTACCTGGCTGGGCGCGGTGGCTTGCTCCTGTAAGCCCAGCACTTTGGGAGGCTGAGGCGAATGGATCACCTGAGGTCAGGAGTTCGAGACCAGCCTGACCAATATGGAGAAATCCTGTCTCTACTAAAAATACAAAATTAGCCGGGCGTAGTGGCCCATGCTTGTAATCCCAGCTACTCGGGAGGCTGAGGCAGGAGAATGGCTTGAACCGGGGAGGTGGAGGTTGCGGTGAGCCGAGATCACGCCATTGCACTCCAGCCTGGGCAACAAGAGCAAAACTCTATCTCAAAAAGAAATGAAAGGGTTACCTGTTGTTAAATGATGACAAGCAGTATTCATGAACATTTGGTTTATACAAGATTTACCTTTATACTTAACCAAAATACTTCTTGATGTAATTATTATGTCGGTAAAATTTAATTAGGAAATTTTTTAAATTCCAAGAAAATATTTTTCTGTAGCTTAAGCCGTTATATTTGGTTCAGTGCTTATAAAAGCAAAGAATAATTTGTCATTCATTTTTTAAATTAGTGTTTTTTCAAAATTTGATCAATAATAACAACATTTCATCAAATGCTTACTCTCTCTGCTAGGCACTGTGATAAATATTTTACTTATAATCTCATTTATTCCTCACCAGAAAGCTTTAAGGTGGATATTACTGTAATATTCTTGACTTGGAGGAGTTGGGGGAATGCTACCTTTTTCTTTTCTCTTTCTTTTTTTTCTTTTTTTTTTTTTTTTGACATGGAGTCTCATTTTGTCACCCAGGCTGGAGTACAGTGGTACAGTTTTGGCTCACTGCAGCCTCCATCTCCCAGGTTCAAGCAGGTCTCCTGCCTCAGCCTCCCCAGTAGCTGGGATTACAGGCATACACCACCACACCCAGCTATTTTTTGTATTTTTAGTAGGGACGGGGTTTCACCATGTTGGCCAGGCTGGTCTCGAACTCCTCACCTCAGTGATCTGCCTTCCTTGGCCTCCCAAGGTGCTAGGATTACAGGCATGCGCCACTGTGCCCAGCCTCTTTTTGAAAATAACATTTATCCATTCTTTAGCTTCTGTAGCATTATAATCTAAGTTTGAATCCAAGCCTTTATATTTGGGAGTCTTAAGATTTGTATGAATCACTTTTGGCCATTAGCAGTTATATGCATCATCATACTAACATGCTGCTTTTATAACCTATGGCTGGATCTATTTAATACTTATGTAATTGCAGAAGCATAGCAAAGAAAACTGATTTCATTGGTGGTTTCTATTTGGTTAAACTTGTAAATTTCTTTTCTTTAATTAAATAACTTACCTCTGGCCAGATGTGGTGGCTCATGCCTATAATTCTAGTACTTTGGGAGGCCAAGGGTGGCAGATCACTTGAGTTCGGAAGTTCAAAACCAGCCTGGACAACGTGGCAAAATCCTGTCTCTACAAAAAAAATTAGCTGGGCATGGTGGCAGGTGCCTGTGTTCACAGCTACTTGGGAGGCTGAGGTGGGAGGATCACTTGAGCCTTGGAAGCAGAGGTAGCAGTGAGCTGTGATCGCGCCACTATACTCCAGCGTGGGTGACAGACCAAGACCTTGTCTCAAAAACAAAAAAACAAAAACGAAAACAAAAACACATATATCTGAAAGTAAAATGGCTTTTCTTCTAAGTCAGCTGGAAATTTTGACATTTAAATGTGTGACTCCATGAAATGGCCACACCAATTTCTCTAACTTCTCTTAACCTTTGAAAATGTTTTGGTCTAGTCTGAGAGAATTAGTAATTTCAGTTAGTTTTTATTGCATGTGACTTAAAATCTTCTATGAGCACAATAATTTTTCATTTCGATATGACATCACAGTGGAATCTTTTTTTGGAGACAGGGTCTCACTCTGTCACCCCAGGCTGGAGTGCAGTGACGTGATCTTGGCTCACTGAAGCCTCCGCCTCCCGGGTTCAAGCAATTCTCCTGCCTCAGCCTCCTGAGTAGCTGGGATTACAGGCACACGCCACCACTCTCAGCCAATTTTTGTATTTTTAGTAGAGATGGGGTTTCGCCATGTTGGCCAGGTTGGCCTCGAACTTCTGATCTGTCCACCTCGGCCTCTCAGAGTGCTGAGGTTATAGGTGTGAGCCACTGCACCCGGCCCATAGTGGAATCTTTTTGAAGATATTTTAAAAGCTTACTTAAAAAGAAGTGCCGGGAGCGCAGGCTCACTCCTGTAATACCAGCACTTTGGGAGGCTGAGGTGGGCAGGTTACGAGGTCAGGAGTTCAAGACCAGCCTGGCCAACATGTTTCTGAAACCCCGTCTCTACTAAAAACACAAAAATTAGCTGGGTGTGGTGGTGTGCCCCCGTAATCCCAGCTACTGGGGAGGCTGAGGCAGGAGAATGGCTTGAACCTGGGAGGCAGAGGTTGCAGTGAGCCGAGATTGTGCCACTGCACCCCAGCCTGGGTGACAGAGCAAGACTGCATCTCAAAAAAAAAAAGAAGTAATGGGTGGGCTCAGTGGCTCACACCTGTAATCCCAGCACTTTGGGAGGCCGAGGTGGGTGGATCACTTGGGGTCAGGAGTTCAAGACAAGCCTGGCCAACATGGTGAAACTCCATCTCTACTAAAAATACAAACATTAGCCGGATGTGGTGCCGTGTGCCTGTAATCCCAGCTACTCGGGAGGCTGAGACAGGAGAATCGCTTGAACCTCGGAGGTGGAGGTTGCAGTGAGCCAAGATTGTGCCACTGTGCTCCAGCCTGGGCAACACAGGGAGACTCTGTCTCAAAAAAAAAAAAAAAAAAAAAGAATTAAGTTTAAGTATGTTACCACCAGAGTAAACAACTTAAAGCTCAATTTGCACATACTCAAGCAAAGCTAAATCTACCACAGATTATTTCTCTGATTTCTGGCTGTCCTTTCTTTAAAATCAATCGTCAGACTCATCCTGATTCTCGAAATGTTTATATATATCTTTTCAAGGGCCTGTTAGAATCTGGAAAATACATTAGTGGGACCTCCATTTTATATATAATGAAACAGGTTGAATTGGAGGTTGTGAGGTTGAATAATTTTATCAAAGGGCATATGGCTATTAAGTAGAGAAAGGAGGATTTGGTCAGTCTGACTGATTCCCAAGGTATGTGTCTGTGACCTCTATAATGTACCATCTCTCCTATGCAGTTTATTCACATGATCTGTGGGCTCTTTTAGAACGTTTATAATTTGGTTTGAGATATTTGAATTACACAATATTGAATTATTTGTGTAATTTTCATTTTATCTTATTTTAAGCAAGAGCGTCGCTATTACTTTTGGGATGTATCTGTTTCTATAGCTTTTTCTAGTAATAGGTAGTCTGTTGAAATAAGTGTTCTGCTGCTTTCTTGCCCTTTTTAAATGATGTTGACCAAAATATAGTGTAAGCTCCATCAGTACACTCATTGTTCCTGCTCATATTCTTTTCTTTTACTAGCTAAGTGGTACAATAAACATTTTTCCTGGTTACAAAACAGCCAGAATGTAGCAGCAGATGGACTATATTTTAAATGGAAACTAGCTGGTTGGCATGGTCCTATATATAAAGAGAAGGCAATTGTGATAGTCCAGGGTACCATGCCATTTCACTCAGGAATTATGGCTTTAAATAGCACCTTCATGTCTAATGGAATTGACTTTCCATTAGAAAATGGAAATGACGTTAGTACCATTTTAGACATATACCACACATTTTAATGGTAGTCCTATGAGAACCTTACAATGTCTATTATAATATTTTCATTGAGAAATCAAATGATACCTCTGTCTTTTCTTGATGTTATAAGCAAATATAACAGCAGGTTGTCAGTGCTTGATGATTAAAATAGCTCATTGAATTACTATTATTGTTCACTGGAAAGAGATTACTTTTAGCTGGAGTTGGGGGTGGGTGTGGTGGAGGGGAATGTGTTGAGTTGTGCCCTAAAGAATGGATAAGATTTAGATTTTTTGGAACTCATTCCAACTCATACCATTTTGTGTGATTTTCATTTTGAAAGTCATTCCAAAATGAATAGACAAAAAAGTGAAAGCTTTTTTTTTTTTGGGAATTGCAGATATGTATTTTCTTGTGAGGAAAACTACCACCATGTAGTACATTATTTATTAGTATACAGAAGCAATCACATTTTCCTGTCTTTCTTCTAAGGCTTACAGGCCACTCTAGTGGCATGGAATCTTCCTAGAGGAAGAAACATTTAAACTGAAAATTAAAGTAGGTATTAGTCAGGGAAAAGTTTGGGGAAGAACATTTTAGCAAGAGGGACATGTGAAGCTTTTGAGGCAGGAAAGAGCTTGACTTTTTAGGGGACCCAGAGGCCAGTGCATCTAAACCCAGTAAGTGGAAGAGTCACTCAAGGTGGTTGAAGGTGAGATTATATAGGACTTTAAAAATGATCACTTTGGCAGGTTTAGAAGAATGCTTTGGAAGGGAGTTTTGTTTGGAATTTAATGCAGTCAACCAGGGAAGAGTTATCATAATGATAGCATGAATGAAGATTTGACAGAGACAATAATTGAATAGATTCGAGGGTTATTTGGGATATAGAATTAGAAGCTGTGATTGGTTAAGATGTAGGCCTTACATCTGTAGTGTAGTTATCTGGCCCTTTAAAAATATTTTTTCATACGTCTCTTGTTTTGTAGCTCTAGCCTGTAGTCCTATAGCAACTTTCCTTTGCTTAGCTTTATTCTTCCTTGTGGTACAACTGTATAATACCTTGATTAAATACACATCAGTGATCACCCTTCTTTTTTGTCTTTAGAGCAACTTCTGGTAATTACTAATAAAGTGGTTTTTCCAAAGGTGTAATGCATCTGGTGGCTTTAAAAGTTCCCTCTTTTCTTATGTGTCAGAACAGGGGTTAAAAAAAGAAAAACAATAAAAATAAAAAAGTTCCTTCTTTTTCTCCCTAAAAGTGAAATTTGAACCAGGTCTGTTTTGCACATTGTTTTTTGGTCTATATCAAAAATAGGGTGATACAACTCAATTGGCTTTAAGGGGTATGTATGGGGCCTCATGAGGTTGTTTTGTTTTGTTTTTGCTTTTTTGTTTTTAATTTCAGGTTAAACTGCCACCATAATACCTTCGAAAAGTTTATTTTTTCTTCAATGAATATAGTTTCTATTTTATTTTATTTATTTATTTTTGAGGCGGAGTCTTGCTCTGTTGCCCAGGTTGGAGTGCAGTGGCGTGATCTCGGCTCACTGCAAGCTCCGCCTCCTCCCAGGTTCATACCATTCTCCTGCCTCAGCCTCCTGAGTAGCTGGGACTACAGGCACATGCCACCACGCCCAGCTAATTTTTGTATTTTTAGTAGAGACGGGGTTTCACCATCTTGGCCAGGATGGTCTCGATCTCTTGACCTTGTGATCCACCTGCCTTGGCCTCCTGAAGTGCTGAGATTACAGGCATGAGCACTGCGCCCGGCCCATAGTTTCTGTTTTATTATTTAAATGTTTCTATGTAGAATTTTCAATCTTTTAGGACATTTCAAAGACAGTTTTCTTCCCTTATTTCATTTGTATGGCATCTGAATTCAGAATTCTTATTGAACAAGAGATCTCAGATGTCGTCAAAGGTGCTGCAGATTATCTAGGTTTTCTTAAATATTACAACTTGACTTTTGAATCAGATCAATGAATATTTATGTTATAGTTATTTTTTATCCAGGGAGCTTTATGTTTTGGAATATAAATCTATTTTTTAAAATCAATAATCTTTTAAGAGTTTTTTAGGCTTTCTCTTTTATTCTTACGTGTTTCAACATTTTACTGTTAGATTGTTCTTAAGGCTTCTGGGGGGCACTTTGTCTTACGTAATTGGTTTCCTTTTAATTTTTTCTTAAATATCTTACCATAGCACAACTTAAAAAGAAAGCTTTTTAGATGAAAGGCAAGAACTCTATTATTTTAATAACAGTCATTGCAAATAGTGCAAAGATGAAAGTTCTTGAATTGTGCCTTGTGTGTGATCTTAGAAATTTCTTACATATGATTATGCTTTAAAATATTTACTATCTGTAGTTAGCATTCAAGTGAATATTTCTTTTTCATATGGATAGTTTTTTGAAAAAATCAAAGCAATACTTAATGTGTTTGAAAATCCTAGTAGTAGTTCTGTTGAATATATTACTATTTTATGTCCTACATTTCATTTTGTAATTATCTTCCTGAAATTTTCTTAAGTGCTTGGTGATAAAACCTAATTATAGTTTAAGGTAAACAAAAATTACAAGAGAGCTCAAAACAAAGGTTGTTTGCATTTTGAGTGTTCTGTGGTTTGTATTGTGATCCTTGATTACTAAGTAACACAGTAACAGAGTTGAAGCCAGGCCTGTTGAGTACATCTTGAAAACTAGTTTCCTAGTATTTTTCCTGCCTTAAAAAAAAAGCAGTTCCTATATTTATGGCCTTTCTGTCTTAGTAAATCCTGTGATCACTGATATCCATGATGCCGTACTGTGAGTTGATAGAAACTCAGCATGTTTCAGAGCAACTGTGTATATGGATGGTAGCTTGATTTTAGTAGAGAGTGGTTTTATTTAATTACACTTTTTGTAAAATTACACTTTTTGTAATTACACTTTTGTAATGTGTAAATAACACATTAAAAACCATGCCATTTAGAAATAATTTTTAATGTCACTCCTCTTTTTGAACTAGTTATAATTATTTTTTTTTTATGTAGACAGTTTTCAAACCCACAGAAAAATTGGAGGATGAACCTGTATAACTTTCACCTGTATTCACCAACTGTTAACATCTTGGCATGCCCATATGTTCTCTGACACATGTGTGCATGTACACACACACACACATATACACACTTTTATTTTGCTAAGTTATATGAAAGTAGGCTGGAGACATCATGATACTTCACCTTTACTTTGGCATGTATCTCTCAAGAATAAGGATGGCCTTCTACATATCCACAGCTCCATTTTATTTTCTAAAAACATCAACATTAATTAAAAAAAATTATCTGACATATGGTCCGTTTTCAAGTTGTCCTCCAAATGTCGTGTATAGTCAGATTTAGTTCAGACATTTCCAGGAAGAACACCAGTGAATTTTTGTAACCTCCCAGTGTATCACGTAAGGAGGCTCATAATATCAGCCCATCCTGATAATGACCACTTGGTAGAATGATGACTGCCGGGTCTTTTCAGGTAGATTTTCCCCTTTGCAACTAATAGTAATCTTTGGTGGGATACTTTGAGAACATTTGAATATCCTGTTTCCCCAAAAGATTTTACCAATGCTTTTAGCACCCACTACCGATCCTTGCTTGAATGAATTATTACATTAGGAGTTACAATGATTTATATATATATGTATATTTTTTTTTTGAGATGGAGTCTTACTCTGTTGCCCAGGCTGGAGTGCAATGGCGTGATCTCAGCTCACTGCAAGCTCTGCCTCCTGGGTTCACGCCGTTCTCCTGCCTCAGCCTCCCGAGTAGCTGGGACTACAGGCGCCCACCACCGCGCCCGGCTAATTTTTTGTATTTTCAGTAGAGACGGGGTTTCACTGTGGTCTCGATCTCCTGACCTCGTGATCCGCCCGCCTCGGCCTCCCAAAGTGCTGGGATTACAGGCATGAGCCACCACGCCCGGCCACAATGATTTATCTTAACTTGTCATTTTTTAAATGTTAACTAGATGTCTATCAGGAATATCTTTCCCATTTCCTCCTTTCTCTCCTTTTTATGAGGTATTATTATAGATAGAATTTTTTTTTTTTTTTTTTTTTTTTGAGACAGAGTCTCACTCTGTCACCCAGGCTGGAGTGCAGTGGTGTGATCACTGCTCACTGCAGCCTCAACCTCCCAGGCTCAAGGGATCTTCCCACCCCAGCCTCCCAAGTAGCTGAGACTACAGGTGTAAATCACCAAACCTGGCTAATTTTTAAATTTTTTGTAGACAGTTTTTCACTGTGTTACCCAGGCTGCTCTTGAACTCCTGGGCTCAAGTGATCATCCTGCCTCGGCCTCCTGGAGTGCTGGTATTATAGGCATGAGCCAGATAGAAAGATTTTTTAAAATTCAGGCTGGGCGTGGTGGCTCACGCCTGTAATCCTAGCACTTTGGGAGGCCAAGGCAGGTGGATCACAAGGTCAGGAGTTCAAGACCAGCCTGGCCAATATGGTGAAACCCCGTCTCTACTAAAAATACAAAAAAAAAAAAAAAAAATTACCAGGCGTGGTGGCACACACCTGTAGTCCCAGTTACTTGGGAGGCTGAGGCAGATGAATCGCTTGAACTCGGGAGGCGGATGTTCCAGTGAGCTGAGATCACGCCACTGCTCTCCAACCTGGGTGACAGAGCAAGATTTCATCTCAAAAAAAAAAAAAAAATTCAATGGATAGTAATCCATTACTATCATTCCTTTTGATGCTTTTTTATTGAAGTGAGGTTTAATGTACAGAAATGTTTATAGATTATAAGTGTACAGTTTGAGGAATTATCACAAAGGGTTTACATAGGATAATTGTAAACATTGTGTAAACATCGCTCAGTTCATAAATGGAAGGTAGACAGTACATATTCTTTTGTGTCTGGTTTACATCACTCAGTTTTGTTTTTTGTCAGGTTCATCCATGTTTTGCATATAGTCAAATTGCTGTTTGACTCTACCATTGTTAATTTATTATCAAAGAATATCTGCGTTGTTTGTAGTTTTTTACTAGTATGAATAAAGCTACCATGTATGTTCTTCTACATGTCTTTTGGGATCAGTAGTTGGGTGTAGGATTGCCTGTGAGAAAGGATTTTGGCAGTATTAACTTGCGATTTCTCTACCCAGACAAGGCCACAGGTGCTGCTTGAGCTGCCAGAATCCTCTCTAAGGCTTTCATAAATTATTAAGAGCATATTTGGGGATTTTATTTGTGGAAATGTTAACATACACTATTTACTATCACGTAGTACCACATCTGTATGCCACTTATTATCAAGGCAAATCCTTGCTCACTTAATCCAAAAAGAGAATACTCTTTATTCTGTATGTCAACTCACACATAAATGTAAATGGAGTATAATCATATTCAAATTCATCTTATGAATTGTGGATTTTTTTTTTTTTTTTTGAGACAGTGTCTTGTTTTGTTGCCCAGTCTAGAGGGCAGTGGCATGATCTCTTCTCATTGCAACCTCTGCCTCCTGGGTTCAAATAATTCTCCTGCCTCAGCCTCCTAAGTAGCTGGGATTATAGGCATGCACCACCAGTCCCAGCTAATTTTTGTATTTTTAGTAGAGACGGGGTTTTGCCATGTTGGCCAGGCTAGTCCCGAACTCCTGACCTCAAGCGATCCTCCCGCCTCAGCCTCTCAAAGTGCTGGGATTACAGGCCTGAGCCACCAGCACCCGACTGAATTGTGAGGTTTTACGAAACAGATATAACCTTTGTCATGATATTAGATCTTCTAAATTTTGTACCTCATACAACCAAATGAAGAGAAATTGTTTAACCACGCACATGTAAAGATAGTTGGAACTGATGTATTGTAAATTACGAGAGACTTGTAATCAACTGGTTACATAGATGTCTCCAACACCTCTGGCGACTGAGTTTTAAAACCATGTACAAGTTTTCCTGGGTAAGAAAGAAGCAGGGGACCAGGTGTGGTGGCTCATGTTTGTAATTCTCAGCACTTTGGGAGGTCAAGGCAGGAGGCTTGCTTGAGGCCAGGAGTTTGAGACCAGCCTGGCCAACATAGCAAGACCCCATCCCTAAAAAAAATAAAACTAGTCAGGTATGGTGGTACATACCTGTGGTCTCAGCTACTTGGGAGGCTGATTCAAGAGGATTACGTGAGTGCAGGAGTTAAGGATGCAGTGAGCCATGATTGTGCCACTACCCTCCAGCCTGGGCATCAGAGTAAGACCCTATCTCTATTAAAAAAAAAAAAAAAGAAAAAAGAAAAGAAAGAAGCATAGAAAGCAAAAGTAGGAGACAAAGCAAAAATAGGTTTCTATTCATACCGTTACATATGTTTGCTGAGTTTTCTTTTTTTTTTTTTTCAGTAGTGGCCACGGAGGAAGTAGTTACTGCAGAGTCTGTGGATGGTGCCATTCAGCAAGTAGTTAGTTCAGGGGGTCAGCAAGTCATCACAATAGTTACAGATGGAATTCAGCTTGGAAATTTGCACTCTATTCCAACCAGTGGAATTGGTCAGCCCATCATTGTGACCATGCCAGATGGACAACAAGGTTAGTAGTAGACATTTATATAAAGTTTGTGTGTTTTTTTTAATTTTTATTTTCTTTAAGTCTTCCCTGCAGTCCAAAAAGATTGTGTTTATTTTTAATTCTCAGGAAATTGTGATATGTGTTCCAAAGAATGTATTTTTGCCTTGAGTTATATTTGTATAACCCTTTGCAATAGACTTAATTACCTAATTTTATTTGCTTAGGCTAATTAAAATTCAAATTAGCTTGCTTTCTCTGAGTATATACTGGTGGAAAGAGAAATTGGCCCCAAAGTATTCTGGTTGAAAAATGAGCTTAAATGTCAACACAAATAATATCCAAAATAAATAATTCAAATCAGCATTGGACAGTAGTTTCCTAGATCATTTAATGCAATTCAAATACCATGTGAGCTTTTAAAAATACCATATAAGAAAAAGCTACTTAAAAAGAAGTTGGAGCCTGGGCAACATAGTGAGACCCCATGTCTAAAAAAATATTAAAAATTAGCTAGGCATGGTGACATTTGCTGATAGTCCCAGCTACTTGGGAGCCTGGAGTGGGAGAATTGCTAGAGCCCAGGAGGTTGAAGCTGCAGTGAGCCATTATCATGCCACTGCATTCCAGCCTGGGCAACAGAGAGAAACTCTTTCTCAGAAAAAGAAAAAGAAAAACAAAAAGGTGGACTTAGGACTTGTAGTAGGAATATGGTAGCACATTTTAGCAGCTTTATTGTGAATTCTAAAATTTTTTTCCTTTTGGAAACCACAAAGGCTAACAAGATGAAACAAAAGCCTCAGCTACATTTTCAGTGAAACTAAAAGGCTGAGAAAAACCTCAGAATTCCACATTTTTAAGTGCTGCCAAAAGCATCTGAAGCCATTACAGCCAGGGCAAGAGGACTCTCACGGAAATCCACACTGGTGCATCAAGGAAAGAAAAGGGGTTAAGCTCAGCAATAAACATGCTCTCTCAGAAGGATAGGGCCCCAGACTCAGTAGGAAGTGCTGCATGCAGGACTGAGATAGAATAGGGCATGAATACTGAGGCAGAGAGAAGCTGTAGAAAGTGCCTAAGTAAGCATTGCCCTGTACCTTGTCTCCCCCTAAAAGCAGTGTCCACACATAATCTTTGAGAAAATGACTAGGGCTAGTAGTATGGTGGCTCATGCCCATAATCCCAGCACTTTGGAATGCTAAGGTGGGATAATTGCTTGAGGCCAGAAGTTCAAGACCAGTCTTAGCAACACAATGATACTCGTCTCTACAAAAATAAAAATGACGAAATTAGCCAGGTATGATAGTGTGAGCCTGTAGTCCCAGCTACTTGGAAGGCTGAGGCAGGAAGATCGCTTGGACCCAGGAGTTTGAGGCTGCAGTGAACTATGATTGCACCATTGCACTCCAGTGTGGATGACAGAGCGAGACCCTGTCTCCATAAAAATAAAGAAAGAAAGAAAATGAGTAGGATTGTAGAGCGTGTGCCTTTCATGGCCAGTGAAGGGCAGGGCTTGAGGTAGAACTTCGCCTAAACCAGGTTTGGTTTTGAGTGACAGAGGAGGCATGGCATTGAACAGAGACCAGATTTCAAGAAAGGAGTTTGTTGCTGTAGCAGTAGGAGAGGAAACCCTTGACCTGTGAAGCCTGGAGGCCATTCTGTCCCACTCTGCTGAAATCTTCTGCTGATAGCTAGTCTAAAATTTGGATTAGGGTCAGATGCTTTCACAAAGCGTTAAAGAACTAATTCTAATTTTTAGAAAAGAAGAAAACTTTAAAAATATTTGTATCAAGCAGACATAACATTGTTTCCAAAACCCATATCATTATACAGACTAATGATTTCTCACAGCTCTGAAGGCTGAAAGTGTGAGATCAAGGTGTTGGGCAGGTTTGGTTTCTTCTGAGGCTGCTCTCCTTGGTTTGCAGATGGCCGTCTTGTGGCCTGTCCTCACATGGTCTGCCTCAGTATTTGTGTTATCTGTGTCCTAATCTCCTCTTCCTGTAAGGACACCAGTAGTACTGGATTAGGGCCTATCTCATTTTACCTTAATTATCTGTTTAAGGACCCTATCTCCAAATGGAGTCACACTTTGAGGTACTGGGGGTTAGGACTTCAACATGTGAATTTGGGGAGTGGGAGTGCCATTCAGCCCATAACAAATATCAAGTTTTTTTCTGTAATTAGCCAAATGGATTCTAAAGTTTATGTTGATGGGGCAGAGGGAAGAAGAATAAGGAAAACTCTGGAAAAGAATAGCAATGAGAAAGTTCTACTGAATATTAAAAAAAACTTCTAAAGCCTTCCTGAATTAAAAATATATAGTTTACATGTGAATTATATAGACTTTACAGACAGTCTAATAAACAGATATAAATTCTCATTTTTTCCTGAGTTAATTTATGTCATGAATAAAAAAGAAGTAAAACCCAAATTCTCAATATTTCTAATGTTTTAAATTACATTGTACTAAATAAATATTAGTTTTACTATTTTTAAATTTTTATTTACATTTATAACTGTCACTAAGAGAGTTTTTCATGTTTTGGCAAAAAATTTTAAAGACCATGGAACAATTATAATTTTCCCCATTGTGATTATTAAAATGGCTTCGCATGGTTTCAGCTTGCACAGTCATTTTTATGTTCCTGTAGTGCTGTGCAAAGCAAGGACAGCCTCTCTATATAATTGCATTTATAGAAAGAGCTACTAAAAATTGAGAAAAAGCCCAACAGTACAATACAACAACAAGCAATGTTTATGAACTATCAGTGCTCATAATGGAATATCCACTTAGTGGATATTATGCAGCTAAATAAACAGAAGCTCTCTATGCAGTGATGTAAGATATTATAAGTATTTGGAGTGAAAAAAGCAGATGCAGAACAATATATCTATCGTATATATGCTACCTTTTATGTAAGAAAGGAAAATGAGAATGTATACTAATTTTTAAACAAATTAATATAAGGATAATTCATAATAAATTAATAAAATGATCATCTGTTAGCAGGGGTGGGCATGAGGCCTCTCAAAATATGCTTGTTAAATATTTTGATGTTTTGAGTCATGAATGAATATATTATCTATATAATTTAAAAAATATTTGTAGGTACTTTAATAAGTAGATTTCAGTAAAAAAGCAACAAGGTAATAAAAAAGACAAATACGGATAGTCTCATAAAAAGCAAATCAATGATTTGGAATTATTGTTTTGGAATGTAGTTATTTTAGATGAGTAGCATCAACAATGTCAAGACTAGTTTTATTTCTAATAAATCTCTCTGAAAATGAAGTAATACATAATTTTTTTTTCATTTTAGTATTAACAGTACCAGCAACAGACATTGCTGAAGAAACTGTTATAAGTGAAGAACCACCAGCTAAGAGACAATGTATCGAAATAATTGAAAACCGGGTGGAATCTGCAGAAATAGAAGTAAGGAGTCTTTTACCCGGTGTGCTTTGCCGCAGTCATCCAAAATAAATTCAATTTTTTTTGTCTTTTATATTTATTACTGACAGTATTGTTTTGATACAGAATGAAAGTGCATAGTATTTTCATTTTGTTTATTTTTGCCTTATACATATAGCAAGCCCTCAATAAATAAATATTGAATGAATGAATGAGTGAGTGAAGAATTTGTTTATAACAGTCTGTCATCTTGATAACACTGGAATGTCTTTGGTTCTTCCACTTCATCCTTTATATTTTAAACTTACACACACCATTCTTACACGTCACTAAAGGAAAATACCAGTATATATTGGCTAAAATTTTTTTTTTTGTTCAAAACTGAAACTCAAATGCCTAATTGGGCTAGGGGTCCTCTTAAAGAAGGTTGATGTTTGTCAAATGGGTTATTTTTTAAAAGCAGTAGATAATTGCTTATTTCAAGGCAAGTAAATGAATTTAGACTAGCTGTTCATAGGATTCATCATTTTTTCCCCTCTCCCAAAGTAATTTGTAAGCGTAAACCAGTTTGTAGGTGTAACAAAACCATAGTTGCTTCACAGATTTTTTTCTTGACTGACTGTAAATAAATTTTGTTCCATGAACTTGATAATAAGTTATATCAAATGAAAACAAAGTTACACTTGAATAACTTTGAAAGAACAACTGCAGCCACTGAACTTGAAATCAAATGAACTGAGTTGGAATCCCACCTCTTGCTCTGTTAGCATTGAGGCAAGGAATCTTATCTTTCTGAGTTTCAGTTTTGTTGTGTCCCAAACTGGAATTTAGAATAATAATAATGTCTCCATTTTCGGCTTTTATGAGGATTGAAAAAGTCAGCATAGTCATACAATATTTATATCTGATATGTGTTTGTAGTAAACTTGGTGAATATTTAGTAATTTTTTGTAAAGGTTCTTGTTATAGAAAGGAGATTTTTAAAATAAGTCACTAAAAGGCAACATAAGTCAAACTAAAGACAATGAGAAAATACCCTTCCTAAATTCATGTAAATATAAGACTGGTACATCTTTCGCCACACCACAAATATATTATTGAGTTTAAAAGAATCTGGTTATTGGTTTAACCGGAATATTTGGTAAAATTATGACTTTAAATATTGATGTTGGGTTGCTTTATTTCTTCAAGATTTAAAGTGATGTGTAGGATGTTGAAGTTCTTATTCACAAACTAACAATTTTTCCATTGAATAGTATCAGTATACTTATTAATAATTTTTGTTGTTTTTCTGATATGTCAGATGATCTTTTTCAGACACATAAGGTAAAAAAATAGTTATGTACTTTGCTTTAACTATCTAATAAAGTATTATTTTAAAATTACTTGAATTTTTATTAAATGTAAGCTTATTTAATTCAACAGATTATATTTTTAAACAATGAATGTGCAGCCTATACCTTTATTTACCTAATGACCAGTGAGCATTGCTGTTTCCCTCAAAGTTCAGCCTGATTTCTTTCTTACAGTCTTTTGAGAGACCAGGGAAAATAATTGCAAATAACAGGGAAGTATGAACTGAGAGGTATATAAAGTAACTAGGGCCAAGGAGATGGAGCTTTAGGGAGATTCAGTTTTAGCTTGGTATGAAGAACAGTGATTTTTGTTTGCTTGCTTTGTTTTGATTTTAGTAATTAGAGCTTTCTGGTAATGGAAATCTTATTCTCCATCACTAGAAATGTTCAAGCCAAGGTTGCATGACCTCTTAGGGCTATTTCAGAGAAACCTGGAAGCATACAGTGAGTATACAGGTAGTGGTAGGCTGGAGATATAGAATGAAGAGATGACCTCCAATGTTTTCACCAAACCAGGTAATAATTTCCTTATAATATATGAAGTCGTTATTTTGCATTTATTTTCTTAGGTGGCCAATGGGGTTATCTTGGGGGGAGACTTTTATACTCCTAAGGGACAGCTTGGCCATTAACTTTCAAAGTTTCTCTAAAGCAGCGTCAGGAGATATATTTGGTTGTCATGACTAGTGGCATTCCACTGACATGTAATGGGTAGAGGCTGGGTAGACATCCTACAATGCACAAGACAGCCTCCCACAATAAAGAATTGTGTGGCCCAAAAATATCAGTGATGCTGAGATTGAGAAACTTAAAGAAATTTAAAAATTAACTCTATACAAAATCTAATGTTTGAGTTTTCTCCATGTATCTGTGACTGCAATGACCAGAGTGACTGTCCATAAAGAAAGTGCTAAGAGTTGGCTGGGTGTGGTGGCCTACACCTGTAATCCCAGCAGTTTGGGAGGCCAAGGTGGGTGGATCACCTGAGGTCAGGAGTTCGAGACCAGCCTGGCCAACATGGCAAAACCCCATCTCTACTAAAAAATACAAAAATTAGCCGGGTGTGGTGGCATGCACCTGTAGTCACAGCTACTCAGGAGGTTGAGGCAGGAGAGTTGCTTGAACCCGGGAGATGGAGGTTGCAGTGAGCCGAGATTATGCCATTGCACTCCAGCCTGGGTGACAGAGTGAGACAAAAGAAAAAAAAAAACAATAAGGTGCTAAAAATTTATGTTTACAGTTTCCCAACTAACAATGGAGAGATTTGCCAGGAGTCTCTGGAAAAATTACTTTAAATTGTAGAAAATGTATTGTAAATTTTGTGGGGCTTTACATCTGCATATGGCAATATAGGAAATAAAATAGGTTTTTTTTTTTTGGAGGGAAAGGTATGAATAAAATACCAAATTGCGATAATGTATATAATTTTATCTTCCATTTATTACCGCATTGAAGATATTTTTGGAGGAAGAGTGTTATTTACAGATTTCCAAAAATAAACGTTAGACTATTCTGAATTGAAATTAATCTTTGTACATGTGTAAGAAATGTATTTAGTGTATTAGGAGTAACAGATTTCTATTACTTACTTTATTGTGTGACTTCAGGAAATATCTTTATGTTTTCTTTGCCATGGAGGTTAGAGATAAATGTTTGTTAGTAAATTTTATTTTATTTTTTTAGATAGAGTCCCTGTTGCTCAGGCTGGAATGCAGTGCTGCGATCTCAGCTCACTGCAACCTCCGCCTCCTAGGTTCAAGTGATTCTTCTGCCTCAGTCTCCTAAGTAGCTGGGATTACAGGCATGCATCACCATGCCTGGGTAATTTTTGTATTTTTGGTAGAGATGGGGTTTTACCGGGTTGGCCAGGCTGATCTCGAACTCCTGACCTCAGGTGATCCATCCGCTTCAGCCCCCCAGAGTGCTGGGATTATAGGCATGAGCCACTGCTCACGGCTGTAAATTTTATTTTTATGAAATATTTGTGTCCTTAACTGGTGGTAGATTTGAGATCCTTAGTGCTCTCTTAAAAACTGATTTCTGTAAACTTTATAAAATGTTTTATTTGATGCAAAGTTTTTCAATCTGTTTTTTTTTATGGCTATCTTTCCTGATCTGCCACAATTTAAAAATGTTTATAGTCACATCCGTCTCTGTTTTTGTTTTTGTTTTTTTCTTTTTTAAGGCAGGGTCTCGCTTTGTCACCCAGGCAGAAGTGCAGTGGTGCAATCATGGCTCACTGCAACCTCAAACTCCTGGGCTCAAGCAAGCTTCCCACCTCAGCCTCCCAAGCAGCTGGGACCGCTATACCTGGCTAAGTTTATTTTTATTTTTATTTTCATAGAGAGGGTGTCTTGCTATGTTGCCCAGGCTGGTCTTGGACTCCTGGCCTCAAGTGATCCTCCCACCTCAGCCTCCTGAAGAGTTGAGATTACTGGCATAAGTCACCATATCCAGGTCATATCTCTTCTCTCTCTTTTTTTAAATTAGTGTTTTTATGAATGTATGTATGTTTGTATTTATTTATTTATTTATTTATTTTTTGAGACAGGGTCTCACTGTGTTGCCTAGGCTGAAGTGCAGTGGTGCAATCACAGTTCACTGCAGCCTTGACCTCCCTGGGCTCAAGCAATCCTCCCACCTCACAGCCTCTTGAGTAGCTGGGACTACAGGCTACACCACCATGCCCAGACAATTTTTGTATTTTTTTGTAGAGATAAGGTTTTGTGGCTGGGCATGGTAGTTCATGCCTGTAATCCCAGCACTTTGGGAGACTGAAGTGGGAGGATCACTTGAGGTCAGGATTTTGAGATGAGGTTTTGCCCTGTTGCCCAGGCTAGTCTCTCACTCCTAGGCTCAAGCAATCCACCCGCCTTGGCCTTCCAAAATACTAGGATTACAGTCATGAGCCACTGCATGCCCATTCCCAGCACCCAGTCTATATCTCTTTTTTCTAAGGCTGGAGAAGGCAAAGTTTTTTTTTATAAATGGCCAGGTACCAAATATTTTCGGCTTTGTGGGCCCTACAGCCTCTTTGTCAACTACTCAATTCTGCCATTGTAGTGAAAGCAGCCATAGACAATTTGAAAATGGGTGGGTATGGCTGTATTTCAATAAAACTTTATTTATAAAAACAAAATCATACTTGTCATATTTGGCCCAGGGCAGTTAGAAAATTGATGTTTACACACAAGCAAATAGCTCACATATCCTGCCCAATTTCTCTCTTTTAAAAAACATTTAGGCCGGGCACAGTGGCTCATGCCTGTAATCCCAGCACTTTGGGAGGCCAAGGCGGGCAGATCACGAAGTCAGGAGATCGAGACCATCCTGGCTAACATGGTGAAACCCGGTCTCTACTAAAAATGCAAAAAATTAGCTGAGCATGGTGGCATGCGCCTGTAGTCCCAGCTGCTCGGGAGGCTGATGCAGGAGAATTGCTTGAATCCAGGAGGTGGAGGTTGCAGTGAGCTGAGATAATGCCACTGCACTCCAGCCTGGGCAACAGAGCAAGACTCCGTCTCAAAAAGAAAAAAAAAATTATAGTGTTAATTATACTTTCAATCTTAAAGATTAAATGTATTCAGCACGCAGTGCTAATGATCTTTGTCTTCTAGGTTTTATAGAATTAGCCAAAAAATGCTGTGAAAATGAGTTTTTTATTTGACCTGGTAGGCAGAAGGAAACTATCTTTTCATTTTTATCAAGATAAATTGTACTTCTTGAAGTTAAAATATGCAATATGGAAAATAGGATTAGGTTATTTTCACTGTTAGACTACCTCACTCGGTTTGCTTTCATCTTCTGCAATAATTGTGAATCCTTTCCTGACTCTAAATGTTAATAAATAGGTAATACTAGAAGATGCTTTAGAGTTAACCTCTTCCAATATTTCCTGCTAAATCAAGGTAAATTTTTACCCGTATTCAAAACTTTGGCTACCAAAGGATTGGTCTTATTTTTCACATACATGTAAGTTTTTGTTTGTTTTCTCTTTTTTCTTTTTTTTTTTCTTTTGAGACAAGTTCTTGCTCTGTCACCCAGGCTGGAGTGCAGTGGAGTTGCTCACTGCAGCCTCAACCTCCTAGGCTCAAGTGATCCTCCTGCCTCAGCTTCCCAAGTAGCTGGGACTACAGGCACATACCACCATGCCCGTCTAAGTTTTGTATTTTTTGTAGGGGTTTTGCCATGTTGCCCAGGCTTGTCTCGAATTCCTGGGCTTAAGTGATCCGCCTGCCTTGGCCTCTCAAAGTGCTGGCATTAAGGTGTGAGTCACTGTGCCCAGCCACACGTAAAGTTTTAAAACACGTGCATGGCTGTGGACACTCCTGCCAGAGCTGTGGTCTAGCTCCTGGGAAGTAACATCCAACCTTCCACCCCTCACCCCTTCCATTGGTGTCCTTAAAGTCCTGCACAGTTTGTAGCCAGGGTACCGGCATTGATTGCTTACCTTGGACTCATCCTAGGTTGTCTTTTCTGACTTGTTCCTGTCTTGGCTGGATTTAGGATAAGAGGAGGGGAGAAGAAGTGTTGGGAGGCAGCAGGATAGGGCCTGGGCATTGCTTAAACTGGGAGTAAGGGGCATTCCTTTCTTCTACTTGTACATTTTGTGTAATTGGAAGATTTGGAGATCTTTTGTCTCCAAATGAATCACTCCCACATCTGGTGGGCCCATGAGAAAAAGAAATGTTGGATCTAGCTTCATTCCCATTGTGGGGAAGGAAGTGGAATCACAGAAAGGCAGGAGGATTATACATGCTCCTGCTTGTGGACCAACCATATGAATAGAGAAGGTGAGGAATCCTTTGGTGTTCGCAATGGGCAAGAGTCAAGGAGGCAGAGGATATACAGAATAGGATATATAGAAAGAGAACCTCATACTGTGCCTCCCCAGTGGTCGGCCAACCACTTACCTTTAGTTCTCTCTGGCCAAGTGTCTTGTCCACTGTGGACCTATCATTCTTGTGATAGTCCGACCCCTGGCCTTCACCCCACTCAGAGGTCCTGGGCATCTGTGATGAGGTTGCCTCATTCCTAAGACCTGGAAACTACCCTTGAGCTTTGGTCTGTGGAGGTTAAGCTTTTGTCCTTGTGCTCGCTTAGAGGTGTGGGAATGGGTTCGTTGAAATGTTTCTCCTTGTTTTTCCTGCAATAACTGAATAGGGGCAGAGTGAGGAGGAAGAGGAGAAACAATACCGTTTTCATTGGATTGGATTTGTGTTTCAGCTCTCAATTTGTTGAGGAATTTAATGCATATATTTTGTACCTATATAATTTAATCATTGATAATTTAGTATTTTATTGGTTTATGAAATAGTATAATTTAGGAAATGCTGATCTTGATCAGCACTCTTCATTTTAAAGGTGAATTATCTTGCTTGCTATTGTAAATGAAAATAGTTTTAAAAGCAGTAATGTTAGAACCCTATAAATCCAACTTCTTACTATGTGACCTTGGGAGAGCTACATCATCCCTGAGCATCATTTTTCTCATCTTTAACTTGTGCATAATATCTGTCTTAGATGCTTATTGTTGGAAATCACCCTGTTTACTCATATAGTGGGTGCTCAGTAAAATTGTTTCATAATTATTACCTTTAGGTAAGAGCACCACAAATGGAAATATAAAGAGGTGTGGTTGTATATTTCCCTCTTAAAAACTCTTCACTAGTTTTTGTAGTACATATAAAAGTACAGGTGCCCAGTTTGGAGTCTTTCTGTTAGTCTTATTTCTAAATAGGAAAATAATTTCCTTGCGGTCAGAAATTAATCCATATCTCATAATGTGGAGTACAAAATTAGGGACTTAAATGTTAGTGAATTGATTGAAAAGGCAAGATGTCTAGGAAATTTCAATAGGTGGCTGCTTTTAGCTACTACGGTTTTTTTTTTTAATTTGAAGGATGCATGCTTATATGTATTAATCATGTATTTTTGCAAAAATTAAAAAAAACCTCTTCTTTTAATTAGGAGAGAGAAGCTCTTCAGAAACAGCTGGATGAAGCAAATCGAGAAGCACAAAAATATCGACAGCAGCTCCTAAAGAAAGAACAGGAAGCAGAGGCCTACAGACAGAAGTTGGAAGCTATGACTCGTCTTCAGACTAATAAAGAAGCTGTTTAATTGAAATGAACATGTAGTTTGATTTTACTTTTGGTCAAGAAAGAATACAATCTTGAACTGTACACAACGAAGGTACAGCCATGGGAATACAGAATGATAGAAGAGACTACAGATGGATAATTGGACTTAAGCCATGAGCTCTGAGTTCTTGTAACATAAAACTTTACTTTAGAAGTTGTGAAATGTATTTAAAACTGAATTCTGTAAATAGTTTTTTTTTTTACAGTTCCAAATGAGTTGATAAAGATTGTTGAAGAGATCCAAAACCAGAATAAGCCACTGTTTTTGTGAATTCTTTTTGATTTTAGTACAAACCTTAATTTCTCAGAAACAGAACAGTTTTAAGGGTGATCGTTGTTGGTTAGACCAAATGTTGTGTAATAATTATGGTGGACTGATGCTGGAATTACTCCTGTAGGTATAAACCTCTATATGAAGAGAAGATTTCTCCCAGGAAATCTTTGTACAGCTTTAAGTTGTGTCAGATTCTCTGAAAACATTTTTTAGGAAGCAAAATTTTTATATTTGTTCAGTTTCAGCTATACCCAAGTAGATTTACATGTATATGAAGCAAATATTTTTTAAAATTTCTGTTTGTACATATTCTGCATGTTTTATAATTTCAAAATGCATCACTTACATAGGTATTTCTCCCACAGAAATGATGAAAGTGACCAGAAAAAAACAAAAACAAAACCCCTTTACTCTGTAGGTCATTGAAACGAAGTAAGCTGGCAGCTGGTTTTATTGGAATGACAGTGTTCTTGGAAGGAGCAGCCTACAAGATAACTTGAATTTGCCAATTCTGCAAAATCTGTGCTTTTTCGAAAATTTAAGAGTGGGGACGTGAAACTGTATTCTGTGCCTTCCATCATGATTTCCACATGAAAGCACTTTAAGGCACTGATTTTAAGATAATGTTTTTGGAAAACCCAACGCATATGGGTTTCTGAAATATTTTATGGACTTATTTCTCCCCAGGAAATTATTCTTACGGAAAAAAATTGCTTTTGTATGTAGAACAGGAACTTTTTGTAATACAGTGATGCAATAGACATGTCTAATGTAACTTCTACTTTTCCCTTTGAAAGCTCAGTGTCTGTGCTGTGACTTGCTCTCATCACAATATTGTTGAATTCCACAATGTATGGACATTAAACACTGGCAGACTGTTCACTTTTTCTTTTTTTTTTTTGGTAAAATATTACTTCAAACCCCTTTTTCTTGCTTTATTTTTCAGTGTTTTATTGCTTTATGAACTGTTTAACCCTGAAATCCCTCTAGGTTATCTATACTGTATAAAAAAGCAATTACCCTTAAAACTGTACTCTGGCCTACTTTTCTATTTTGCAATTAAATATCTTTTTCACATATGTTCATTGTAGACTTATGTTTTTATCACATCTTATTAACACATTAAAAATGTTATCCTACTGCATATTTGAGCCACCATATGAAAATATCTTATACTCTCCACAACATGACTTTAAAATTCCTGAGGTAACTCTTGAGATTTGTTAACTCTTTCACTGGAATTACCAGTATATTTGTTAATGTAATAAAGGGGTCTATGGTCTGTCAGCCTGATGGTTACTATTGGAAGCACTTAAAAAGGGTTTAGGGCAAATTGAAGAACTCTGTAAGGAAGAGGAAAAAGATCTTTTTCAATTTTCCGCTAAATTTGACATATTTTAAGTGATCCAAAAACTAGTTTTTAAAAATGCCAGGCCATATTTTCAATAGCATGAAGTGACTTTTTCTGCAGTCCTGAAAAGTCAATAGAGAATGTCGTTTCTGGTTACTTCGGTACATTAATTTGTCATGTTAGGCAGGGTGCTGGTACCACAGCCAGGTACCCTGACGTGTGGTGCTGGAGCAGAGAAGGGCCAGTGTCTTCACCCCAGAGTGCAGCCACTGTAGAGTTTTGCTTTCAGACCAGGCTGGCCCTGAAAAGACTCAAGACAGTGTTGGGAACAAGTCTGTGAAAGCTAACTTAATGTCGTCTTTGACTTCCAGTCTCCTCTCCTGCTGGAGACTTCACCTGGTGCAAGAAATAATTTTGATTCCTAATAACAACAGCTGGCATAGATGGGAGAAAATAATTGGTGCTTAAAAGGAGTAAGTCTATGATGGCATCAGGTACTCAGGTATCTGTGGAGGAAGCTCACCTTTTTCAGAGTCATTGTTACATAACATAATTTCTCAATCATTTACATCTGATTTACTGTTCTGTAAAATCACTACTTAGACAAGAATTTGTAATTAAAACTTAAAATGGGTTTCTTCTTCCCTTCACTTATTTCATGCTGTTTTCAGGTGGGCTGTAAAAGCTTTGCATTCTAGTCATTCTCAATAGTGCTCTGAACAGAGGATTTAAAGAACTGACAAAAATAAAAGTATATGAAGTAAAAGTTTTCAGAAATCCATATAATTGTTTCCACTACATAGTGATGGATTTGTAGTTAGCAGTCATCTGGTTGCCACATCACTGGTTAATTGTTTCCACATATGTGTGAACAAACACCTGGAGCAACCTTTCTCAACCAGGGTTCTGCAAGACAAGCCATTTAGTGTTATGGTGTAATGAATTATTTTCTTTCCTATGCACCTAGAATCGTTCTTGTTACGTACTATCCAGACACTGAGTTCGTTAGGCATCTTGACTGCCCAATTACTTGATTCAGATTTAACACTTCCCTCTGTATAGTCCCTGGACCTCTAGAATTATAAATTCTAGATTGAATCTGTGATGCTTTCAGAAAGCCTCATCTAAGAAGTAGTATCTGCAGGGACTGTGCTTCTCAACTAATTTTCATTTATTGTTATTTATTTTATTTATATCTTAATTACTTCACAAAAGGACTTGTGATGTCATTTGTTTTCGTTGGCTTTTAGGAATTATTTTCTTAACATCAATCTTTTGTGATATGAATGGCAGAATAGTTCTTTTACTCCGTCACTGGATTGCTCTATTTCTTTATGGTGGTGGAGGGTTGGGAAGACAATTAGAGAGAAAAGAGGATAAATGGGAAATCTTAAGTAATGAAAACTATACAGATGGTCCCCAATTTATGATGCTTTGATTTATGATTGTTTGACTTTACAATGGGTTTATCAGGGTATTAATTGCATTTTACATTTATGATATTCTTGACTTAGGATGGGTTTATCAGGACGTAACCCCATTGCAAGCCAGAGAGCATCTGTACTTGTTTGTAATAAAAAGATCTGCTTACAAATATCTTTGTCCAAAACGTGACTGATGAATATCTACACCAGTATATATGTCTTCAACGTGATCATTTATGATGTTATTGAAAATTAGAAGAAACCCTTGCTCATAACAGGAATTGATGAGTTGATAGAAATGTTTATGAGTACCTTATTCTGGTGTTACTGATTTTTTCCACATTACTCTATAACAAAGTTTTTCCTGATAAAGTCTATAAAGTTTATTTGTGCTTTAATACCTGAAAGACCTTGAGAACTGACTCAGAATAAAATAGAGCAAGAAGAAAAGCCTTTTCAGATAAAATCACAAAGGAACCTTAATGTCCATATGGATGGGTTCCCAAGGCATTAGCATTCAGGCTTATATAGCAAATAGAAAAAAATATTTTCCATTCACCTGGTTTCTATTGAATAAATAACTCCTCCATTATGTCAGATCAACTTAGGAATGGACTAACTAATAGATTTGTTATTTCATCAAATAATATTTACCGTGCTTGGATTTCATTATAGATAACTAGTCTGTTGTAGTTTTGAATGATGTCTGCTATTTGCTTCCTCTGTTAGTTGAGAAAACCTGATGCACATGGACTCAGTTTGACGTAAGCTCTCCATATTCATTCTCAGATTATTCTGTGTAACCTACAATGGAAAACATACTATCATCATTGGAAATACGCTTCTGGTTCCAAATCAAAATTTTGATGTCAATATTTTTGTGACTTATTAAAACTGTTTTCCAAATATATAGATACACAGATACATAGTCTTGATCCTCTTGATACACTGAGCTCTTTTAAATTTTTTCACTTCAATGACAGTCAAATTTTGAACATAATTTGGATACAATTTCTAGGGGCTCTTTATTTTCAGATAAATATTGTAACTACCCCACAAATGCCACCAGTTGCTTTTTGGAAAAATTTTGACCTGGTTTCTGAGATTCTGTTCATTATGCTTTATTAAGTGCTTCCTCAGTTTTGTGTGTGTGTGTGTGTGTGTGTGTTTTTGAGATGAAGCCTTGCTCTGTCGCCCAGGCTGGAGTGCAGTGGGGCAATCTCAGCTCACTGCAACCTCCACCTCCCGAGTTCAAGTGATTCTCGTGCCTCAGCCTCCTGAATAGCTGGGACTACAGGCACGCACCACCACACTCAGCTAATTTTTGTATTTTTATTAGAGCTGGGGTTCACCATGTTGGCAGGCTGGTCTCAAACTCCTGACCTCAAGTGATCTGCCCACTTCAGCCTCACAAAGTGCTGGGATTCCAGGCATGAGCCACCAGGCCTGGCCCTAGCTTCCTCAGTTTTTAATTTGGATAGTTTTGATCTCATGTGCACGGTTGACATGTAATGTTTTTTACATCTGTAAATATGTAATATTATCAAATACAGTTCCAATCTTACTACTGATTGATTACATGGTTTATAATTTTGAATTGTATGGATTATTTAAATGTCTTCCTGCTTTTTCTATAAGCAAACAATTTTCCTACATATTTTTGTGTGCCAGTTAACAGTCAGTAGAGCATTTGTTTTTGCGTTACTATTTTTCATTATTCTAGACTTACCGTCTTCATCATGACTCTTAAGAATTGTTTAAATTGCATTCATTTACTATGTTTTGAAGTTTTCGTGAAAGATCACAGGGAATAATATAACATCCATGTACCTACCACCCAAATTTAATACATCCTAAGTGGCCTTCTTTGCTTTAATTCTTTTAAGAAACAGAATGTTACAGATGTAGTTTAAGTTCTTTTGTTTTCTTCCCATAACCCATTCCCTTCCTCTCTCCTAAAAGGTAACCAATATCAACCACTATCCTAGGTGCGAGATGTTTCTGTCTACATTTTTACATTATGCTTTTATTATAGACTAGATTTCAGAAATATATGGTAGAGTTTTGTATGGTTCTTAAACTTTATTAAGGCTATTGTACTATTTAAGTAGCATTCTACATATTGATTTTTTCAGTTAAATAGCATATTAGATATTCATGTTTATACTTGAATAAGTCATTCATTTTGATTGTTATATAAAATTAAATAAGAATGTATTCTAATTTGTCATTTTTCTCTTATAGAAATATCACTTCCAATTTCTTGCTATTGTGAATAGTGCTATAATGAACATCCTTGTATATTATCTCCATATAGCATATGCTAAGTTTCCCAGAGGCATGTACCTAGTAATGAAATTGTTAGGTCTACAGTAGTCAACCTTTCTAGATATTGTCAAATTGCTTTCTAAAGTACAATGAGTGAATAATGATAATTTTCATCTCACCACATCTCACCAACACCTAATGTCACATTTTTAACATTTTTGTCGTTGGCCTGGCCCGGTGGTTCACGCCTGTAATCCTAGCACTTTGGGAGGCTGAGGCAGGTGGATCACCTGAGGTCAGGAGTTCGAGACCACCCTGACCAACATGGAGAAACCCCGTCTCTACTAAAAATACAAAATTAGTTGGGCATGGTCGTGCATGCCTGTAATCCCAGCTACTTGGGAGGCTGAGGCAGGAGTATCACTTGAACCCAGGAGATGGAGGTTGCGGTGAGCCAAGAACGCGCCATTGCACTCCAGCCTTGGCAACAAGAGCAAAACTCCGTCTCAAAGAAAAAAAAAAATTTTTTTTGTCAACCCATGTTGGTATGAAATTGTTTCTCATTATTTGCATTTCACTTATTACTAGTGAGGTCAAACATTTTTTCCCTTATTTCTTATCCATTAAAGTTTATTCTGTGAATTGCCAGTTCATGGCCATTTTGGGGGTGTAGTTTTTCTTACTGATTTATTGAAGTTTAATGTTTTTCTGGAAACTAATATTTTGCTAGTAGTGTGAATTGTAAATATCTTCTCCCACTGTATGTTTTTTTAAAACTTTGTATTGTCTAACTTAGCACATATTTAGTGAATGCCTCTATGTGCAATTCTTTTTTTTTTTTTTTTTTTTTTGAGATGGAGTTTCGCTCTTGTTTCCCAGACTGGAGTGCAGTGGCACGATCTAAGCTCACTGCAACCTTTGCCTCCCGGGTTCAAGTGATTCTCCTGCCTCAGGCCTCCTGAGTAGCTGGGATTACAGGTGCCCGCTACCATGACCAGCTAATTTTTTGTATTTTTAGTAGAGACGGGGTTTCATCATGTTGGCCAGGTTGGTCTCGAACTCCTGACCTCAGGTGATCCACCCGCCTCGGCCTCCCAAAGTGTAGGGATTACAGGCGTGAGCCAGTGAGCTCAGCCTCTATGTGCAATTCTTAATGTCAAGCTGAGGGAGAAGTCTAAGAAGTTTTATATAAGTCTGACACCCAGGGTGCCTGTAATTAAAGGTGGAATGAAATTTTAATTTGTGAGTTGATCCTTCTGTTTTTTAGTTCAGTACTTCCTCCTTTTTATAATATATGCTTTCCAGATAATTAGTGAGATAAAGATTTGATTTTCACTTTTAGCATTTCTAAAAGCTGTAATATGCTACCTAACTTGTTTTTAATTCTTGCTCTAACTTCTGATATTTTATAGTTGTGTATTTTGAATTATATTTTAAAGGATTAAGTGGATTATTGCACATGATATTTAGTAAAGTGTTCGGGAGCATTTAGCACAGCCTCCAAAAATTAGAATTCCACTAGCCCCCTGATCCTACATATCTGGCATCTTAAGAGTCAATAATAGCAAAGTTGAGAGAGGCAGCTTGGTGTGGTGGAAAGAACATGGGTATTGGATCCGATAGCCTTAGGTTCAAATCTTGGCTTCTTCAGTAATTATCTTCTGTAATTTTAGCCAAGTGTTTAATTTCCTTGAGACTCAGTTTCTCGAAGATGAAGTAGAAAATGGCTTTCACCAGGTTGTTGTAAAGACTGGATCAAATAGTGTGCATGAAAATTGCAAGGCATAGTGCTCAGGACATAGTTAACGTTCTTAAATATATGTTGAGGAATGGTGTGCACCTGAAAATTCCTATAAAAGCTGCAAATACACATGCCTTTTGATCCAGCTGTTCCACTTCAGGATATCCTTACTCATGTGTGCAAAGCAATTTTTTGTAGAAATGTTTGTAATAGCGAAAGACTGGAAACAACTGAAATGTACACTGCTAGGGAACTGATTACTCTCTGGTATGTCCATGCAATGCAGCTCTATGAAAAAAAGTACATGTCAAGGTATATTAACAAATAAAGTACAGAATATTGTACTGTACTTACCCCTTTTGTGTTTAACAAAAGAAAGAAAAGAAAGGAGAAAAATTAGAGTATAGTATATATTTGCTTTCATGTGCAAAAAAAAGAAATCACTTTTTTTTTTTTTTTTTTTTTTTTTTGAGACAGGGTCTCATTCTGTCACCCAGGCTGGGGTGCAGTGGCGCTATCACGGCTCACTGCAACCTCAACCTCCCGGGCTCAAGCAATCCTCCCGCCACAGCCTCCCAAGTAGCTGGGACTACAGGCACACGCCGCCATGCCCAGCTGATTTATTTATTTATTTTTGGTAGAGATGGGGTTTCGCGATGTTACCCAGGCTGGTCTCAAACTCCTGAGTTCAGGTGATCCACCTGTCTTGGCCTCCCAAAGTGCTCTGGGATTACAGGCATGAGCCACTGTGCCTGGCCTCTTTTCTTCTTGATGTGAAATTCTTCATAGATTAGACAAATTTGCCCATTGTGCAAATATGTTGCAAATATATTTTCTCAGTTTGTCGTTTATCTTGATTTTTCTTATGGTTTTAAAAAAATGTGATTGGATTTATGGTTTCTGGCATTGAACCATAGTTATAAATGTATTCTTTACTCTGAGGTTGTCCGGGGAATCTTCTAATTTTCTTAATTTTCATCTTTTAAAAACAGCTCTATTGATGCATAATTGATATACAAAAATAGCATATATTTACTACTATTTGATAAGTTTGGACGTGTGTACACACCCATGAAGCCATCAGTTAACCTGATGGTGGTGATGGTTTCGTGTAATTTTATGCTTCCATTTTTCACATTTAGATCTGACTTTTCTGGAATTTATCTAAGTGCACGGTGTGAAAGATAGATACAACTTATTTTTCTTTCCAGATGGCTACACCTTGTTCTAGGACAATTTATTAAATAGTCCGTCTTTTTCTTTCTGATCTGAGATGCTATCTTTATTATATGCTAAATTTCTGTACATGTTTAAATTTATTTGCTCCTTTTGTTTGTCTCTTTGTACACCAGTATCTACCTCATTGTTCTAATTATTCGAGCTTCAGGATACATTTTAATACTTCTGGGTAGGAACAGAACCTTCTCGTTACTCTTACAAAATTTTCTTCTTTATTCTGGTTTATTTTTCCTAAGAACTTTAAAAGTTGGCACTGAATTCCAAAATAGAACACCCAAAAACCTGTTGATTTTTCCACTGGGATTATGTTAAATTTTCGGGTTAACTTAGGGGAAAAGCATTATCTTCATGAGGTTAAATCTTACTCCATGAGAGCATGGTACGTCTTTTCATCTGTACAGGTCTTTTTTTATATTGTTCAGTAGCAATTTAAAGAAATCATCCACTATGTTCAATGAAATAAAAGGCCAGATTAAAAATTTGGCAAGGAGTTGAAAACTATAAAAAAGAACCAAATAAAAAATTCTTTTTTTGCCCCCATAAGGCAGAAGAAATAAAAATTCTACAACTGAAAAAATATAATATCTGATATTAAGAAATCAATAAATGGTTTATTATATTAGCTACATTTGAAGAGACAACTAAAAAATAAGAAAAATATTTTCAAACCAACTCAAACAAGAAGATGGAAAATAAAGAATGCAATATTTATATTTATATATAATAGTATATATAATACACAAGTTTAACATAGGACTGCATTTGCAGAATAGAAGAGAGATAATGGGGAGAGAGCAACACTTGGAGAAAAAATAACGAATACTTTTTTGTTTAAAGTGCCTAACTTGGCTGGGTGTGCTGGCTGACACCTGTAATCCCAACACTTTGGGAGGCTGAGATGGGTGGATCATTTGAGCCCAGGAGTTCAAGACCAACTTGGGTAACATGGCGAAACTCCGTCTCTACAGAAAAACTCCAAGAAATAAAAAACAATAATCATCTGAGTGTGGTAGCACATGCCTGTAGTCCTTGCTACTCAGGAGGTGGGGGTGGGAGAATTACCAGGGCCTGGAAGTCAAGGCTGCAATGAGCTGTGATCGCATCACTATACTTCAGCCTGGTTGACAGAGTGAGACCCTGTCTCAACAAAAAAAATAAAAATAAAAATGCCTAACTTGGTGCTTGGCACTTTCTAAAATTGACACATAATATTTGTACCTGTTTATGGAGTATATGTGATATTTTGATACATGCATACAATGTGTGTAATGATCAAATCAGGGTATTTAAGATATCCATCATCTCAAACATTTTTCTTTGTGTTCAGAACATTCCAAATCTAGCTATTTTGAAATATACAATAAATTATTAACTATAGTCTTCCTAATGTGCTATTGAATATTATTGAATTCCATCTAATTATATGTTTGTACCAATTAACCAATCTCTACTTATTCCTCACCCCCAGCTCCCACCAACCCTTTCCAGTCTCTGGTAACTATCATTTTATTCTCTACCTCCATGAGATCAAATTTTTTACCTCCCATATCGTTGTCCATATTATTATTTTTCCCACCCCGGCTCCTAATGAAGGATTTATTGACAATATCACTGGAATCTAAATCCTCTAGGCCATTTTTTCACCAAAGCCCTTATTTTCTTAGGGCTTTTTTTTTTCTTAAATCAACAGTTTTGTTGAGATATAATTCCCATTCTATAAAATTTCCTCGTTTGAAGTGTACAGTTTAATAGCTTTTAGTATATTCACAGAAGTGTGCAACCATCACCATAATAAATTTTAAAACATTTTCAGCAGGGTGCAGTGGCTCACGCCTGTAATCCCAGCTACTCAGGAGGCTGAGGCAGGAGAATTGCTTGAACCCGGGAGGCAGAGGTTTCAGTGAGCCGAGATTGCACCACTGCAATCCAGCCTGGGCCACAGAGTGAGACTCCATCTCAAAACAAAACAAAACAAAGCAAAATAAAACAAAGCAAAATAAAACAAAACCAAAACCCAACAATTTTGAACATTTTCATCTCACCACCCTGCCAAAAATCCCTGTTCTCCTTAGCCATCAATCTTCAGCTCCCTACCCACCTCTAACCATGAATCTATTTTGTAGATTTGTCTATTCTCGATATTTCATATGAATGAAATAATATAATATATGGTTCCATGTGACTAGTTTCTTTCACTTAGTATGTTTCCAAGTTCATCCATGTTTTGGTATGTATCAGTACTTCATTCCTTTTTATCATGGAATAATATTCTGTTGTATTGATATACTACGTTTCATTCATTCATCTGAACATTTGGATTATTTCCATTTTTGTCTATTATAATAATTCTGCTATGAACACCCATGTATAAGTTTTTGTGTGGACATGATTACATTTTCCTTGGATATACACCTAGCAGTAGAATTGTTGAGTCATAAAGATCTCTAGGTTTAGCTTTTTGAGGAGCTTCCAGATTATTTTCCAAAATGGCTGTGCCATTTTACATTCCCACCAGTAAAGTATGAGGGTTCTAATTTTTCCCTGTCTTCACCAATACTTGTTGTTATCTATCTTTTTTATTATAGTCATCATAGTCTGTATGAAGTGATTTCTCACTGTAGTTTTTTCAGTAGTAATTTAAAAAGTTCCTACCTATTTTAGCCTAAAATTACTTTCCTGACTCTCTTCAAGAAGCCTGCCAGAGAATTCTCTCTCTCTTGTGCTGTCTCCCTTATGCCTGGGCATAAGCTCTGATGAAGCCCTGTCTGGGAAAACTCTTTTGGCCTTCTCAATTTCTATTACATTGAGAGCCCAAGAACCCATGAGAAGCCTCCTGCATTAGTCTAGGTGAAGGATAATGGTGGCTTGGACCAGAATAGGGTGGTAGTCATGGAAATGGGGAGAATTTGACAGACTAGATTTATTGTGGAAATAGAACTGAATCTGAACAGATTGAATTGGGCAGGGAGCAGGGAAAGTGAAGGGGAAGAAAGACTCCAGGTTTATGCCTTCAGCATTTGGGTGGATGAATGGATGGATGAAAGGATAGATGGATGGATGGATGGTGGTTGGATGGATGAGTGGTTGGATGAATGGACGGTCAAGGGGTGAATAGATGGGTGGATGGAAAATGGAGAGATGATGAACTGAGATGGGGAAGACTAGAAGTGGGGCATATTTTTGGGGAAAGACAGTTTTGCAATACATTAAGTTTGAGGTGCCTCAGAGTCATAAGAGGATTTGTCAGAAAGGCAGTTGGATATAAGATTTTGAAGCCCAAAAGACAGGGAGGGCCTGATGGTATGTTTAAACCTATACGGATATCACATAGGTAACATTTCAAGCCTAAGAAATGGGCCGGGCGCAGTGGCTCACACCTGTAATCCCAGCACTTTGGGAGGCTGAGGCGGGTGGATCACTTGAGGTCAGGAGTTCGAGACCAACCCAGCCAACATGGTGAAACCCCATCTCTACTAAAAACACAAAAATTAGTGGGGCATGGTGGCACATACCTGTAGGCCCAGCTACTCAGGAGGTTGAGGTGGGAGAATTGCTTGAACCCGGGAGGCAGAGGTGCAGTGAGCCAAGATTGCGCCACTGCACTCCAGCCTGGGCGACAGAGCAAGACTCTGTCTAAACAAAACAAAACAAAACAAAACAAAACAAAACAAAACAAAAAAAGCCTTAGAAATGGGCAATGCCACCAAAGCAGAAAGATGAAAGGAGGGCAATGCCCTGAGGTGTGCCAGCATTGGAGGAAACAAACAGCCAGAGATGTAGGAGGAAAGCCCAGAGAAACTGTGAGCTGCAAGGATGAAGTAGTAACAAATAAAATGCCACCAAGAGAACAAGAAGGACGACTGGAAACAAATAAACAAGAAAGACTATTGCATTTAGCAACTTGAAAACACTGGATTACTTTTTACTCAGAAATCAAACCCCAAGGATAGTGTTTCCCCTCCCTACAGGGGTTTCTGCAGGTCCCTTTACACGCCCCCTTCCACTTCTTTAAGTGCTAAAAGTGATTAATTTGGGGTGATGTTTTAATTTCTATTCTTTTTGGCTTATAACTGTGTTTTCTCATTCTTTACAACAACAGGTAGTATGTTGTAATAGAAAAATCCATTGTGGTCAATGATAACTTCTGCCTGTTCCTGGGCACAGGGGGCATCACTATTAGTGCCTGTTCCTCCCTCCCTACTGCTGATAAGGAAACAGGGGCAGGAATAATACTAATAATTTGTGCTACTTTTTCTGCATACCCTTGGCCTTATTCTGGGCTACTGAGCTGGGAGCTTGTCTGAGGCTGGAGCTCTATTGTCTGAATCCAGGGGCAGAAAGAACTGAGGGCTCTTTTACGGCATCCACCTGGAGGCTGCCTGCAGGCTTGGGTTGCTAAGTGCGCTGCTTAATTTAGAAGCGCCTTTTATCCTGGCTCTCTTGACCAGTCAAAGTTGTGGTCGCTGTTTTCAACAAGGACTGGGGAAAGAAAGGGTGGAATTAATTAAACCTAGAGGAAGGGACTTTGAAGGGCGGAGCTAAGGTCAAAGAAAGAACCCTTTAAATAAAGGGCCCACACTGGCTGCCAGGGAGTGCGCACGACTGGCAAGAGGGAAGCCGGGCTGCTCCACGCCTTTCACACCCTCCACCTCCTGCGTGTCCATCTGTGAGAAGGGGCCAGAGCCCAAGGGAGATGATGGAGCCTGAGGAGTACAGAGAGAGAGGTGAGCAACGGGCATCCCTGGCCCTCTTCCCTGCTGCTACTCCTGCAGGAACGGCTGCTGGTGGGTGGCCCTTAGATTCTGGGGTGACATTTGATGGGAGCATTAGAATTGCCTTCTGAGAGTTGGCACCAGCAACATTTTTTTTTTCTGCGAAAGGAATGTGGGATCAGAGTGTAAAACTTTTCTCAACCACTCTTTCATTCTCCCTCTCATATACCCACTCTCACATATGTCCACACTACCGTGCCTTGCTTTTCCTCCCCACTTTCCCACAAAATTGAGGATTTGGATCCCTGAGCCACTAAATGGGAAAAGGGGATTGTTCATATTCTGAAACAGAAAAAAATTTTCTCAATATTCTGTAATCACTGCAAATCTTTTCTTTCTTAACATTCATTCCTTCATGTGTGAATCTATCAGTAACGTTCTTTCATTTAGTCATTCATTTCATAAATATTTAGTAGGTGCCTACTCTGTATCAGGCAAAACCAAGTGGTTATCCAGTTTTCAGGCATGGATCTCCCTTAGCAGGAAAGTAGGTAGTTGCTTAAAAAAGAATCTTGAATGTCTATTTCTATAATGTTTTATATCCTCCTACTCACTAATTAGTGTGCATTAGCTTATTCCATTGCTTTCCTAAGGCACTGTCAGCTGAGAGCAAGTTCCTGTGGATATTCATCTTCTGAGTGGAACACAAATACATTTAGCACTGTTCCTGGACCAGTGGAGGGTTAGGTCTAGAGCTCTCAGATCTCTGGTGGGGCCCTGCTGGAGAAGAACCAGGATGTGAGAGGGTTGAAGGGGAGCAGAAGGAAGATAGAATGGTGTGGAAATCTACCTTTGTCTCATAAGTTTTGTCTGGGGTTGGTTCTGTTCTTAAGAACTTTGCATAAGCTGATGCAGAGGGGAGAAACTGAGTCCCCTCTCCTAGGTAAAAGCAGCCCAGGGAGTACTAAGGAATGGATGTTGAGACAGACAAAGAGATATGTACACACACACACACACACACACACACACACACACGCACACACACAGCAACAGAGGCACTGAAGACTGCAACCTGAAAGAATAAATAATTTGCAATAGTTTCAGAGTGTTCGACTTGACTTTTTTTTCCTTCCTTACTGATATGTTCATTCACTTGATACATTTTTTTTAGCATCTAAAAAATATCCTAAGCACTGAGGTGTTGATGGAGGCAGTAGGAGGGAGAGAAAGTCATTAAGATTTGGTGCCACGTTTCCCAGGCCAGGGCAGGGGGCTTGGTCTGGATCCATGGTTGTGCTTTAGGGATTCTGTGAGCCTCAGAAATTATACACAAAGTTCTGCGTATATGTAAGCCTACAGTTTTAATCAGATTCTTGAATTAAGTCCTCATATGAGTCCAAAAAAGATGAATAATAACTGATTCAATGGGGATGGTGAAAAAATAGATTTTTTTGTCCTTTATCGGAACTGGGCATGGAATCTTTCTATCTGTGCTAACAGATATAACTGGTGGGTGTGTGTGTAACAATTTTTGGATACAAAGAGCTATAGAGTTTCTATTGAACCTATAAAATAGTTAATAGATGTTCTGTTTCTGAGAAGGAAAGAAAGGTAGGAGAGACAATCAAAACTGAAGTGGATAAAGGAAGGGGAAAGAAAATGAAACGTTTCACTTTGGCGCTAGAGTTTTGTGCTTTGGAGATTTTCCTTTTTGTTCATTTGCTCACTTAGAAACTCCCTCCATCATTCATTCACTCCCTCACTCTTTTTTTAAATTCTGAAGATAAGGTCGTGCAGGGGATCAGATCCTACCCTCGGCCCATGAATCCGTCTCTCTTCTTTTTTTGAGTCCAGGCTGGAGTGCAGTGGCGCGATCTCGGCTCACTGCAACCTCTGTCTCCCAGGTTCAAGCGATTCTCCTGCCTCAGCCTCCCAAGTAGCTGGGATTACATGTGCCTGCCACCACGCCCGGCTAATTTTTTGTATTTTTAGTAGAGAGGGGTTTGACCATGTTAGTCAGGATGGTCTTGATCTCCTGACCTCGTGATCCGCCTGCCTCAGCCTCCCAAAGTGCTGGGATTACAGGCATGAGCCACTGTGCCCGGCCAAATCCGTCTCCTTCTTTACCACGTCTCTTGGCCCGGACCTGAGAGGGATGGGCACAAATCAGTCAGGCCCAGTCAGGGGATTTCAGCCTGATTTCTCTATGTCACTTCTAGGGAGAGAGATGGTGGATTACATCTGCCAGTACCTGAGCACTGTGCGGGAGAGACGTGTGACGCCAGACGTGCAGCCTGGCTACCTGCGAGCCCAGCTGCCTGAGAGTGCTCCTGAGGACCCCGACAGCTGGGACAGCATCTTTGGGGACATTGAACGAATCATCATGCCTGGGGTGAGACACAGTGACCACAAGGGCAGTTCTGGATTTCAGGGCACAGAAGGGTGGGTGGTGGCCTGAAGAAAGACCTGCTTTGGGTCAGCTTGGGATGAGAATGCATCCTTCAGCCACTTGGCCACCAACACCCCAGCCCATCTGCTAGGCATGTGGAGGGTAGGACTTTGACTGGTATTAGGTTTCTTTTTCTTTTTTTTTTGCGCAGTTGTGCCATGGCATGAGGTTTCTGATGCCAGGGCAGGGCTGGCCAGAACACCTGCATTCCAGAGCACAGCCTGGCAGAAGTGTGGAAGTCTAATGGGATGGGTGGAGAAGTGAACATTTTGTCTGAGGGGAAAGGACAACTGTGGATAGTAAGACAGGGGAGAGGAAGCTGGAGGTAGTGCCTGGCCCTGACGACGGAGCCAGAGACTCTTCTATACAGTGTCTGAGACCACACCAAAGAGAAGGAAGGAAGTGGGGAACACATCCTGGCAAGGACACGCTGGTGACCAGGTTGCGTTGGCCCAGGAAACTGAGTGGGCCCTGGCAACCCCTCCTGTCCCCTCTGAGGTCTGGTGATTGAGCTGCTTTTCAAGAGCAAGAAGGGACTTTCCCTGAATCATTGATACTTTCCATGACGGAGGGTGCAGCCTGGGATAGTGCTGGTGGGGCCAGGAAGCTGATGGAAGCTGGCTGATGCATGGGCTTGAGCTGGAGCCTGCCTTGATGGGTGGTGGACACCCCTGACCACTGGCGGTGAGGAGCTCTGCCATGGTGCTCATGCTAAAGTGGCATCGACTCCCTTCCTGTGGCGGGGCTCCCTGCCATGTGCCAGCTCTGTGCTGGCCACATGACATGCTATCTAATTTAATCTTCCCAGTGGCCCTGTTTTACAGATGAGGAAACTGCTAATGCTCAGAGAAGTTAACTGTCTTGCCCAAAGTCACAGAATTAGTACCTGGTAGATCCAGGATTTTAACCTAGACCAGTCTTACTTCACAGGCTGTGCCGTTTCTCCTACCCTCTGTCACCTCTACTGGTGAGTGCCTGAATGTGCTTGGCTAAGCCTGGGCCCCTAGCATTGCCTCTCTGGCTGCACACCCCCACACAAGCTGTGTCTTCCCTCTCCCTGCTTGGGGCATTTGTGTTCTGAACCACACATGTTTAGAGGCTCTTCCTGAGGCCAGCTTGAGGTTTGCCTTCATCATTCCCAAAGAACTTTCGACTTCAATGTGACAAAAAGGCCAGGCGCGGGGGCTCACACCTGTAATCCCAACACTTTGGGAGGCCGAGGCAGGTGGATCACCTGAGGTCGGGAGTTCAAGACCAGCCTGACCAACATGGAGAAATCCCGTCTCTACTAAAAATACAAAATTAGCTGGGCATGGTGGCACATGCCTGTAATCCCAGCTACTTGGGAGGCTGAGGTAGGAGAATCGCTTGAACCCAGGAGGCGGAGGTTGCGGTGAGCTGAGATAGCGCCGTTGCACTCCAGCCTGGGCAACAAGAGTGAAACTCCATCTCAAAAAAAAAAAAAAAAAAGTGACAAAAATATGCCTAGAGGCAGGGGTGGGAAAATATTCAAACTCAGAAAGTGATGGCAATTTTGACTTTTTTTTTTTTTTTTTTGAAGCAATAGAGACAAGGTCTTGCTATGTTGCCCAAGCTGGTCTCCAACTCCTGGGCTCAAGTGATCCTCCTGCCTCAGCCTTCCAAAGTGTTGGGATGAGAGGCCTAAGCCACTGCGCCTGGCCATGAGGGCAATTTCATACAAAGCCACTCATCTCTTTGACCATTCAGCCTATTTCACAAGCATCTTTTGAAAATGTCATTATCAGTAAGGCTTTACGGAGGCTAGATCCTGATAAGATTATCTCCTGGATTTTATTCTGTAAAATGCAATCTGCTGAGGGGCTAACTGTAATCTGGGAGTGAGACTGAAAGCAACTGTCAGAAGAGGTGGAAATGAGCTGATTCATTTGATCAAAAGGAATTCCAGCAGTTGCTGTGGGTATGGTCGGTGAGGCTCATTTCTGGAAAGAGGTCTGTTTGTTTTTGATAAGGGCTCTTCTGGTTATTTTATCTTATTTATCTTACAAGAACAGACTATTGTCTCTTGACAGAGCTAGGAGGTAGAAGCCCTTCTCTGGGGTTTCCAAAATACTATCACTAAGCACAGTGATAATGACGGTCAAATCTCTCAACTCATCTCTCAGGCCACACCAGCCTCCGAGAGCTGGCCTGAAAGCAGTTGGCCCTTTGCTTACTCATTTTGCTCAGTGCCTCATTGAAAACTGAATTAGTTTTTCTCTTCCTGCCACCACCTAGAAAATAAGAGAAGAAAAACTCTCTTTCCCCTTTAATTCCAACCCTGGTTAGACAATCCTCATTTACTTTTCATGAGAGAGAGAGAGCATACCCATGGGAAAAGTCAGGACACCACCCTGCTCGGGTGTCTGGGCTTCTGCCTCATTGTGGTCACCTGTCCCTATGGGGTATGTGTGACCACAGGGATGTGTCCTCTCTCTGTCAGCCCCAGTTCTCGCCTGCAAAACAGAGATAATGTGTAGGCCCTACCCCATAGGGTCCTGTGAGAAGTAAGTAAGAGAAGGCTTGGAGAGCAGGAGATGTGGTTATTACCGATCATGACTCTTGCATGGTGAAAATTGGAGGAAGAGGTTTGATTCTCTGAGTCAAGTCAGGATATGTGATGTGTCTGTCACCCACATGATTAGTTTACCGTTAATGTTAGAGCTTAACATTTCACACATTTCTTGCCCATGCCTCCACCCACACAACAACCCTAGGAGACAGGATTTATTTTACGATGAGAAACTGAGGTTGAGGGAGGTGCAGGAGAGGCTCCTGGTCTTATGGGGTCTGTACTGTAAACACTTTTTGAGACCTCCTTTTGAAAAACAAAAAAGAAGGAGGCTGGACACGGTGGTGCATGCCTGTAATCCCAGCACTTTGGGAGGCTGAGGTGGGTGGATCACGAGGTCAGGAGTTCGAGACTAGCCTGGCCAACATAGTGAAACACTGTCTCTATTAAAAATACAAAAAACTAGCCAGGCTTGGTGGCGGGCACCTGTAATCCCAGCTACTTGGGAGGCTGAGGCAGGAGAATCTCTTGAACCTGGGAGGCAGGGGTTGCACTGAGCCAAGATGGCACTGCTGCACTCCAGCCCTGGTGACAGTGTGAGAATCTGTCTCAAAAAAAAAAAAAAAAAAAAAAGAATGAATCTCAAAAGAGACCCACACAAATGGTATGTTGGAGCTTAAGTTCATTAGCTTCATGGTAAATCTACACGGTCACACAGCTGGTTAGGGACTGAAGTGGGATGGGAACTTGTGTCCTTGGACTTAATTCTTAGGCTCCTTATACTATACACGCTGTCCAGGACAAGGTCCTTGCTCTTGAAGGACTCTAAGTATGTGTGGACAGTAAAGAACAGGATGATGCCCTAAGAGGTTATCAAATGAGTCCTCAGTAGAGTGAAACATCTAGAATTCTAGAGTTCCATCGCTCAGGGAAGGGATTGAAGGGAGCTGTGGGAGCTGGGGGGAGAGTTCGAGGAGGAAATGAATATTTAGTAGCTTTCTAAGAACTGGCAGGTTTTGGAAGGTCATATCTTTATAGAGAGTGCCTTTCTATCAGGGGACACAGCATTGCTCAAAGACATAAATGCAGAAAGGAACAGGGCATGCTTGCAGAGCAGTGAGATGAGGAGAGATGAGATAATCCATGAGGCCGATGAACCACCAGGGCTGCTTCCGAGTTCTGATGGGGGGCCCTTCCTGCCCACTCAGCTCCTCCTTACATCCGGTTTTGATTGTGGGCTCAGGGCTTAGCCTGGAGGTTGGCCTCCCATACGCTTGGTCTGGGCTCTCCTCTCTACCGTCTCCTTTCCTCACTACATTCCCAATGTGATGCTTAAGGACAGCTTTGAACCCATTCACCCAGACCCTCTGAGTTGCATGCTCAGGGAGCTCAGTGCTCCATAAAACAAAAACAAAAGATGCCTTTTGCAAGAAACTGGATGAAACAAGTAGTCTGCTTTTCTGGAGCTCACAGTCTGCCCCTCCTTTTTTTTTTTCGAGACGGAGTCTCGCTCTGTCGCCCAGGCTGGAGTGCAGTGGAGCGATCTCGGCTCACTGCAAGCTCAGCCTCCCGGGTTCACGCCATTCTCCTCCCTCAGCCTCCTGAGTAGCTGGGACTACAGGCTTCTGCCACCCCACCTGGCTAATTTTTTTGGTATTTTTAGTAGAGATGGGGTTTCACCATGTTAGCCAGGATGGTCTCAATCTCTTGATCTCGTGATCCACCTGCCTCGGCCTCCCAAAGTGCTGGGATTATAGGCATGAGCCACCGTGCCCGGCCTGCCCTTCCTTTTATTGCTGGGCAGGGGCTACATGAGGGGTAAGTACTGGGGACTAATGTGAATACCACCCAGAATCCCACAACTGGGTTACTGTAGTGATTTTCCTTTTGCATATTTCCTTCTGGACTTTGCATATATGAAAAGGCTCCACTGATGATCTAGCATAAGACATGGGCCACATGAGTGACAAGAACACCAGTGAACAAGTCTGATTTTCATGGAGTTATGTCACTTATTTCTGCTTAAAAGTGTCAGCCCATCTCTAGAGTGACACTTCACCTTGCCAGAGATGGTCTCTGGAGAAAGAAAGCCTGCTGGAAATGCCTCCTGGTGCCAACTCTGTGCATGCTCTGCCTCCAGGTGGTACATTGGCAGAGCCCCCATATGCACGCCTACTACCCAGCCCTCACCTCTTGGCCCTCCCTGCTAGGAGACATGCTGGCTGATGCCATCAACTGCTTGGGATTCACCTGGGTGAGTAGCAACGGCTGTAACTACTGGCAATGGGGAACATAGCAGGGAGTGGTATCCTAGGGCAGACATATTTTGTCTTGGTTTCTGAATATGGCTCCACAATAAATATTAATGAGGGCTATATTCTTTAAGCTTACGCTTTATTTTAATTTTCTCATCACATCCTTTAACCCTATGGAATTACGAGTATTGATCACATTTTGTAGGTGAAGAAATCGAGGCTTAAGCAACTTATCTCCCCCAGATCACACAGCTCATAGAGACACAGATAAGACTTGGATACAGATCTGGTTATTGCCACAGTTTGTGACCTTACCTAAGCAATTTGATGCCTATTGAGTCACCACTTCCTCTGTGCTCTTGTATTTGAGTAGCTGGAGATATGTCCTAAGACTTCCCTTAATAACCCCTTAAGCACCACTCAGCTTTAAATGGTGCCAAAAGCCTTCCAGAACATCTTTTTATTTTAAGCCTGAACTCCTATGGGTGTGTGGGTGGGTGGGCGGGGGTATTCATATCTTTTCTAGGAAAACTTCCCCCTGGGCATTTGAGGACTTCTCAGCTATGTATTTTAGCGACTTGGAGAACCAAATCCAAGCCAACCATTTCTAGGGCTGTTTCTCCATAGAGCCTTGGAGAATTCGCCTCATTGAGGGCAGCATGAATCCAAAACCCAACGTTATTTTCTCTTTTTGGTTGACAGAGAGTGGACCAGGAGAGAGGCACATGGCCTAACATGACCCCTTCTCCAGAAAGGTTCCCATTGACACCATCAGGGGCAGACATGTTTCTGGAGCTCGTGGGGGCACCTCAGTGCCCTGGGGCTGTGCAGTTTGAAGTTCCTTTTCCTTTCTCAGGCATCCAGCCCTGCGTGTACAGAGCTGGAGATGAACGTCATGGACTGGTTGGCAAAAATGCTGGGACTTCCAGAGCACTTCTTGCACCACCACCCCAGCAGCCAGGGCGGAGGCGTCCTGCAGGTACCTCCCTTGGCAAAGCTTCACCTAGCATGGGGGCTAAGTAGCGAAAGACAAGCCAAACCCTAACCTGGCAATTCTCCCGTTCTCCATGGAGTTTCCCCCACATTACCCACACTGTCATCACCAACACCACCATCATCACAGCTTCCACCTCTACTCCCACCTCAGCTTCTGCTTCATTCACATGTACTGCTACTTCCTTTGAAAGAAATTAAAGAGCCAACACATGATCACATTTCCATTATGACTTGATTCAGGTTTCTTAGTCTATAATCTGACAATTCCTTTTTGGTGTCCCATTTTGTATCTCACGGTAAAAGCGGAAAGGAGAAGGCAAGGAGAGGACTTCTCTTTCTCTCCCTGCTAGGTTCAGGAGATCCCTTGCAGTGAGAGCAATTAACAGCATAAACTGATTAATGGTATCCTCTGACCCTGTCTTCTGGATACTTGTCAAATTATGGTTCTTCAAATATTTCTTTTTTTCAAGAGTAGTGCCATGGAGTGGAGCTTTCTGGGTGCCTCCCATGGACCACACACATTGTTAGGTGCTTTTGCATCTATAAATCCTTGACGTTCATGAGGGCTTGGTTCTAAGACATTTGAGATTCCTCAGATTCTTGAATTCTACTTTAATGTATGTTTCCTGGTTTTATAATCTATGAGACAGAGATAATAATACTATTTCCCTCAAAGAGTATATGCAAGGATTCAATGAATTCTTTTTTGAAATAAAAATCGTGGCTGGACATGGTGACTCACCCCTGTAATCTCAGCACATTGAGAGGCTGAGACAGATGGATCACTTGAGCCCAGGAGTTCAAACCAGCCTGGGCAACATGGTGAAACCTGATCTCTCCAAACAAACAAAATTAGCTGGGTGTGGTGGCATGTGCCTGTAGACCCAGCTACTTGGGATGCTGAGGTAGGAGGATTGCTTGAGCCCAGAAGATTGAGGCTGCAGTGAGCTATGATTGTGCCACTGCCCTCCAGCCTGGGCGACAGTGTAAGACCTTGTCTCAAAAAATAAAAAAATTGCCATGTTGCTCTGAGATGAGAACCAGGAAGTTCACTGGGTCCTCTTGCTAGCTAAGTGACTCCCTCTCTCACTGCAGCCTTACAGCAAGATTAAAATCTGAACCTCGGAAGAAAGACAAATTGCTGCATGTTGTGGACATTTTGGATTGTCAGCAAATAGTTACAACTTCAGATATCATATTTGGGAGAACATGCTAAATGTCTACGGTACTTGATCTTGCTTTTCATCTAATTATGTCAGGAACCCTGCAGGTGAATAGTACCATTCCCCAATGTTTTGAGATAAGAGCACTGAAGTTCAGAGAGATGAAATAATTTGCCGTAGCTTACACAGCTGATAAGCGGAAGAACGAGGATTCAAACTGATGCCTGTCTAAATCCAAACCATGCTTTCTCCTGTATCGTCAGCCATGTGAACTTGAGTTAGTCCCATCACCTCTCTGAGCATCACTCTCCTCATCTGAGTGTGACAAGAATCATAATTATCTCAAAGAGGTGTTGTGAGGAGCAAGTAGAATGCCAGAAAGTGTTTTGTAAACTATGAATTGCAATACAGATGGAAGGTGTTGTTACCATTATTATTATTTTTAAAAACAGGGCCTGGTTCTGTCTCCCAGGCTGGAGTGCAGTGGAGCCATCATGGCTCACTGCAGCCTCCACTTCCTGGGCCCAAGCAATCCTCCAACCTCAGCCTCCCACGTAGCTGGGACTACAGGTGTGCACCACTACACCTGGCTTTTTGTTTTTTGTTTTTTTCGTAGAGACAGGGTCTCACTATGTTGTCCAGGCTGGTCTCAAACTCCTGGACTCAAGGGATCCTCCCAAAGTGCTGGGATTACAGGCGCGAGCCACTGCACCCAGCTGATTATTATTATTATTATGCTACATACTTCTTTACATAAATAGTTTTCTTTTTATGGAGTAACTCCCAGGCACTTAATATCTGTGGGATCTGGTCCACACCACTCTCCATGACAGTGTCTGCCAGGCATTTTTAGCAGGATTCTATCAGCTGTATGTCACTTGAAGATTTCAAGAAGCAAAGACATCAAAGACTGGGTGAATGAATGATAAGGAACCATAAAGACTCCTGTGAAGTTTCTGAGGTGGCCCCAAAGATTTCCACAATCATGGCCAGAGCAAAATCCTACCCAACCCTTGTTTGGATAATCTATACTCCCATCCTGGGTAGCAGTTAAAGGGATGCTCTCCATTTCATAGACAGAAAAGAGTCTTCTGGAGGGGAAATGTTAGCCCAAGGTCACAAGAGCCATTGACAACTAAATGGGCCCAAGTCACCAGCCTCTCACACAGGCCAGGATCCTCTCTCCCTGGGGAATCAAACTCCATATCCATTTGTGTAATAAGCTGAGAGTTCTTCTTTTAAATATGTTTTATATGGGGAGCAAACACATCTAGGAGGGACAGAACATTCTCTTTTTGGTTTCTGTGGCCTCTGTAATAGAGAGGGTGGTATTAGGTGCAAGCTTATTTTAGAAGGCAGAATAGGAATGAAAGTTGGGGAGGGACATGGGCACCTTGGGCAGGAGGAGCTGTGTATTTCCTTCTGTGAATAGCTATGACACACACACACACAAACACATACACACACACACACACACAGAGAGAGAGAGAGAAAAAAAAAACTAGAAAACCTGGGGAAATTTGGCAAGAGAATACAGAAAGGCTGCCATGATAATCCTTTTCCCCTGCAGAGCACAGTCAGTGAATCCACTTTGATTGCCCTGCTGGCAGCAAGGAAGAACAAAATCCTGGAAATGAAAACGTCTGAGCCCGATGCTGATGAGTCCTGCCTAAATGCCCGACTTGTGGCCTATGCCTCTGACCAGGTGAGTTGCCTGACGCAGGACAGCCCTTCGGGTTGGTGCTTGGCTTCTGGAATCTTGGTCCTTGAGCAATTTTTTTCTAGATGTGAGCACGCTGGGGTTCTGAGCAGCTCAGACATGGGAGCTTGTCTCCAGCAACTGTAGGGAAGACAAGCTTCCAATGATCATATTTGGTTCCCGAGTCTTAGGCTTCAGCAGTTTCTGGGGGGGTGATCATTCCAGGATGACTCTTTGCTGACAGGTTTCTGTGGCCCTTCTAGGCTCACTCCTCTGTGGAAAAGGCTGGTTTGATTTCCCTTGTGAAGATGAAATTTCTGCCTGTGGATGACAACTTCTCACTCCGAGGGGAAGCTCTTCAGAAGGCCATCGAGGAAGACAAGCAGCGGGGCTTGGTGCCTGTCTTTGTAAGTCAGGATATATGCCTAAGCTTAGAATGATAGAACTTGGATGTGAGGAAGGAATTTTGGCAGAATTCAGGTAAGTAACATGCTGCACACAAAAGCAGAAAGGTCCTCCCATACAGTATTTTACACATCATGAGGTGCTATCCATAGGTGTGTTATGGAATAAATTTTGTGGGTCATAACCAGCATTAAAAAGAAATATAGTATAAAATATTAGAGTGCACACATATAGCCAGAGTATGTATTGTTTTATGAAACTTTTTTTCAAATACACATGTATACATGTACTAGATTGTTATATAAAATGTGTTTCTTACGAGCCATGGTAAAACACAGTCTGAAATATACACTGTTCTGGTGGGATGGATGGGAGTAGATCACGTCTGTGGTGAAATCTTTCTCAGGCCAAATGTGTCACGTGAGCCCACCCTCCTGTGTTAACTTGCTTTAATTTTCCCCTAGGTCTGTGCAACACTAGGGACCACTGGGGTCTGTGCATTTGACTGCCTGTCAGAGCTGGGCCCCATCTGTAAGTATCTTCCCTCTCTGGCTAGGAAGACAAGGAATACATTTTTAAATGTCTCCTAAAGCAAGGACCTGAAACCAGCTCTATGGGATTATTCTTGTTCCTCTTTGGTCAATGCAGAGACATGGGAAGAACCACCAAAGGTCATGAGGGTCTCTTCCAGGGATCCCTGGACATTGCCTTTCCCAGTGGTGTGACAAGAGTTAGAGGTGGCCTACCTTGCCTCCTGTCCTAGGAGGCGACAGTAGGACAGCCTTCGGTTTTCTCATCCTCTTACTTGTATGTTGAACTTTACTTAATGCAGGCTATATCCAAAATACAGTGTGAATTAGGCTAGAATAGAAATGCTTTCTATTCTACCTTCAGAAAAGGAAAAGGGTAGGGTAGGGGAAATCATGGGAGAGATTAAAGGCAGAGAGGAAACCCAGATGGGGCTGTTTAATCCCCAAGCAAGAAACCACTAGGAAAGAGAGATACCTTCCCTCTAACTTTTGTATTCGGTGCACTGACATTGCTCTCTGTGCTGGTGGGAAATTGATTTCTGTGCCAGGATGTTCTAGGCTGAGGCCAAGAGGGTGCTGGCCCTTTACCCAGTGGAAGAAAAAGGCAAGGGTGAGGCTTTGTAGACTTTCCCGTTAGGAGGTAATGATGCCTCCTTCAGCCCCACTTCTTCGAACTGACTCCACCTGCTCCCATCTCCACACCCCTCCATTTCTCATTTAGCCAAAGCACATCATCCTTGCAGCCCACCACTCAGCTTGGCCAGGTGCAAGACATCTTTCCCCACTTCATACCTCCCCTCCGGCCAGGTGATGTTTGCCTCCTCAGGTGCCCGTGAGGGGCTGTGGCTCCACATCGATGCTGCTTATGCAGGCACTGCCTTCCTGTGCCCCGAGTTCCGGGGGTTTCTGAAGGGGATTGAGTATGCCGACTCCTTCACCTTTAATCCTTCCAAGTGGATGATGGTGCATTTTGACTGTACTGGGTTCTGGTGAGTGTAGCAGCCTAGCTCCGAGCACGCAGGAACGCCTTGCCTCCTCTGGAGAGACCTCAGCCACTAATGGCCATTTGCAAACCCACAGGGTCAAGGACAAGTACAAGCTGCAGCAGACCTTCAGTGTGAATCCCATCTACCTCAGGCATGCCAACTCAGGCGTGGCCACCGACTTCATGGTGAGTGGCCAGGGATGGGCAGCCTAGTGGTCTCGGGTGGCCAGTGGGAACTGTAGGCGTCTGACCCCCCCAAAATCTGTACGGTGGCTCCCTTCAGAAGGCAGCACACTATGAGCTCATCTCATAATACTGCCAATGCATACCTTGGTTTCTAATTGTGCCTAAGTATATAGAATGAAACCCAGAAAATGGTTAAAAACCCTAGAAAATGAGACCAGCCTTTGAGGCAGTGTGCACATTTCCTGAATATTTGTGGCATTTTTTAATTCCCAGAAATGCTCTTCCTACCACAGGCGGACCAGTTCCTTCCGCCTCCATCTCGGGTCATCTTTTTTGTTTCTTACCCAGAAGCAGGGCAGGGTGGAGAATTTCCCTGGTGGGGAAAGGGCCTTCTTGCTGAAATCGCTTTTGTTTTTTTGTCCCTGACAGAGGCGCTGTGGGGCAGCTCTGTGGTAGTGATGGGCTGCAGGACTTGTGTGAGGTTCTGGAAGCCTCCAAGCATTCCTGACTTTCCCAACTGACTGCGCCTCAACTCTCTAACTCACTCTCTCTCTCTTTCCTTTTGTTTTCTTTCTTTCTTTCTTTCTTTCTTTCTTTTTTTTTTTTGAGACGGAGTCTCGCTCTGTCAACCAGGCTGGAGAGCAGTGGCGCCATCTTGGCTCACTGCAACCTCCGCCTTCCAGGTTCAAGCGATTCTCCTGCCTCAGCTTTCCAAGTATCTGGGACTACAGGCGTGAGCCACCGCGCCCAGCAAACCTCAACTCTCTTGATCCCACATCCTCAGCCAGTATTTTGCCTGAGGGAAACGAGTTCTTAACAAATTGACTCCGCAGTTTGAGGATGAGCCCTTCCTTCACTAGTAGGGGGGACAGGGATGTAAACGAATGTATTACACATAACCTGGCCAACGGAGGCAGCAGAGCAGAGTGGGGGCAAGCTTGGTTTGGAATTCCATTCCAGCAGTGGCCCTTTGGGAAACTAACTGGACCTCTCTGAGCCTTGCTTTCCTTATCTGTAAAATGAGAATAGTGGCATTGATTCATAGGGTATTGTGAAGCTTAAATGGGAACACGTGTGGATCACCTAGCAAAATAGCCGTGTGGCTAGTGCTCAATATATGGTAGGCATAGTATTTCTGAAAGCTCTTCTTTGAAGCTTCAGAGATTTGTTATGACAGTGGTTAGGCATGTAGGTGCTAAAGCCAGATGGCATGTGTTGGAGTCCTGGCTTTCTGTTTACTAACTTGTGTGACCTCGGGCAAGTGACTTAAACTCTGTCCAGATTTCCTCTTGTGTCAAATGAGGCTGATGACCACGGTTCTGGCTTCTTAGGCTTGCTGTGAGGATTATACAAATTAATACGCTGAAGCGCTGAGAGCAGTGTCTGACCCCTGTAAGCGTCCTTACTTGTGAAGAGATGGTTTTATCTTATCTTCTTGGACAACTGAAGTGTCTTGCCCTTTTAGTCTTAAAATAATAGCTTCATCATCACTTGATTATACTGGCTATTCTCCCTTGGACCAGTCCACACCCTCTTTAGATTTTTGAAGCTTTTGGATTAGAATTGCAGCGGTAAGCCTCACGGCTTACTGGTGGTGACAGAAGACCCTCTAGAGGTAAAGAAAGAAAGAAAAATAATGGTTCTTTATCTCCACTGCTCCTTCTGGTAGGTTTTCAGAGATTTTTAATGAAAAATTAAAAAAATTCCAGAACAGCCCAAGGGTCAGATATATTTAGGGATAACTGTACGTTTGCTTCCTGAGTGTGAATTGATGCCCATTCTCCTATGAGTGTATTTGGGTCATCATAACTGAGGAGCATTATATTCACCCTTGCCCTTTTGAATTTCATGTTACCATTTAAATTCATTTACCACAGTGCCTCAGGATCTTCCTGGGGTTCATTCCTAGGAGTTTGGAGATTTTACAGTGCTCTCTGTCTTCCAGATAACTCATAAAAATGTTAGAGTAAACTCTTCCCAGCCCTGCTCTGGGGAACCTTATTATTTTTACCTCTCCACCCAGAAGGCACTGCCTTACACTTACCCTTCCCCCACCTTTAATCCTATGGATTTGATTTTCAAGTCCATGAAGAAACTCCTAGAAAAGTGAAGTTGCTATCTTTTTCATGATCCTGAGGGTCCTCACAGCTACTCTCACCTGGGCCCAATGTCTTTCCCACCCAGGTGGCTGCAGCTTTGAACAGAAGCTCAGTCCTGCTCTGAGATGAGCCAGAAACAGGGCAGCATCCCAGGAGAGAAGACTTAGGGGCTTAACCCCTGGGGTCCTGGAATCACCTAAAATCAGGGCTAGATTCTCTGACAGCAGAGAAGCTCCCTGTTTTCTGCCTCTCACTGGACAGAGAGCACCAGTGGAGGGAGCGTTACCTTAGCCTTGGCAAGGGAGCCCTGCAAGGACCTTACAAGGACACAGAGGAGGCTGGAGATGCCTCAAGGTAAAGAAGAGCCCTGTCAGGCTTTATACGTCCAGATTTTTTGATCCAACAGAAAATGTTGGCTAGAACCACTCTGCTGAGTCAGCATGGATCAGTTTTGGAATAGCGACAAGAAAAGGAGCAACTGGGAATAAGGAAGATTGTGAAGAAATCAAAATAAAATCACCTCTGCCTATCCTGGTTTATTTGCTGGTAAAATAAAGTAGCTCTCTCTATATATGAAATAAATTGGCTATAACTATCTGGAAACCAGAACCTTTTGAGAGATGATCCCTATCATCCGTTTATTATTCTCTTGGAGTGTCCATTGGACAAGAGGTGGAGTTGACACTTTCCTTGTTACAAAAATTTTGTTCCATTTTCAGGTTTTGATGCCTTCTGCTGGCACAAAACCCCCAAGCTGCTCCCCAGCACAACAGGGTTTTGCTTGGAAATCAAAGGCTTAGTAGTTTTCTGCTGGGGAAACATTGTCCATCAACAAAGGGGTAACATCCCAACTGTGCCTGGCTTAGGAAACTGGGGTGAAGGGTGAAGGTGAGGACATTTGTGAGGATTTGATAATCTTGTGTATGGGCAGATAAATACGCAGTGGGACAGACATTTATTTTTAGTCAACAGAAATTGTGGTAGAAACTTTCTGACGTTTGAGGGAGATGTCATTAGGAAACCACGTGACTCATTAGAATAACTGCAAATGTTTTCCAAATCCTCTGCTCTATTTTCAGATCTGAGAAATCAGTCTGAAATTGATTTGGAAATTTTCAGATGTATGGTGACTGCAACCTTGAACTTTAAGCTCTGTTGAATTTGGCCACCAGGAGCAAAGGGTCAATTTTCATCTAACAGCGGCAGAAATTTGGGTGCTCATTTGAAATCTGACAGCTGGAGTGATGGCTCTCAGATCACAGGAATCTCACAGGAAAATGAACAAGGCAGTGTAAGGTTAAATAGGGGTCATCTTGGCTCTAGACAGAAATGCTACTGTGATTTGTAGCTCACATTTTAAAATAATCTAAATAGCCAACACCTACTGACAACTTCTTCTGAGGCTGTTGGCGTTCTTTGTCCTCACACCACTTGCCCAGGAGGTGCAATTGGTTCTTTATGTCCTGGACTGATGAGCCAGTGAGGTGGCACTACCCAAGGTCACACAGCTAGTAAGTGGCACAGCTGGAGGCGAAACCTAGGTCTGCAGGGCTCTAGTGTCTGCGCTCTAACTACTATACTTTACATTTTGGGAGGAATAAAAATAGAACTTTATTTTCTGCTATTCAAGGAATATAGATTCATTTAGAGTAAAAATGTATTTCCCTTATGTTGAATTTCTGGGCCGGGATGAAATGTTTAAAGCAGCACTTTAAAGCAAAGTGCCCTTCTCATTGGTTCAGGGTAATGGACTTGACTTCCACTTGTCTGGCTCTCAGACAAGTGACTATTGGCCACCTTCATCAGTGATTTGGTCACACGATGGGGCAACCCTTGGGGAGCTTGGCTTACTCCTTAGCAACAGCTCCCAGAGTCATGATGACATCGTCCATCCCTGGAGGGCTGGGCAGGCAACAGATAATGCCCAGAAATGCCCGAGGGAGTGGGGCATCCTTGTCTCTAACCTTGGGCACTGTGTTCCTTTGTTTCTAGCACTGGCAGATCCCCCTGAGCCGACGGTTTCGCTCTATTAAACTCTGGTTCGTGATTCGGTCCTTCGGGGTGAAGAATCTTCAAGCACATGTCAGACATGTATGTAGCATGCCGCTGAGGGGGCTGAGCCTGTGTTCCTCTGTTTTCTCATGGCGAGGAAGGCTGGTTTCTACTTTGCAGATCTGCCTAGGAGACTTGCGGTGTGTGGTTCAGGTGTCTGGGCCTGTTCCTCAGCTCCTGGGACTTGATTCTCTTTGTTAACCAGAGGAGCGCTGAGCACAACATGCCCTGAGGGCTGCCTGATGCCTGTCCTCTGCTGAGTGTCTCACCGTTCCCCTTGCTGTCACTGAGCACTGGGGAGGGTTGGCCCCAGAGTCTGGTTTGCAGGAGAGAAAGAGAAAGTAAATCAAGGGGAAGTGTGTGTGGCCAGGGTAGGATCCTATCTGCTTTGGAATTACCTCAATGGTCACAGCTGGCTGAATATTTTAGCACTATTATGATTATGCCTGAAATAAAGCTCTCCTGGCTTGGACAGGTAGACCTACCAAGTCTGGAACAAACCTCCCTGCATCAACAGGCATTTATTGAAGGCCTATTTTGCTTAATTTATTTCTATTCAATTCAACAATTACAAGGTATTGTGCTAAGAAAGGGACACAGAGGTAAATGAGACAGGTGCAGCCTCTCTCCCATGTTCTTCATGGAAGAGGCGGGACTTAACTAAGAACTCTGGCCACTGGCGTTGTTCTCCCACTTCTACAAGAGTCCACATGCAAGACAAAGCCATTGATAAAAGCAGTGGGGGAAGCTGAAGACACTGTCCTTTCTGCCTATGTGTGTCTTTGTCCTTCCACCTTTCCTCTAGGGAATTCCTTCTTGGTTAAACAAACACAAACCAAAACGAAGTGGTGGAAGCGGTAACTATGACTTTTTTTTAACATTTAAAAAAAATAATTATTATGCTTACGTAATAATTACGTATATATTTATGGGGTATGTGTGAGGTTTTGATACAGGCATACAATGTGCAATGATCAAATTAGGGTAACTGGGTATCCACCACTCAACCATTTATCATTTCTTTGTGTTAGAAACATTCTAGTTCCATTCTTTTAGTTAGTTAGAAATGTACAGCAAATTATAGTTAACTATAGTTGCCTTATTGTGCCGCCTAACATTAGATCTATTTAATTGTATTTTTGCGCCCGTTAACTATCACCTCTTTATCCCCCATTCCCTGCTACCCTTCCCAGCCTCTGCCAACCATCATTCTACTGTGCATCTCCACGAGCTCAGTTTGCTTACTTTTTAACTCCCACGTTTGAGTGAGAACATGTGAAATTTGTCCTTCTGTGCCTGGCTTATTTTGCTTAACGTAGTGTTCTCCAGTTTCCTATGACTGGTTTTAATGTTGGTAATTTTACCTTTGTAATCACCACTGGTTGTTTACCAATGAGCAGCTGCCACCAACAATATTGAGGAACTTTAGGCACTTTGTGCTGTTTCTAGAAATGCAGACTCAAGACTGGAGGGTTGTGGGTGGGGAATGGTTGGTGGAGGTTACAAGTAATTAGGAACATTTTTTTGCTTACAGTTTGGGACTGGATATTCAATGTGCAGATCCTGACTAACCTCCCTTAGCACTTCTGTTCGCAAGTCAAACCCCTGAATTCCTATTAGCAACCCCATTGCCTACCATATGAGGCCCACACTCCTGGGCCTGGCTTTCAAGGACTTGACGATTAGCTCCTACCTTAGCTTGGGCATTTCATCGACCCATCCAGACCTCATGCTCAGTCCATCTCTGCACCTTCACCAGTGTCCTTCACCTGAACTACCCTCTCCTCTCCAAATGTTGTGAATGGATTAAATTCTGCTTCCACTAGAAGCTTTTCTGCCTATTCCATCTGTTCTGGTTTCTGCTTCATTAGCATTCCTGTGATCACCTACTCAAACACCTTTACAAAACTGTGCTCAAAGTTCTTCCAATGTCCCACAATAGAAGAAATGGAATTAAAATAAAGTTGTTTGATATGATTTGATTTTATCTCTTCAACTTGACTGTGATGATAATTATTGACACTTGCGTAATGCCTTCAATACAAAAATAAATTCTAGTTCTCCATTAGATCCTTAGCACAGTGCCTGGGGTGGTCACTCTAACCTGGCAAGGCTCAGAGGGAGTAATTGCCCTGCTTGAGGGAAGAAGGCCCGGGACTTTCCCTGAAGCCTCCCAATTCCAAATCCTTTCTTCATAGTTCTGGGCTGCTTTCTACTACACTGAGCTCTTGGAAAGTTATATAAAATTAAATTTCATATTTCTGTGTTACAGAGAAGTGCTTTAAAGAATGGATTTTTAGTTCTACCCTTTACTGTTTGATGACCTTAGACAAATTACTTAACCTTTCTATATTTGTCTGCCTTATTTATTTATTTATTGTTATTTATTTTTGAGATGAGGTCTCTGTTGCTCAGGCTGAAGTGCGGTAGTGCCATCAGAGCTCACTGCAGCCTTGGCCTCCCCAGGCTCAGGTGATCCTCCCACCTCAGCCTCCTGAGTAGCTGGGACTACAGGTGCATACCATCATGCCTGGCTAATTTTTTGTATTTTTTGTAGAGATGGGGTTTTGTCATGTTGCCCAGGTTGTTCTCAAGCTCCTGGGCTCAAGCAATCTGCCTACCTTGGCCTCCCAAAGTGCTAGGATTACAGGCATGAGCCACCACCCCTGGCCATGCCTTCCTAATTTATAAAAATGAGAAAAGGATACTACCTCTCTCAAATTAAATGAGATAATATATATGCAGCCCTTAGCACAGGGTCTACCTACTACTCAGTTAAGTACTCAATGAGTACCTCTTCCTCTTCTCTTCTTCCCCTCCTTCATCATCTCCTTCTTCATCTAATTATAATAAATTGTCATCATCATCACCATCATCATCATCATCATCCTCATCTCCTATCACCTACAATAGGGATTGGTAAACATTTCCTATAAAAAGCCAGATACTAAATATTTTTGGCTTTGTGGGCCATACTCTATTGTAATTACCTCTGTACTACAAAAGCTACCGTAGACAATATGTAAACAAATGGGAATGCTGTGTTCCAAAAAACTTTACAAACACAGGTGGGGGCTATATTTGGCCATGGCTGCACTGTGCCTGCCCTTGACCTAGAGCGGTGCAGGGCACTGGCAGCAGCTCTGCTTTCATGACCCGTAAAGTGGGGCTTTGGAGGTGGCAGTGCTGCCTGTGCTCTGTATTCTCCTCTCTCCTGACCTCTGCTTCTGTTGTTGCAAACAGCATGTGTTGTAGGAGAGATAAAAGCACAGTGGGAGGAGATCTACCTACTGTCACTTGTACCTTGGGAAAGTCACTTTCCCTTGGTTCCTTCTAAAAAATGGAAAGATTGAGCTGGGCACAGGGGCACGTGTCTGTAGTCCCAGCTACTTGGGAGGCTGAGGTGGGAAGCTCAATTGCTCCCACCATAGCCCAGGTGGGAGTTCTGGGCTATGGTGTGCTGTGCCAATTGAGTGTCCGCACTAAGTTCGGCATCAATATGGTGACCTCCCAGGAGCAAGGGATCACCGGGTTGCCTAAGGAGGGGTGAAGGGGCCCAGGTTAGAAATGGAGCAGGTCAAAACTCCTGTGCTGTTTGAAACTGACCACGCAGGGGAGAAAGGGGCTCTGAGAAAGATTTGGAGAAACTCATTTCATTATGGTCAAAAGACAGGCTCAGGGCCAGACATGGTGGCTCATACCAGTAATCCCAGTACTTTGGGAGGCCTAGGAAGGAGGATCGCTTAAGCCCAGGAGTTTGATACCAGGGTGAACAACCTAGTGAGACCACTGTCTTTACAAAAAAATTAAAAAATGTAGCTGGGCATGGTGGTGCATGTCTGTAGTCCTAGCTACTCAGGAGGTGAAGGTGGGAGGATTACTTGAGCACAGGAGTTCAAGGCTGCAGTGAGCTTTGATTGTGCAACATGCCTCTGTACTCTAGCCTGTGTGACAAAGCAAGACCCTATCTCTCAAAAAAAAAAACAAAAAAAAGAGGTTCAGCTAACTCCGTTGCCCTCTCTTGAAATAGAGCAGTAAGTGTGAGAACTAACTGATAGAATTACTTAGCGAATATTTTATTGAGATCTTCTGGATGCTTGGAGAAATTTTTAAAAAGAAAAGAAAAGGCAAGTCCTGTCCTTGTTTAGTTAGTAATCCTGGGTTAAAAACAAAAAGCAAAAAACCCCAGAACATTTAAAAAGATGGTATGAACTTCAGTGGAAGATTAATATAATACAAAGCCTTTAACATTTTAAAATTGTAACAAAATATTCATACCATAGAATGTACCATTTTACTCATTTTTAAGTGTACAATTCAGTGGTATTAAGAATACTCACAATGTGGTGTGACCATCACCATTATTTCCAGAATTTTTTCATCATCCCGAGCAGAAACTCTGTATCCATTAACCAGGTCCAAAACCTTTCCATGATGGGTGGAGACAAGATGTGAAAAATACGTTCTCTATGGAATGTCAGAAACAGGGGATGAAAAGGGCATTTGGGGTACATGGTGAGAAGAGGTTTGAGAGGCAAGTGAAGTATGTAGGCTTAGGATGGGGCAGGGCCGCCACTAGCCCATATGGCAACTTGATGTGCACTACAAACAGGCATCTCTTCCTTTAGGCACATGCAGCTTGCATGAGGCACCTGGCTGGGAACGCAGAGCATGGACTGGGCTTTGGCCCTCACTTGCCCACTTGGCCAGTCAAGGAGCTGTGAAATCAGGAGTTGAGGCCGGGTTGCCTGGACTGCAAAGCACATGCCTTCTGGGTTCTGGGGCTGAGTTGAAAGAGGGCACTGAGATGAGTTCTCGAGGTGGATCCGATGTGACAGGAAACAGGGCGCCATTGGAAATTTTCCAGCTTGGAATGTGAGCAAAATCAAATGGAGATGACAATGAGGCAGAAGCCGCTTACAACGGCTGTGACGGGAAGATGGCCCTGGTTTAAAACCATTTAGCAGTCTGAAAGTTTAAGCATAGTCTCTTGTCTGATGATTAATCTCAGTTCTCTTTATACTTGCAATTCCAGGGTACTGAAATGGCTAAATATTTTGAATCTCTGGTCAGAAACGACCCTTCCTTTGAAATTCCTGCCAAGAGGCACCTTGGCCTGGTGGTTTTTCGTCTAAAGGTAATACTGTCTTCCAAGCCCCTCTGTGAATGATGTCATGTGGTGCTCCAGAGCCTCTCGGAAACACAAATGCTGGGCTCTGGGGATGCTGACAAGGGGGTGCGATGGAGACTTCACTTCCTTTATTTTTCAAACAGGGTCCTAATTGTCTCACAGAAAATGTGTTAAAGGAAATAGCTAAAGCTGGCCGTCTCTTCCTCATCCCGGCCACTATCCAGGACAAGTTAATCATCCGTTTCACTGTGACATCCCAGTTTACCACTAGGGATGACATCCTGAGAGACTGGAATCTCATTCGAGATGCTGCCACTCTCATCCTGAGTCAGCACTGTACTTCCCAACCCAGCCCTCGGGTTGGGAACCTCATCTCCCAAATCAGGGGCGCCAGAGCCTGGGCCGGTGGAACGTCCCTTCAGTCTGTCAGTGGGGCAGGAGATGATCCAGTCCAGGCCAGGAAGATCATCAAGCAGCCTCAGCGTGTGGGAGCCGGTCCCATGAAAAGGGAAAACGGCCTCCATCTTGAAACCCTGCTGGACCCAGTTGATGACTGCTTTTCAGAAGAGGCCCCGGATGCCACCAAGCACAAGCTGTCCTCCTTCCTGTTCAGTTACTTGTCTGTGCAGACTAAGAAGAAGACGGTGCGCTCCCTCAGTTGCAACAGTGTGCCAGTGAGTGCTCAGAAGCCACTGCCCACAGAGGCCTCTGTGAAGAATGGGGGCTCCTCCAGGGTCAGAATCTTTTCCAGGTTTCCAGAAGAGATGATGATGCTGAAGAAAAGTGCCTTCAAAAAACTCATCAAATTCTACAGCGTCCCCAGCTTTCCTGAATGCAGCTCTCAATGTGGGCTCCAGCTGCCCTGTTGCCCTCTGCAGGCCATGGTTTAGACCCAGGGCCTTCAGCCAGAGTCTGAGTATATACTTCAGGGACTCTGTGAACCCCTCACAATTGTATGCCAACTTTGTGTGCTTATGTGTACATGCATTTTTCTTGGGGTGAGTTCATAATTTTAATCAAATTCTCATAGGGGTTCATGACCCACAATAGGATACAAACCAAGAGTTTAAGCCAGCATGATCCAGATGGGTTCAGCAGGCTGGTCAGCGAGAAAGGGCCGAGGGTAGACAGGCAGCTTCTGTGGTTCAGCTTGTGACATGATATATAACACAGAAATAAATTATGCTTGTCCCTGAAACAAAACATATCCTGTGTCACTTAATTGGCTGCTGAAACATTGATTAATTAACCAGTCTGGGAGCTTAAATGCATGTACTTTTTTTGAAGCATCAGTTATGAGTCAGGCACTGTGGCTCATGGTTCATAAATGAGGAAACCAACGTTTAGGTCACACAGCTTTAAACAGGCAAACCCAGGTCTCCTGGCTTCCAGTGAAGCCCAGGCTGTTTCCACCATGCAGTACTGCTCAAAGTTGGACCTGAACAGGAGCTCACAGCCCAGCAGGCCTCTCTGGTCCTCCAGTACATTTAAATGTTTCCTTTCTAGGTTTGGAACTTGTGCATTTTCCCCTTTTTTTCCTGAACCCGGTAGTCAAATAAAAGCTATGCTCACAAGTGGCTTGCCCATAATTAGTTCAGAGGCCAAACACATAATTTTATTTCCATTTCAGATGGTACTTTGATAGGTTGTGACTCTGAAATGGGTTATGTAAAGAGTATTAAAGACAAACAAAGCTGGACATTAGTTGGAACTTTAAGGATAGATGTTAAACAGTAATATACTATCACAATAGGGAAAAGGGTCCCATGTGAACTGAACTCAACTTGGATTTGTGCAGAGGTGACTAGGCATTTCACAGGGTGAATGGGAGAATAGGGAGAAGGCCAGCCTAGACTTAGAAGAGTCAGGAATGTGAAAAATTACAAAAAGCGGAAAGTGGTTGATGTGAAACCCCTCTGGGTTTGCTAACTGGTGCTTTTTGAAGTAAGACTCTTACCCTCCCACAGAGACTGGGAGTCAGGGCCCTGTGTTCAGGGGTTCGCTGGAACAAACAGTTAATTCTTTCGGCAGCTTTGAGTTTTCTTAAGCAGGCACTTTAAGGTGAGCTAGGATCATCTTAGGGATGTGGCCTTGAGCTGTGAGAAACTGTGTTAGTGTTTGTTCAAGTCTTTATAGGCAAAGGTTGAGGCCTAGTCGAGAAGGGGGCTCAGAGGAGCTTAGCTAGAGTTTGGTCAAGAAAAGAATCTTTGTTAAGAGTTTAAAGCTTTTTTTTTTTTTTTTTTTTTTTTTTGAGACTAGTGCTTTCTCTCTTACCCAGGCTGGAGTGCAGAGGCACAGTCATGGCTTACTGCAGCCTCGACTTCCTGGGCTTGAGCAATCCTCCTGCTTTAGCCTCCCAAGTAGCTATTTATTTTTGAGATGGGGTCTCATTCTGTGAGTGCAGTGGTGTGAACACAGCTCAGCTGTCTTTCCACCTCAGTCCCCCGAGTAGCTGGGACTACGGGTGCACACCACTATGCCTGGCTAATTTTTATAACTTTTTATAGAGACAGGGTCTCCCTGTGTTGCCCAGGCTGGTCTGGAACTCCTGGGCTCAGGTGATCCTCCTGCCTTGGCCTCCCAAAGTGTTGGGATTACAGGCGTGAGCCACCATGCCTGGCCTGGCTAATTTTTAAAATTTTTTTGTAGAGACAGGGTCTCCCTATGTTGCCTAGGCTGATTGTGAACTCCTGTGCTCAAGAGAGCCTCCTGTCTTGGCTTCCCAAAATGCTGTGATTATAGGTGTGAGCCACTGCACCTGGCCAAAAGCTGAAAACTAGCCGCTTGTTCTCTACTAGTGATCCCTGAGCTTTGCTGCATACTGGAATCACTTGGAGGTCCTGAAAAAAATACTGATGCTTGGTTCTCACTCCCAGAATCCTTGATCTAATTGGTATGGCATGGGCCTGGGCTTTGGGATTTTTGACAGCTCCCCAGATGATTCTAATGTGCAGGGATATCTGGGAACCACTGCTTTAGATTGACATGCTACTCAAAGCAGTGTGTGTGCCCCAAGCACTCACGGCACTCCAAGCACTCAAAGCACTGGTGTCCCCAAGTGATTCTCATGCACAGTAAAGCTTGTGCACTGCTCTAAGCCAGTGATTGTCAAACTGAGTCCACATCAGTAACACCAGGAGGGCTTTGGCTTGTCAAAACACAGATGTCTGGGCCTACCCTCTGTGTTTCTGATTCAGTAGGTCTAGAATTTTTCAGGGTCCAAGAATTTGTTGGTCCAGCAAGTTCCCAGGTGCTGCTGATGCTGCTGGCTCAGGGACCACACTCAGAACTACTGGTCTATGACGGTACTCTCTTCCTGCAAGTACTAGGTGGGAGCTTAGTGATGCCAATTAGCTGTGTGACTTTAGTCATGTCACTTAACCTCAGGCCTCAGTTTTTTCATTTATCAAGTAAAGAGGTTTGACTAGCTACTCTCTAGGATTGCTTTTCGTTTGCTATAGCAAATCACAATATATGTGTATGTATCTAGCAAGCAGATATAAGCTCTAATTGATGTAAATTTCCAAGAGCAATTGCAGGCTTGTGTGATGACAAGGTGCTTCTTGATGCTGGGCCTTTCCTGGGGACTGCACTTTGAGCCACTTGAGCTAAGAGCTGAGCCTCAGTTAGTAAGGGATGATCTGGCTCTGAGGAACTGAGTTACCCACTAAGTAAGTGCACATGTTGTATAACTCAGGATGTCAGTGATTCCCCAAATGTGGCCCCCATTCCACAGCATTAGCCTCACCTGGGCATTTGTTAGAAATGCAAACTCCAATTCTAGTTTGGGGGAATGGGACTCAGCACTCTTGTGCTGAGAACATTTCTTGGTGCGTAGCAGGCACCCACTAAGTGCTTGTAGGGTGGATGTATGAATGAACGACACATTTAGCAAATTATCTCTTAGGTTGAGTCGCTGCAGTTAGTTAAACCTATCTTTTTTTTTTTTTTTTGAGATGCGATCTCACTATGTTGCCCAGGCTGGACTCAAACTCCTGGGCTCAAGTGATCCTCCTGCCTCAGTCTCCCGAGTAGCTGGGATTATAGGCACACCCCACCATGCCTGGCTAACTTTACCCATTTTAATACTGATTCTCATTAGCATCCATTTCAGAGGCTGACATTTCCTACTTTTATCCCCAAATTATTTTGGTGCCTATAGCATCCCATCTATGCACTGATTACAGGTTTCCAAACAATACATTTGAAATCAAAGCCCTGTTGGATAATTTACATGGATATCAGCTTATTTTTTTAAATTCACTTATATTTTCAAATGAGAATGACTTGTGCAGATATTTCTTGGGCACGATTTCTTACCCTTTTCAAAGAGAAAAATCAGTCTTTAAGGTATTATCTCTCACAGGTGATGGCTTAAAATTGTTTACATACATGCAAACCTAGGGGCTGAGGACATTGTGGGGGTGTCTCTATTTATCTCAATGGAGCTGTGTTACCTGGCCAGATTCAGGGAGGTGTGGGGAAGTGGGAGACTGAGGAAACCATCAGGCTGGGAGGCAGAGCTGGGCAGGGTGTGGATGCGAGGACCTGGGTCTCTGAGTTTCTGACTGGAAGGTCTAAAACATGGGTCAAATGAGATCAGGGCAAGCAGGCTCTGGTTAATATAACACGAATATTCTGGCCAACAGTGTAAATGCTGACCTCTTACCCAAAAAGATACCCCTTGTGACACAGAATGAAGCCACTGCTCTAACATGACTGCTGCTGACAACCTGCTTCTCCTTTGACAAGATTCCAGGTAACACAATTGCACAATGTGATACTCAAAGGCTGTCCTATCTCCCACTACTTAGGTTCACATTCTCCTGTGACTCAAAGGCAGAGAATTTTGCAAAAATTCCCAAGTGCTGACCCACAAACAATAATCATTCTAATTACTGGCAAAATTCACAAAGGTGCAGCCTATCTAGAGTTTTCTTTAGGCCCTCCTCAAGTCCTCAGTGTATATTAAGCACTCAGGAAATGTTTACTGTTAGGTATAATGAGTGGGGGCGAGGATTTTGGTCATGATTCTTCTTAAAGTCACCCAAAAGAGTGGAGAGAGTTAAAAAAAATATTTCTAGTACTCTGTTGGGGCTGGGGGTGGCAACACCTCTCATCATATATCATTGAGAAGTCCTAGAAATGTTTGCCTGGGGCTTTATGGGGACTAAATGGGGGGAGAATTAGCACGCATTACCAGCTCCTGGTCATCTGAAGATGTCCTCTAGGGAAGGAAACTCCATGATAGAAACTTCTAGAGAGGCTGTGGTAAACTTGGGCCATGCTTTCTGGACGTGAACTCAATGACCATGATGCTCCCATGCCTAGGACAAGCTCTAGGTAAGGTACATGTCATCTTGAATGCTTTCACCCATGACCTGCTCCTGGAATTCTGTTGCAGCTCATACAGGCAGAGGTAAAGCAATTAAACCCAGGAAGGGAGGCAGCTGGGTCTAAGGAGAAAGGGCTTATGTGAAAGAGCTCCTCAGAATTTCCCAAAGCCTCCCGTGCCACCCTAAAGCTCCTCCGGTCTTTGAAAAGGGTCCATGGGCAGGAGACTGGCTTTGGAGTGAAACCAGTTGCCATCTGAGGAGTAGGGGCACATGTAAGTGGGACTCAGGTGCTAACTGGACAGCTGGCACTTATCTGGCCCAGACACACATTTTGTTTGGGATGCATAGAAGTTTTAAAAATTTTGAGACTTCAGATTTCAAAAATTGGGAGAGTCACATACATATCTGGATTTGTTTTCTTTTTAAAAAGCCAGTCAAACTTAGTAATTGTGAGAGTGTGTGTGTGTGTGTGTGGGGGGGGGTTGTAGATCAACTTTAGTGACACTAATGTTAATAAATTCTGATGGATTTCTGTTTTCTGAATAATTAAAAAATTCCAGCAATACTTGACCTGTATTTAGCTGACTGAAGCTTAGTGGCCGTCCCCAAGTTTACCACATTCATTTGTGACCTGCTTTTCTCATCCACATTACCTATGTGAATTCTGAAGACACTTGAGTTTGCAACCCCTAAGTAGCTAAAATGTATTGAACACCTTTTTTTTGTTTGTTTGTTTTTTAAGACGGCATCTCACTCTGTCACCCAGGCTAGAGTGCAGTGATGTGATCTTGGCTCACTGCAACCTCTGCCGCCCGGGTTCAAGCGATTGTCCTGCCTTGGCCTCCCGAGTAGCTGGGATTACAGGCGCCTGCCACTGCGCCTGGCTAATTTTGTATTTTTTTAGTAGAGATGGGGTTTCACCATCTTGGCTAGGCTGGTCTTGAACTCCTGACCTCGTGACCCACCTGCCTCGGCCTCCCAAAGTGCTAGAATTATAGGCGTGAGCCACCGCGCCCGGCCTGAACACCTTTTGTGTACAGAACTCTGATGCCATAGAATTAGGCTCCTGTAAGGACTATAGATGGCATTATTACCTGTTGGATAATGCTACCTATACACAGTGGACAGGATGCCTCCGGGTAGGGAAAGTTGGCCTCCTCACATTGGAGTAGATTTCCATTGTGTTGGCCACTGCTGATCTAGCCTCCTCACCCTACCATCCCTCACCCCACCCTCCGTTCCCAGCCATTTTTACCTAGAACGTCTTTACTCTTATGAATGGGACACCTATGAAAAGTTACCAGTGAGGACTTCAGGCTTTGGAGTAATTGACACAGGCTTTGTATTTAGAGTACAGTGAGGAAAGAACACAGAGACAGTACCATCTCACATGTTGGTGTTCATTTAATTTACTATGTATTTTAAAAAATAATGCCTTCCCTCCAACAAGCTCAGTTTGCAAATACAAACAGTAGGTGCACACTGAAAAATAATAATCTCTAAATCTTTTAACTTGCAAAGACTCAACTGCTATTTAAAAAAGTCTCCCTTTACTGGTATGCTTAATTTCCTACAAAACTGCACCTCACAATCTATCTTCAATCAAATTAAAGTTGGATTATATCAAGTGGCTGTCCATTCAGTTTCTTTCTGGAAATGTTGAGTTATCCTCCTGGGAATATTCAGAGTTTCAGGGTTTTAGCACTTATGGCATTATAGATGTCCTCAGTCATAGGCACATACATTTTTGCTGTGTCGTCCAAGAAATACAAGGCATCTTTGATGACAGCAGGGTTAAAGCCCTCCTCCACCAGGGTCATTTTGCGGTGTTTAAAAGTTCCAGTGATCTCAATGGTGTCCTGAAAAACATCAAATAATCCACATTTTGGTTGCATTTTGCAATAGATTAGGATGCAGAGCTAGGGGTAGGGGTGGGGCATGGGGATCTAGCAAATCATTAGCATCCCTGGCTCATGTGAGAGCTGGGAAGTGAAAGTTAAAAGTTTTCCATTTTAATTTATTTTTAAATGGACAGATAACATTGTGTGTTTTTCTCATGTACAATATGATGTGCTGAAGTACATCTACATCGTGGAATAGTTTAGCTAGTTAGCAAATGGATTACTTCATATAGATATCATTTTTGTGGTAGGGGCAAGTAACATCCACTCTCTTTACATTTTCTAGCGAAGTGAAAGCTTTATATGATACCCATACATTCTGTTTGCAGGATCTCCGTTAGGGAGCCCTTTGTGAGGTGTTTTTTATTCCCTTAAAGCTTTAGGATCACCTGTGGGGAGGGAGGACCTGCCAAGGATGAGATACCTGTGCATAGATTTCTGAGCAGAGGGGTGGTGCCTATTTCTTGGTAAGGCTTCAGGTACCACTAGGATATCCTGACTCATGGTGGGAGTAGAAGGAGGGATCATTTACAGACAACTCTGTTTTCTCAGTCTGCTTGTCTATTAGATTGAAGACTGATTTTTCCTTCAATTATGTGTTAATCAAAATATCTGAGGATATTTCATTTTCATGCCTCTTTACCATCTGGTTGCAAAGCAAATGTTGGTGCCCTATGAACATCAACAGGAATAATCCTATACACACAATATCTGGAATCTTAAGACCTCCTTTGTCAAGTCTTCAGCTACAGAATGACAGAGCTCAAATTCTAAAAGTGAGAGTATTAAACCAACCAAAGGGTTAATGTTGGAGGAAGAAAAAAAATCCTCCTAGCGGTGATAGTTAAATCTTAGGCAATTCCAGCTGGCTAATGTCCAATTAAATTTCACACCATAGAAAGGTGTAGAACTTCTGTGGATTTCTGTATTGTTTAAAACTGGAAACAACAAACAGGGTCAGAGCATTTCTATTTGCGCTATCTGTCAGGACTCACCAAACAGACTTTGTGAGTTATGTGCTAAGACTCTTGCTGAATGAACTGGCCTGTCATTGTAAGGAGAAAGGAATTAGGATTGGATTTCTTCTAGCTGTTTTCTGATATATTTTTTTTTAGACTGGGCCTTGCTCTGATGCCCAGGCTGGAGTACAGTGGTGCAATCATACCTCACTGCAGCCTTGATTTGCCAGGCTCAACTAATCCTCCTGCCTCAGCCTCCCACGTAGATGAGACTACAAGTGCACATCACCATGCCTGGCTAATTTTTTTTTTTTTTTTTTGGAGATGGAGTCTCACTCCATTGCTCAGGCTGGAGTGCAGTGGCGTGATCCCAGCTCACTGCAACCTCCTCCTCCTAGGTTCAAGCGATTCTCCTGCCCCAGCCTCCCGAGTAGCTGGGGCTACAGGCATGCACCACCACGCCCAGCTAATTTTGTCTATTTAGTAGAGACCGGGTTTCACCATGTTAGCCAGGCTGATCTCGAACCCCCGACCTCAGGTGATCCACCCGCCTCCGTCTCCCAAAGTGTTAGGATTATAGGCGTGAGCCACCGCGTTCGGCCTTTTTAAAAAATTTTCATTTTTAATAGACATGAAGTCTCACTATGTTGCCTAGGCTGGTCTCGAACTCCTAAGCTCAAGCAGTCTTCCCACCTCTGCCTCCCAAAGTGCTGGGATTACAGGCATGAGCCACTGCACCCAGCCTGATATTACCACTTCCTTATTGGTCTATGATACTTTTCTGAGCTTCCTGGAAAGTGCGGTGAAAATTTGGCAAATGTAGTCATCCTGGGAGAAGGCGAGTTGTTCCCTAAGAGGTAGGAATCTTCAAGAGGGCAGATCATTGAACTGGATAATAAGAGATCTCACCTGTATTCTTAGAAACCGGGGCCTTGCATAACTAGGTAGGTAATCAGCAATGTGCTGAAAGAGTTTCTTTCCATCAAATTCATGGTTTTCTTTCATTTTGATGGAGGCCATGCCAATGCGACCCTCATGATCTAGAAATAAAGTGAGAAAAAAATTAGATGTGTTATGGCTATTTATGATGCTTTATTAGTTCAAAGAACTGTGGGCTCAGACAACATTTATAGCATGGGTTTCATTTGGATAGCTGGAATTTTTATTAAAAATACATGTCGAAGATACTGTAAAGTGATTGTACTAATACTAATAGCAATAATAACAGTTGGTTGAATCTTTATTATATTCCAGGCCCTATACTAAGTGTGTTGTATTGATGATCTCAATCCTCACAACAACCTTCTGAAGAGATATAGATATTATTTCCATTTTACAGATGAAGAAACTGAGGCTTACAGACATTAAGAGACTTATTCAAGGTCAGACAGCAAATACTAGGCAGGGTACGGAATTGAATTCAGGCAGCCTGGCTCCAGATCCTGTGCTTATAACCATCATCCTTCTTTCTAGCAGCCTGTACAAACACATCTTAGTAGGGAGTAGGTTGGACTGGTGGCTACAGGAAGTTACTTTAGACTCCAGTTAAAGTCCTTGCTCCACCTCCATGCATGACTTACTGAGCTTGGGTTGTTCTTCAGGTTGCAACGTCAGGTTTGTTGCACTTCTGGGCACAAATACCACCTTGGAGACCTACTTATCTAATCAAGGTTCTAATGGCTTTTCTTGTCTGCATTTTGGAGAGGATGTGGGACAGGAGGTGAAGGCAGGCACAGGGAGGAGCTGTTTTGTGCCCTCCCATTAAGGCCCATTAGTCCCAAGAGGATGTGCTCTCCACAGAGAGAACAGATCCTACATCAGGGAATTTAGCCCAGAGAAGTTTCCAACAATTACCACTGCCTTCTTGTGAGGACAGTGGTAATTAGGTATTAATGTATCTTCTACCTGATCCAGCAGACCCAGCGGGAGTCCAGTTCCACTTCCCTAAACTACTCAGCTGTAATCAGAGAGGAGACAGGAGCCTCCCTTGGTTACCTGGGCCCCAGCTTTCGAAATCTCTCCTATGGTGATTGTGTGTTTACCTATAGCTCTAAAGAAGGCAAACAGCAAAAGGAAAAAAAGATGCCCCCTCATTTGGTTTGCTTCTTGTCTGAGGGAGAGAGGCAGTGGCACCAGATCCTCTTAGTTTAGGGTCCCTAGCACCTGTCTTAGAAATCTCAAGTGTCTCCAATAAGCTCCTTTTAGAATTAAGTCTCATGCAACAGAAATCCTCCGCATTCACCATCTCCTTGCTTCTTGCTCTGGTAGTAGCGACGCTGGACCTACGGGCAAATGGGCCTGTCAGGTCTCAGGCCTCTGCCCCAACTCTCGGAGGGTGGTTTGGGACTAGTTCAGCTTCGGGGGGAATGGTTCCAGCCTATAGGAGCTCTGGGCTAATTGTAAAGGTCAATTTTGGCCAAGGGTTCTCTAGAGCTGCACTGTCTAATATGACACCCACTGGTTATTTGTGGCTATTAAAACTAAAATCAATTATAATTAAATATTATGAAAAATTCAGTTCCTTAGTTGCACTAGCCACATTTCAAGTGTTCCATAGTGACACGGTGGCTATTGGCTATCATACTGGACAGTGCAGATATGGACCATTTCCATCATTGCAGAAAGTTCTACAGAGTAGTTGGGCAGTTCAGGTGTGACACCTAGAAAAAGTGAACTCCACTCCAGGCCCAAACCCGGTAATTCTCTCCTGGTCCAAAGCCGAGATGTGTGACTGCCTTGTGCAGAATCACACATAGTGGAATGATGCCTTACTTCAGACAGTACTGCTGCATTTCTAGTCTGGAATGGGACTGGCCTCTGTGGATGGGGGGCCAGACAGCAGCAGTTGTGGCACTGGGAATCACAGAATCTGAAAGTTGGGAGGGACTTTAGAATTTATCTCTAATCTTTCACTGCTGCAAGAGTTCTCCCAGGATCCCAGGTGGACATCCAGCCTCTCTTTACATGCCCTGTTTGGTGGGGGCATTTCCTATCCTGGGAGACAAGCCCATTCTATTGATGGTTCCTTTGGTTACAGGGGAGTTCTCAGGCTAAAACTGGCTCCCTGGTCATTTTAATCCATTGGTTTTAGTTCTGATCACTGGAGCAGCACAGAACACACCTGCTCCTCATCCTATCTGACTGTCTGCCAACACTGTAAGACTGTCAATCTCCTTCCCTTTGTTCTGTTTCAGTGGCTACCAGAACTCACTGATCATTAGATTCACTTGGGAATTAAAAAAAAGACATGCAGATTCTGAGTCCCACACTCCAGAGCTTCTGGTCCATTAGATCCAGGCTTTAAAAAGTTTCCCAGATGGTTCTGATGATTGGCCAAATTTTTGGAACCACTGGGCTTTAGTGCTTCTCAGACTTTAGTGTGTGTGTGTTTTTTTAAATTGTGATAAACACATAACATAAAATTTATCACTCCAACTCATTTTAAAGTGTACAATTTGCTAGGCGTGGTGGCTCACGCCTGTAATCCCAGCACTTTGGGAGGCCAAGGTCGGGGTGTGGATCACCCGAGGTTAGGAGTTCGAGAGCAGCCTGACCAACATGGTGAAACCCCATCTTTACTAAAAATACAAAATTAGCCGGGCGTGGTCGTGCATGCCTGTAATCCCAGCTACTCAGGAGGCTGAGGCAGGAGAATTGCCGCTTGAACATGGGAGGCAGAGGTTACAGTGAGCCGAGATCGCGCCATTGCACTCCAGCCTGGGCAACGAGAGCGAAACTCCGTCTCAAAAAAAAAAAAAAAAAGTGTACAATTCAGTGGTATTTTACACACTTACAATGTTGTACTATCATTACCAGGATCTAGTTCTAGTGCATTTTCATCACCCCCTAAATCAGACTTCCAGTGTTTTTAAGAATCTCTGGGGTGTTTGTGCCAGCACAGTTTCCTGGCCCCACCCCAGAGATTTTGACTTGGTAGTTCGGGGTGGGCCTGAGAAATTACACTTGTAACAGACTCCTGGGTGATGCTGACACTGCTGATCTGGGGACCCACTTTGAGGAACACTAGGCTAGATCCTTCTGTTTCATCTTCTAGATTCTCTCACCTCACACATACTCTTTTGTATGATTCTTCTTTTTAAAATCAAGCATTTAGATGTTTACACATTTGAGGAAGGGTCTGCAAGAGCGTAGGGTGGCACAATGGCTGACAACCACAACTTAGACCCTTGTGTTAACTCAGCATAAGGCCTGGGGAGTTCTCCAATGGGAGTATTCACACCCCCTTCCATTCTGTCCCCTCTCACACCAAGATGTGGCCGTATTTCCCCTCGTGTCATTGTCCCAGAGTTGGGGAGGAACAAGCAAGAGATATTCTTGAATATTCTTTTTGTTTTTTTGAGATGGAGCCTCACTCTGTCACCCAGGCTGGAGTGCAGTGGTGAGATCTTGGCTCACTGCAGCCTCCATCTCCTGGGTTCAAGTGATTCTCCTGCCTCAGCCTCCCAAGTAGCTGGGATTACAGATGGGAGCCACCACCCCTGGCTAATGTTTGTATTTTTAGTAGAGACTAAGTTTTGCCATGTTGGCCAGGCTGGTCTCAAGCTCCTGACCTCAAGTGATCCATCCGCCTTGGCCTCCCAAAGTGCTGGGATTACAGGTGTGAGCCACCGTGTCCGGACTTAAATTTTTTTTTTTTTGTGAGACAGAGTCTTGCTCTGTTGCCCAGGCTGGAGTGCAATGGCACGATCTCGGCTCACTGCAACCTCCGACTCCCTGGTTCAAGCGATTCTCCTGCCTCAGCCTCCCGAGTAGCTGGGACTACAGGCACGTGCCACCACACCCAGCTAATTTTTGTATTTTTAGTAGAGATGGGGTTTCACCATGTTGGCCAGTATACTCTCAATCTCCTGACCTCATGATCTGCCCGTCTCGGCCTCCCAAAGTGCTGGGATTACAGGAGTGAGCCACCACACTCAGTCTTGAATATTCTTTAAAAAATAACAAGCACAAGGCCATGTAGAAGTGTCAGAGCTTGGGAAAAAGGGACTTTTAGATTTCTACTTTGAATATGGGTGGGAATCCCAAATATGAGTTGTGGGGGAATAATAATACCCCTAATGCCTTATATTTGGACAGTAATTTGGAGGCTGGAATCCTCTCTGATGTCTATTGTTAATGTGATTTATTGTCACAACAACCCTTATATATATATATTTGATAAATATATGCTTAGCGTTGATGTAATTAAAATGAATTTGTTCTCTTGACAACCTTAACTGCAGGGCTGGCATTATCCTTAATTTTAGTGATTTGCCTGCAGTCAAACAGCCAGCAGATGTTGAAGCCAGGATTCAAGGTCAGACACTGGCCCTCCTGACTCTGCTGGCAGAAGTGGATCTGCAGATGAAGCTGCAGTGACAACATTCTTGTGTGATGATTCTGAAACTTAGTGTGGTGAACTGGGCTTAGAAATCTTATAAAGAAGAGGCTGTACAAAATCCGCTTTCCCCCAGCTTTTTCTTCTAGCGACTGCACTGGCTCTTCTTTTTGCTTCCTAGTTCAGAGGCTAGGACATCATTTCCCAGCTCTTAAGCATGACACGACTTTTCTCGAGGTATGCCAAATGTGGCATGGAGCTCCCATATTTGAGACTTTGTTTGCCTGAGAGCCCAAGAATGGCTGGGAGCTGAACTGAAGAGAAGGCCATGTTCAGATGCACTGAGTTGGCTTTTATAGTGGAACATAAGCCAGACATAAGCTCCTTACTCCCTGGCAGCTGAAAGAACTGTTTAACTCTGGATGGCAGGAGAAAGCAATGACAAACTTCGCCTTGAGGCCAAAATTATGTTCAGTTACTCTATGGGTTTAGGTACAGATCATATCTTGTATATACCTGGCACATGCACTCCATAAACATTTACTTCTTGGACAAAATCAACCAGTCCAACTGTATCAGCAACTTCAGTGGTGGCCACATTTTCCCCTTTCCACCTGGAAGAAAGGACAAAGTTAGCAGAGGTCACTGGTGGTTTCTGGCCCAGGCTGCAATGTCGGAGAGCTGGTGTTTCCTTTAGATTTCTGCATGATCCTGATCTCGTGTTCCTCATCTTGGCCCCTCAAACTCCCCAACTTAGTCCTGGCCGGGGTATCTTGTTTGAGGCATAAAAGGGAAAAGTATAGACCTAGATAACAAAATATGGAATTTCAATGTTGCCACATGAAACACAATACACAGAATAATGTTCTAATGTTAAAATACAGCCCTAGCTAAGAAAGGCAGTGGAAATTAGAAAGAAATCTCAACGATTTTCTGCTGTTTAGGTCTCTCAATTTCTCATTTACTAACTCAGTTGCTATTTAATTCAGTTTCTGAAGTTCTTTTTAATAGAACTTCATATTTTATTTCAGGGTCTCATGGAAACAAGAAAGGAAAAAAAAATCATACTTTAGTTACAGGGAGATTCTAATGTTAAGGCCCAACCAGGTGCTATTTTTCACTTAATAAAGAGTTAAATTTTGTTTTCATTAAAAATTCTTTTTTTTTTTTTTGAGGCAGAGTCTCATTCTATCACTTAGGCTGGAGTGCAGTGGCACAATCTCAGCTCACTGCAACCTCCGTCTCCCAGGTTCAAGTGATTCTCTTGCCTCAGCCTCCCAAGTAGCTGGGACTACAGGCACGTGCCACTATGTCCAGCAATTTTTGTACTTTTAGTAGAGACAGGATTTTACCTTGTTGGCCAGGCTGGTCTGGAACTCCTGACCTCAGGTGATCCACCCGCCTCGGCCTCCCAAACTGCTGGGATTACAGGCGTTAGCCACCACGCCTGGCCCATTAAAAATTCTTTAGCCCTCCCAGAAGTATCATCTTAATAACATGAAGATGGCATAAAGTGATATGGATCTTAAGACATGGAATAGTAGAGATGGAAGGACCCTGAGAATCATCGTGACCCTCATCTCAAGGGCAAAAGGACTGAGGTCCAGAATGGTTATCTGTCTTGATACCACTGCTGCTCAGTGGGAGAGGTGAGCCTGGTTCTCCTCATTCCACCTGCTGTCTTTCTACTGCAGTTAGACAACTTCCATCCCTTCCTCATTCATTCATGCAAAAAATGACACCAGGCACCATGGTAGGTGCTGGGGGTGAACAGGCAGACACAGGGCCTGCCCTCAGGGAGTTTACACAGGAAGGAAGCTGTGTCATGAGGCTGGAGGACTGTGCTACAGTTGGAAGTTAATTCCATGGTCTGTTAGAAGGACTTCCAAACTTCCTTGTGCTGACCTGGGGGTTCTGTGGGAAACCATCTGGTTGGGGATGAAAGGGGTTGGGGGAAGGGGCTCCGAACCCCTCACCTCCTCTTCAACTAGATCAGCTCCACATTAATTTGCATCTGATTTTATCTAAACACCTCCATGATTGGAAAGGTGAAAATCCTTGGCTGTCCTAAGAGTGACCAGTAATAATGCAGGAGAAACAAGAGGAGTTAAATGTACTTTTGTCTCCAGAAATCAGATACACGTTTCCTGCCTTATTCTCATCTGGTGTTGCTCAGCCAAGTTAACCGTGCACTGCAGAGTGACACTTCATGCACTTCATTCCTCATTCTCTGGGAACACAGGAGTTTGACCTGATGTGCCAAAGATAGAGAAGGAAATGCACCATAACCAAAGTGGAATGCGATTCCACTAGGAGTAAGCCAAACTGTGCGTGTGTTTGTTTTTGGCTCAATGATTCAGAAAAACCAACCGGAATGTATCTCCAACTCTGTCGTGGAAATAGATGAAATTTTCATGGTCAACCATTAAGAGATCTCCACTGTTGAAATAGAGGTCTCCTTTCTTAAACACATCTCTCAGTTTTTTCTTCTCTGTCTGAGCCTTTGCTCCAGCATAGCCATTAAATGGTGTAAGTTGTGTGATTTTGCAAACCAGAAGTCCAACTTCACCTAAGAAAGAAGAAAGTAAACTTATTTTATGTGCTAGAGGTCAAATTTATACATCAACCTTCACTTAAAACTAATGCCATACAACCTGCTGGCAACAAGCTGGCTGTAGGAAGTATCATTTTCCATGCATGTATACCTGTGAATTATATGTACATATATATTACAGACACACATACATACACCACACAGACATATACTGTACATTATTGCATATGGCCTAATTATTTTACTTTTATTTTTATTTTTTTGAGATGGAATCTTGCCCTGTTGCCCAGGCTGGAGTACAGTGGTGCAGTCTCGGCTCACTGCAACCTCTGCCTCCCATGGTCAAGGGATTCTCCTGCCTCAGCCTCCCAAGTAGCTGGGGTTACAGGTGTGTGCCATCATGCCCAGCTAATTTTTGTATTTTCAGTAGGGACAGGATTTTGCCATGTTGGTCAGGCTGGTCTCGAACTCCTGATCTCAAATGATCAGCCTTCCTCAACCTCCCAAAGTGTTGGGATTACAGGCATGAGCCACCATGCCTGGCCTGTAATTCTTTTACTGCTAATCTTTTACTGAATAATGATTTATGCACACTTACACAAATGCACAGTTGTTAAAGCTTAAAGGTAAAGACCACCTAAAACTATAGTTTTGCAACCACAATTACATATCCCTTCCCACAAAACATTACCTCATAAGCAAGAAGTTGTTAAGCTGGGTTTAAAACTAGAATTATGTTACATGCAGCGGTAAATTAGCACCTTTGGAATTCCTGTATATTGGAGGGTACTTAAATAAACCCCCCTTTTCCCCACTCTGATAAATTTTACCATGTGGCAATAATATGTTAGTCCTTAAAAGTCACTTGATCAAGATAAGAAGGGGCACAGGTTGATTGAACAAAAGTCCACTGTACCTTTGGGAACTCTGATGCAATATCCATTTTCATCACGGACAGGTTCATCTTTCTCCACATCATATTTAATCAGGTCATAAGTTATGATTTTCTGGCAAGATTAAAACAATGTTGAGTATAAATCTTTTACAATTTTTCCCTTTTTAATTGTGGTATAACACAAAGTATATCTTAGGCGTACAGGTTGATGAAATTTTGCATTTGCATATACCCTTAAAACTGCCACCCAGAGAGAGACAGAGAAAACTTTCATTTCACCTAGAAAGTTTCCTCCTGCCCTTTTCTGTGAAGTTAACTACTATTCTGACTTATATTCCTGTCAATTAATCTTAAATCTCAAATAAATGAAATAAATGTATGCTTCTGTGTCTGCTTCTTTCACTTAATATGTCTATAATATTCATCCATCCATGTTGGTGTTTTTTATTGCCATGCAATTTTCCCTTGTATAAACATACCACGATTTATTTATCTATTTTCCTGTTAATGGGTATTTGGATTATTTCTAGTTTTGGCCTATTATAAATAAAGCTGTTATGAACATTCTTGTGTCTTTTGGTTGATGTATCACAAATGGGTTTTTAAAATCTTGTATAACCTTATACTAATATGACACTATTAGATTTTTCATGTTTCTATGGAAATGTTATCTAATATATTTTAGAATCAAAGCCATAATTATTTCATGCCCATGACTATAAAATTATTAAAACTCTATCATATTTAACATATAATTCAAAGCATAAGAATTTAATTATCAGCAATTCAGTAAGAGCAATAATAAATATATTATTTTCCTTGTTGGAAGAAAAATGCAAACATGACAGTATTTGGATATAATTATTAGCCATGATTACTGTGTCTATTTCAAATTTATATTCAAGTCTATGTAATGAAGCAAACAATCATATGCTTTAGTATTAGCAGACAGCTAATACTTGTTAAAAAAACAAGTGGTGTATATGGTCAACAAATGTAGATCTTATTTGCAGGAATGTAAAAAATTTATAGGTGGTAATAAATGTTCTTTTCTACATCAATTGCATGGGATCATCCGGTTTTTAAAGTTTTTTTTTAATGTTTTGCTTAAAGTAGAAAAACTGACAATAAAATATGGCAATCAATGGATGAGAAAGTAAAGAATGGGTAATATACAGCATTAGCTGACCCTCTGCAGCAGTTCCAGTGGGGTATAGGAGATCGATTCTCAGTCTGCAGCAGCACTGCCCAGGAATCTGCTGTGATGATGGAAATATTCTCTGTCTGCATTGCTCAATACGGTAGTTACTAACCACACGTGGCTATTCAGCACTGGAAATGTGGCTAGTGTGACTGAAGAACTGGATTTAAACTTTTATTAATATAACTTAAATTTAAGTAGCCACATGTAGCTAGTGGCTACTGTTTGGACAGCGCAGGTCTAGAGGACTGTGGAGGGACCTGTGTAGCGTAGGTGGAGCTGTCATTGTCAGAGAGGGTCCTTGAACTTGGGAACACCTTGAGATTAGGCCAGAATATAAGAAATAGAGTGATTATCATCATTACCGCTAACAATTATTCAAGGCTATTAAATGACAGGCATTGGGCTATAGCCTCTAAGGGCCTTTTCGTAAGTTATTTAATCCTTTCTTTTTTTTGAGATGGAGTTTCGCTCTGTTGCCCAGGCTGGAGTGCAGTGGCGCGATCTCGAGTCACTGCAAGCTCCGCCTCCCGGGTTCACGCCATTCTCCTGCCTCAGCCTCCCGAGTAGCTGGGATTACAGGCTCCCGCCACCATGCCCGGCTAATTTTTTTTATTTTTAGTAGAGACGGGGTTTCACCATGTTAGCCAGGATGGTCTCGATCTCCCGATCTCATGATCCACCCGCCTCGGCCTCCCAAAGTGCTGGGATTACAGGCGTGAGCCGCCGTGCCTGGCTATTTAATCCTTTCAACAATCCTTCCCTTATCGAGTGTGGGCTAGGCACTGGGTTCAATATTTTCTCTTGTTATCTCTGTTTTATAGATGATGAAATTGAGGCCTGAGGAACATATGTGACCTGCCCAAGGTCACTCAGCTAGCATATGGTGGCACTGAGATTTGCTCTCCACAGCCAGGGCTCTTACGCATATGAACTACTGTCCTCTGTATTCTGCTGGCCTGTCCCTGGGGACACAGGTTGCGTGGGAGTTCCAGTGCGGCTGTTTCATGGCCAGAAAGGATGAGCTGCCCAGAGGCACAATGACCGCAGTGACTTCTCAAGCCAAAGGAGGCTCAGCATTTGCTGAACATTTCTGGATATTTGTAGAATAGTTGGTTATCTGGAAGACTGACTGCTTGAGTACAAAAAAGACAACAGAGACCCACGAGCAATAAAATGACTAACAGGGAAGAGACGGCTATGTGAGCTGGCTTACAAATATCTTTCTGGTGGAATTATTAGGTGGACATAAATGTTCACCAGATCCTAGCACTGAGATGCCTGGGCTCCATCTCAGAACAACTGAATCCAAAGCCTAGCGGGTGGGGCCTTGCATCTGTGCATATAAAAAAAACTCCCCAGGTGATGGTGCTGCACGACACAATTAAAGGGAAATACTATGTTTCACAGTGTACGATTAGCTTACGGAACTTGTAACCTTCAGGTGTTTTATCACATACAAGTATAAATGGCATCAGGAAGACTTCACCTAAGTTGCAGATGGCAAGGGCACAATGGATTGTTCTTAATAGAAGTTGAGATGCTTTTAATTGGAGGATCTGATTTTTTGAAGTCATCATCACAGAGAATGAGCAAAACTTCTCTTGGTGATAGGAATGGGCCATGGCTCTGATGCTGCCTGACTTCTGATAACATCATCATTACTTGGCTTTTAAGAAGTCTCTGTATTCTGAAAACTGGCTACGTATGCTCTCATTTTTCAATGTACTTACTTTCTGTAGGTAGTTTACTCTTCCAACAGCACCAACTTTTCTCGCATAATTCATAAATCCAATATTGCCTTCAGTGGCAGCATAGAACTCATAGATGCATATGTCCCCAAATCTCTTGACAAATTGTCTCCACACATCTCCTCGTAAGCCATTTCCCAGTGCCAGTCTCACTTTATGATCACGGTCATTTGGTTTCTGTGGTAGGGGGAGAAGAAGCAGACCAAACTGAAACATCTCTGGAGCCTATGCTTACATATTAATAATTGCCTTTATTTTGTATGTATTTAATTTATACTGACATTGCCTTTATTACATATTTATGTTGGTTATAAATGCCCCTTAGTGTCTGCCTTTTTCCTGCCACCCACACACATTGTTTCCTATTCCTCTAGCACAAGCAGTATGATCTGACAGCTGGAACTATGATTTAACAACCAAAACATGTGAATTCTCCCCTTTTGGTTTCTAAGGAGCCAGATGAGGCAATCAGACAGAACCAGGTGATGCCAATATTTAATCCATATCCAATTTAAAGTTAGAATAATGTGTACAATATGTTCATAGTTTTCTTGATGGGGCTGGTGAACACTGGTGAATTTCCAGAAAGGAAGAGCCACATGGGAAAGATCTGTCAGAGATGGGAACAATCTACTACCAGTGGGACCCTGAGCAGTGTTTAGGATTTTTATGACAATAAAGAAGGAAACGGGAAACACAGTCCAGTGAGCGACAGAGAGAGAGAGAAAGCCATTTTCCACAAAGCCATTAAAGAGCAACAGTTGGAGCCTGTGGGAACTGCAGGGAAGAGTCTTGACCACGCCCTGCCCCATTTAACAGGTAGACCCCAGTGTTCATAAGATCAGGCAGAGCTGAACCGAGACAACAAAACTGTCCCAGTGGGATGGGGAGGGGAAGAGAAGGAGGAGGCCACCTCCCAGTTGCCTCAGGTGGCCTGGGAAGAATATGATTTGCTGTAAGTAAAGATCACAAAGGAAAGTCTGTTTTGGGTGGTAAGGACCGAAAGGAGTCTCTCTGGTGTCAGCAAGAGAGGTGGGGCTATGACCAGGCTGCCTTCCATTCAACCACAGTCATTTAGGAGACCCCACAAATATGTCCATGCCAGTGATGGTTTTATTTATTTTATTATTTTTAATTGTTAACAAAGACTAGTCAAGTACAGTAGTGAGAAGAGGGGAAAGAGTAGAACAAGAAGTTTGATCTATAACTGTGAACAATCAATTGAGGTAACTCACTACCTTCAGACCAGCCCGGTGATGGTTTTAATGATATCTTATGTTAATAATGTAATTTATGTCCTCCAGGAAATCACAGGTTGGTGGAAGAGAGAAATAAAATAAATAGGTATAACTTTACCTTGTAAATTCTGTTACTCTATGACCTTTATTCTATCAGGATACAGAATGAAATGGGGTAACAGTGCTAGGTCATTAGGGCTGTCCTCTCACATCAACTATTAATTTCTTTGATAAAACAGCAATTGGTTAGAGCCTTTTCTACATTATTTCTTTCACTGTGAAATCACTGTGAAGTGGTTTTGGCATAAGAATTACTCTTTGAAAAGCACTATAAGGGTACGGGACTTTGGCATGGCAATTAAAAACCACACCAAAGCAAACTCTGAATTGGTTTCCATGCAGGAGGAGCTAAGGCGCCAGGGAAGCACAAAATAAACATTTAATCTTTAAGTAGCTTGGCCAGAACATATGCGGCTTTTTGAGGAGTCCCACCCAGAGAGGTGGACTGATGCTGGTCACTGGTGAAAATGGGCCCCTTGAGCAGTCATTCTGAGGAGGAAATGTGTCAAGAGAGACCAGCCCACCCCCACCCCACCGCCAGTGGCTCTTACCCAGGGTGTCTGGGGGAACTGCCTGAGAAGCCTTTTGAACCTGCATGAGACCTAGACATTCAGACTGAGTAGGAATCTATTTTCTCTCTCTCTCTTTTTTTTTTTTTTTTGAGACAGGGTCTTGCTCCGTTGCCTAGGCTGGTGCAATTATGGCTTACTGCAGCCTTAACTCCCAAGCTCAAGCGATCCTCCTGCCTCAGCCTCACGAGTGGCTGGGACTACAGGTGCGTGCTACCATACCTGGCTAATTTATTTATTAATTTTGTAGAGATGAAGTTCTCACTATGTTGCCCAGGCTCATTTTGAACTCCTGGCCTCAAGCTATCCTCCTGCCTTGGCCCCCCAAAGTGCTGGAATTATAGGCATGAGCCACTGTGCCCAGCCAGAATCTATTCTCTTCTGGTCCCTAGGTCACTGACTCTACTCCGCTTTAAATTACCAAGCTCCCGTTAAGTCCGGAGATCATATGTCTGGTTTGCCAGGGCAAGCCCTGGCTATACGTGTCCTGGAATGCTGGTTATCTTTCATTACCTTCACTCTCAAGTGTCCCTGTTTGGATAATGAATTGTAGGGTCACCCTGCCCACAAAGCACTATCCTCTTCCATAAGGACTGTCAGTATTCAGAGGCCACCCCCTCCCACTGCGGCCCCAAGGATAAAACATCACACATATTTGAAGACTTGCTTTTGCTTAAAGAAAATCACCTGAGCCGGGTGCTCACCTGCTCCCAGGCTTGCATGGAAGCTCCAAAGCAGCATTCCCACATGTAGACCCAAGGTCTTACTTATCCCACATGCAGCCCACCAGCAGCCCTTCTCCTATCCACTTCGTTTATTTCCTTGTCTATTGGATAGTGATTATCTATCTCCCTCATTAAATGGTAAACTCCTTTGAGGCCAAATGTACATGTATCTCTATGTCATCCCCAGTGCCTGGACCTGTGCTTTGCATAGAGCATAATCCTGGCAGTAAAATAGATAATCTCTACCAGGAAACCTCACTCCCTGTTCAATAACTAGTGGCCGGGTCAGGGCAGGGATTAGGGTGCAGGAGGCCACAGGCACCCTGGGTGTGTGGGAAGCTGACCAGCCTCACAGGTGCAGCTGTCACCTGCCAGTAGCAGGTAGCTGAGCTCATAATCACAACACCATGGGCTCAGTTTTCATCATCCAGCTGAAGAATCTTATTACATCAGCAAAAGGGATTAAGGCTGGAAATGTTTGTGGGCACAAATGGTAGATCCTGGAGGCTTCTAAGATATCTGGTTCTCACCTAAGCTTTTGCTCACCAGTGGCTGAAAGAGTATGACTCAAGTTTTCCTTTCCCATAGGGCGAACACTATTTCTCCATCACCAAATCAGTTCCTCAGAGGAACTGATTTCTAGATCAAGGGTCGCCAGCTTATTTTTTTTAAACAAGAAAAAAACCTTCTTCTTCACATTAGAGCTAAGGTGAAACATGCAAACACACCTGGGGGACTGATGAAGAGCAAGAGGTCAAGATGTCCAGAGAGGAATGAAGGGTGCCAGGTAATTAACACAGGCAGAAAGCTTCTATTGAGGGCTTTTCTGTGGGTCAGGCAGTTGACCTGTTTCTAAAGAACCCTATGAAAGGTGATAGCTAATAAAAGTATTTGCCTCATATTACAATTGAGGAAATGGAGACTCAGGAAGCTTAAAATTATTTTCCCAGGATCACAAAGGTAGCAAAACAGTTGCTCCAAGATTCAAATCTGAATCAATGTGGCTTCAGAGAGCTCTTTTCCTTATTTTTTTTTAAAGCCCTTCACTTGAGAGGGCGTCCACTGTGCTGCCCCTCCTTACTCATGCCCACCAATAAATTCCACCCCCCACAAAAAAAAGAAAAAAGGAAAAAAAGCAACAAAGAGAGAGTGCCACACACATAGTGTAAGATAAGAATCAAATAGTCCTGAAAGACCCTTAAGTGAACAATGCTGTATTCACGCCATCTACCTGTTTCCACCCTTCACCCCCAGTTTACCACCCAGAGGCAGACAGTTAACTCTTGTAGCTGCTTCTTGCTATCTGCATATTTCTAAATTAAATGCTTATACTTCTTTCTCTTGTTTCGTCAATTTCAGATTTCCTATTGTGGTAGATGAGGATTCAGTTCTTTCCTATTCTCTCTCCCATTTTTCCAGTATCACAATTTTTGGTTAAACCAATATTCAGTGTTCACATTATTCTGCCCATAATACAACACTGAGGAGCCAAGTAATACACTATGAACAAATTTTTATTTTTCCTGGAATTAATTGCCTTTCTTCCCATTTGCTTCATTTCCTTAGTTTCTATTGGTAAGTTTCCCCTTATCCTCCAACAGCCTCTAAAATTTTCCTCATGGTGAAATCTATCTGCTCATGGAATTTCCTATCTTCCATTATACTTCTTTGTCTCCTCTGCTCCAGTCTGGACTAGTTATTTTCTAAGCCTGGGGGGTCCCTTTGTCTCTCTTTCCTGGATCCTGTGTTTTCCTCTGCTTTTTTTTCATTCTATTTGGATGGAATATTTTCTTTAGTAACTTCCCGAAGGGGAGTATGTACATGGTAAGTTTTTTTAATTTTATTTTTATTATTTTTTTGTGGAGACTTGGAATATCTGAATATTGTATATCTGAGTGATGATTTGGCTGGATATAGAATTCTAGATGGGCAATAATTTGTATCTAGAATTTTGAAAGCACCAGTCCTTTGTTTTTCAGCTTGCAGTGTTGCTACTGACAGTCAAACTTTCACTATCTTTTTTTGGTAGTCTTAAATTTCATTATGGCAAAATTTCTTTTTCCTGCACTAATTTTATTGGCTACTCCATTAGCCCTTTCAGTCTGTCCAGCCCTCGGATGTTTTCCTGTATATTTCTTTGATCATTTCCTCCTCTCCACTTTCTCTATTCTCTTTTCCTGATTTCCAATTAAATATATATGGGACCTCTTTGATTAGTCTCTAATTTTCCTATCTCCTCTCCCTTTATGCACATCAATTTATCTTTTTAACTTTCTGTAAGATTTCTCAGCTTTATCTTCCAACCTTTCTATGAATTAAAGATTTTTAAACATCATTTTAATTTTCAAGTCTGATTCTTTTTTTCTTTTAAAACAGTACACTATTCTTGTTTTATGGATACAATATCTTCTCCAGTCTCTCCGAGGATATTAATGATACATTAAAAACATTTCTCCCGGTTTTTTTTTTTTTTTTTTTTTTTTTGAGACAGAGTCTCGCCTTGTCACCCAGGCTGGAGTGCAATGGTGCAATCTCGGCTCGATGCAACCTCTGCCTCCCGGGTTCAAATGATTCTCCTGCCTCAGCCTCCCCAGTAGCTGGGATTACTGGCGCCCACCACCGTGCCCAGCTAATTTTTGTATTTTTAGTAGAGATGGGGTTTCACCATGTTGGCCAGGCTGGTCTTGAACTCCTGACCTTGTGATCCACCCACCTCAGCCTCCCAAAGTGCTGGGATTACAGGCATGAGCCACCGTGCCTGACCTCTTCTGTTTTTTGAGTTGATGCTTCTTTTCTTTTGATGATCCTTCCTGTAGGAGGCTTTCCTCAGGTGCTTGGTGATGCTTCATGTTTGTTCAGATTTAAGAGTAATGCAACAGAAAGATGATTAGGCAGTTCTGCGGGGGCAGGGCGAGGGGGCTACTGCTAGGTGGGCTGCACTGCTGGTTGACGAGGCAGTGAGCCCATGTCCAATGTCTTTTCCGGGAAAGTTTAGTTCTTCCTAAGAATTACACTCCTTCAATATCCTGCCTGCAAGCATAACCTGGCTACTGGAGTTCCAGTATCTGTGCAGGGGAAAGGAGCTGGTGGGGGCGTCTCCCCGGTTAGTAAGTAGATACTTTCTTAATCTCTGTTTTCAGTGCCTCGTCCCTGCTCTCCTCTGTTCTTGGGGTCCTTCAGTCAAAGCTTCTTTAGCTCTCCAGAGAAAAATCCTCCTGTCTCCCACACAGTGGAAGAGGTGAATAGCAGGTCCAGCTACTTCCTACACAGATTTTATTTATTTTTATTTTTCCATAAGTTCTTGGGGGTACAGATGGTATTTGGTTACATGAGTAAGGTCTTCAGTGGTGATTTGTGAGATTTTGGGGCACCCATCACCTGAGCAGTATACACTGCACCATATTTGTAGTCTTTTATCCCTCGTCCCCCTCCCACTCTTCCCCCCAAGTCCCCAAAGTCTACTGTATCATTCTCATGCCTTTGTTTCCTTATAGTTTAGCTCCCACATATCAGTAAGAACATACGATGTCTGGTTTTCCATTCCTGAGTTACTTCACTTAGAATAATAGTCTCCAGTCTCATCCAGGTCACTGCAAATGCTGTTAATTTATTCCTTTTTATGGAATATATATATATATTTTGGAATATATATATTTTTATGGATATATATTTTTATGGAATATATATTTATGGATATATGTATTATATATATTTATATTTTATATATCCATAAAATATATATATTTTGTGGATATATATATTTATGGAATATATATATTTTTATGGTATATATATATTCCATAAAAATTCATATGGAACCAAAAAAAGAGCCCGCATAGCCAAAGCAAGACTAAGCAAAAAGAACAAATCTGGAGGCATTACATTACCTCACTTCAAACTATACTATATATATATATATACCACAGTTTCTTTATCCACTTGTTGATTGATGGGCATTTGGGTTGGTTCCACGATTTTGCAATTGTGAATTGTGCTGCTATAAAAATGCGTGTAGAAGTATCTTTTTTGAATAATGACTTCTTTTCCTCTGGGTAGATACCCAGTAAGTGGGATTGCTGGATCAATGGTAGTTCTACTTTTAGTTATTTAAGGAATCTCCATGCTGTTTTCCATAGTGGCTGTACTAGTTTACATTCCCACCAGTAGTGTAGAAGTGTTCCCTGTTCCTGCATCCACGCCAACATCTGCTGTTTTTGATTTTTTTGATTATGGCCATTCTTGAAGGAGTAAGGTGGTATCGCATTGTAGTTTTGATTTGCATTTCCCTGATCATTAGTGATGTTGAACATTTTTTCATATGTTTATTGGCCATTTGTATATCTTCTTTTGAGAATTGTCTATTCATGTCCTTAGCCCACTTTTTGATGAGATTGTTTGTTTTTCTCTTACTGAGTTTGTTGTAGATTCTGGATATTATTCCTTTGTCAGATGTATAGATTGTGAAGATTTTCTCCCACTCCGTGGGTTGTCTGTTTACTCTGCTGACTGTTCCTTTTGCTGTGCAAACGTTCTTTAGTTTAATTAGGTCCTAGCTATTTATCTTTGTTTTTATTGCATTTGCTTTCGGGTTCTTGGTCATGAAATCCTTGCCTAAGTCAATGTCTAGAAGGGTTCTTCCAATGTTATATTCTAGAATTTTTATAGTTTCAGGTGTCAGGTTTAAGTTCTTAATCCATCTTGAGTTGAGTTTTGTATAAGGTGAGAGATGAGAATCCAGTTTTATTCTTCTACACATGGGTTGGCAAGTATCTGAGCACCGTTTGTTGAATAGGGTGTACTTTGCCCCCTTTATGATTTTGTTTACTTGGTCGAAGATTAGTTGACTGTAAGTATTTAGCTTTATTTCTGGTTTCTCTATTCTGTGGCAATGGTCTACAAGCCTGTTTTTATACCAGTACCAGGCTGTTTTGGTGACTATGGCCTTATAGTATAGTTTGAAGTGGGGTAATGTAATGCCTCCAGATTTGTTCTTTTTGCTTAGCCTTGCTTTGGCTATGCGGGCTCTTTTTTTGGTTCCATATGAATTTTAGAATTTTTTTTTCTAATTCTGTGAAGGATGATGGTGGTATTTTGATGGGATTGCATTGAATTTGTAGATTGCTTTTGGCAGTATGGTCATTTTCACAATATTGATTCTACCCAGCCATAAGCATGGGATATGTTTCCATTTGTTTGTTTAGTTTATGATTACTTTCAGCAGCGTTTTGTAGTTTTATGTAGAGGCCTTTTGACTCCTTGGTTAGATATATTCTTAGGTATTTTATTTTTTTTGCAGCTATTGTAAAAGGGGTTGAGTTCTTGATTTGAGTCTTTGCTTGGTCGCTGTTGGTGTATAGAAGAGCTACTGATTTGTGTACATTAATCTTGTATCTGGAAACTATGCTGAATTCTTTTATCAGTCCTAGGAGCTTTCTAGAGGAGTCCTTAAGAGTTTTCAAGGTAAATGATCATATCATCAGCAAGCAGTGACAGTTTGACTTCCTCTTTACTGATTTGGATGCCCTATATTTCTTTCTCTTGTCTGATTGGTCTGGCTAGGACTTCCAGTACTATGTTAAAGAGGAGTGGTGAGAGTGGGCATCCTTGTCTTGTTCCAGTTCTCAGGGGGGATGCTTTCAACTTTTCCCCATTCAGTATTATGTTGGCAGTGGGTTTATTATAGACGGGTTTTATTACTTTAAGGTATGTCCCTTGTATGCTGATTTTGCTGAGAGTTTTAATCATAAAGAGATGCTGGATTTTCTTGAATGCTTTTTCTGCATCTATTGAGATTATCATGTGATTTTTTACATTTTGTTTATGTGGTGTATCACATTTATTGACTTGCATATGTGAAACCATCCCTGCATCCCTGGCATGAAACCCACTTGATCATGGTGGATTATCTTTTTGATATGTTGTTGGATTTGGCTAGCTAGTATTTTGTTAAGGATTTTAGCATCTGTGTTCATGAAGGATATTGGTCTGCAGTTTTCTTTTTTGGTTATGTCCTTTCTGGTTTTGGTATTAGGGTGATTCTGGCTCTATGGAATGAATTAGGGAGGGTTCCTTCTTTCTATCTTGTGGAATAGTGTCAAAAGAATTGGTACCAATTCCTCTTTGAACATCTGGTAGAATACTGCTGTGAATCCATCTGGTCCTGGACTTTTTTTTGTTGGTAATTTTTAAATTACCATTTCAATCTTGCTGCTTGTTATTGGTCTGTTCCAGGGTATCTAATTCTTCCTGATTTAAGCCAGGAGGGTTGTATTTTTTCCAGGAATGTATCCAGCTCTTCTAGGTTTTCTAGTTTATGTGCGTAAGGGTGTTCATAGTAGCCTTGAATGATCTTTTGTATTTCAGTGGTGTTAGTTGTAATATCTACTGTTTTGTTTCTTAGTGAGGTTATTTGGATTTTTTCTCTTCTTTTCTTGGTTAATCTTACTAATGGTCTATCAATTTTATCTTTCCAAAGAACCAGCTTTTTGTTTCATTTATCTTTTTTTTTTTTTTTGATTTGTTTCAATTTCATTTAGTTCTGCTCTGATCTTGGTTATTTCCCTTCTTCTGCTGGGTTTGGGTTTGGTTTGTTCTTGTTTCTCTAGTTTCTTGAGGTGTGACCTTAGATTGTCTGTTTGTGTTCTTCCAGTGTTTTTGTTACAGGCGTTTAGGGCTATGAACATTCCTCTTAGCACCGCCTTTGTTGTATCCCAGAGGTTTTGATGGGTTGTGTCATTGTTGTCATTCAGTTTGAAGAATTTTTTCATTTCTGTCTTGATTTTGTTTTTGACCCAATGCTCATTCAGGAGCAGGTTATTTAATTTCCCTGTATTTGCACGGTTTTGAAGGTTCCTTTGGAGTTAATTTCCAGTTTTATTCCACTGTGGTCTGAGAGAGTGCTGGATATAATTTCAATTTTCTTAAATTTATTGAAGTTCATTTTATGGGCTACCATGTGGTCTATCTTGGTGAAAGTTAGAAAGTTATGTGCTGTTGAATAGAATGTGTATTCTGCTGCTGTTGGATGAAATGTTCTGTATATATCTGTTAAGTCCACTTGTTCCAAAGTATAGTTTAAATCCATTGTTTCTTTGTTGACTTTCTGTCTTGATGACCTGTCTAGTGCTGTCAGTGGAGTATTGAAGTCCCCCACTGTTATTGTGTTGCTGTCTATCTTATTTCTTAGGTCTAGTAGCAATTGCTTTATAAATTTGGGAGCTCCAGTGTTAGGTGCATATATATTTAGGATTGTGATATTTTCCTGCTGGACAAGGCCTTTTACAATTCTATACTGTCTCTCTTTGTCTCTTTTAACCACTGTTGCTTTAAAGTTTGTTTTGTCTGATATAGGAATAGCTACCTCTGCTCACTTTTCATGTCCTTTCACATGAAATGCCTTTTTCTACCTGTTTACTTTAAGTTTATGTGAGTCCTTATGTGCTAGGTGAGTCTCCTGAAGGCAGCAGTTGGTTGTTGAGTTCTTATCCATTCTGCAGTTCTGCATCTTTTAAGTGGAGCATTTAGGCCATTTACATTCAATGTTAGTATTGAAATGTGAGGTACTGTTGCTTTCATCATGCTCTTCGTTGCCTGTGAACTTTTGTTTTTTTGTTGTTTGCTTTTTAACTTGTATTCTTGTTTTATAGGTCTTGTGTGATTTATGCTGTAAAGAGGTTGTGTTATGATGTGTTTGCAGGATTTGTTTCAAGATTTAGAGCTTCTTTTAGCAGGTCTTGTAGTGGTAACGTGGTAATGGCGAATTCTCTCAGCATTTGTTTGTCTGAAAACGACTATATCTTTTCTTCATATATGATGCTTAGTTTTGCTGGATACAAAATTCTTGGCTTACACTTGTTTTGTTTGAGGTGGTTGAAGATAGGGCCCCAATCCCTTCTAGCTTGTAGGGTTTCTGCTGAGAAATCTTCTGTTAATCTAATAGGTTTTCCTTTATAGCTTACCAGGTGTTTCTGTCTCACAGCTCTTAAGATTCTTTCCTTGGTCTTAACTTTGGATAACCTGATGACAATGTGCCTAGGCAAAGATCTTTTTGTGAATTTCCCAGGTGTTCTTTGTGCTTCATGTATTTGCATGTCTAGGTCTAGCAAGGCTGGGAAGTTTTCCTCAATTATTCACCCAAATATGTTTTACAAGTGTTTAGAATTGTCTTCTTCATCAGGAACATCAAGTATTCTTAGGTTTGGTCTTTTAATCCTAGACTTCTTGGAGGCTTTGTTCACATTTCCTTATTATTTTTTCTTTGTCTTTATTTATTGGGTTAATTCAAAGACCTTGACTTCGAGCTCTGAATTTCTTTCTTCTACTTGTTCAATTCTATTGCTGAGACTTTCCAGAGCATTTAGCATTTCTAAAAGTGTGTCCAAAGTTTCCTGAATTTTTGCTTGTTTTCTTCATTTCCTTTTTTTTTTTTTTTTTTTTGAGACAGAGTCTCACTCTGTCTCCCAGGCTGGAGTGCAGTGGCGCGATCTTGGCTCACTGCAAGCTCTGCCTCCCGGGTTCATGCCATTCTCCTGCCTCAGCCTCCTGAGTAGCTGGGACTACAGGCGCCTGCCACCACTCCAGCTAATTTTTTTGTATTTTTAGTAGAGAAGGGGTTTCACTGTGTTAGCCAGGATGGTCTCGATCTCCCGACCTTGTGATCTGCCCGCCTCAGCCTCCCAAAGTGCTGGGATTACAGGCTTGAGCCACCATGCCCAGCCCTGTTTTTTTTCTTTAAGCTATCTATTTCCTTGAATATTTCTCCTTTCACTCTTGAAACATTTTTTGGATTTCCTTGCATTGGGCTTCATATTTCTCTGGTTCCTCCCTGATTAGCTTAATAACTAACCTCCTGAATTATTTTTCAGGCAAATCAGCGATTTCTTCTTGGTTTGGATTCATTGCTGGTGAACTAGTGTGATCTTTTGGGGATGTTGATGAGCCTTGGCTTGTCATATTAGCAGGGTTGGTTTTCTGATTCCTTCTCATTTGGGTCGGCTCTGTCAGATGGAAGGTCTAGGGCTGAAGGGTGTTGTTCAGAATTTTGTCCCATGGGGTGTTCCTTTGATGTAATACTCTCCCCCTTTTCCTATGGATGTGGCTCCTGTGAGCCAAACTGCAGTGATTGTTGTCTCTCTTCTGGGTCTAGCCACCCAGCAAGTCTACCTGGCTCTGGGCTGGTACTGGGGGTTGTCTGAACAGAGTCCTGTGATGTGAACCATTTATGGGTCTCTCAGCCATGGATACCAGCACCTGTTCCAGTGGAAGTGGCAGAGGATGCAATGACTCCATGGGATCCTTAACTTTGGTGGTTTAATGCCCTGTTTTGTGCTGTTGGCCTCCTGCCACGAGGTGGTACTTTCCAGAAAGCATCAGCTGTAATAGTGTGGACAGGCACCAGCAGTGGGCAGGGCCCTAGAATTCCTAAGATTATATGTTCTTTGTCCTCTGATACCAAGGTGGATAGGGAAGGACCATCGGGTGGGGCCAGGGCTAGGCCTGCCTGAGCTCAGACTCTCCTTGGTCAGGTCTTGCTGTGGCCGCTGTGGGGGATGGGGGCGAGATTCCCAGGTCACTGGAGTTGTGTACCTAAGAGGATTATGGCTGTCTCTGCTGAGTCATGCAGATTGTCAGGGAAGTGGGGGAAAGTTGGCAGTCACAGGCCTCACCCAGCTTCCAGGCAACCTGAATGGCTGGTCTCACTCCCACCGTGCCCCCTCAATGGCCCCGAGTCTGTTTCCAGGTGGAGGACGAGTCAGGCTTGAAAACTTGCCCAAGGCTTTCTGCCTCCCAGCTGTTAAAGAAAGGGGTTTAGTTCTTCTCCGCCTGTGGAGTCTGCAAGCCAGATTCACACCCTCCCTGGAGTTCTGGCCAGGAGTCTTCTTGCCCCGTTCAAATTGTCCCAAAGTTTAGCTAGAGAATTCCTTCTCCCTGTGGAGTTTTGCCCCCTGCTCCTCTGGCCACCCTCCTGATGGATCCCTGTGGTGCCAGGCGGGAATGGGCTGCTAGGGGACCCAGTGAGCTCCCAGGGCCTTTCTGCAGCTTCCTCTACCTTTGTATTTTGCTCGGTTTGGCTCTCTAACTTGACTCGGCTCCAGGTAAAGTTGGGAACTTCTACAAACAGACCTTCAGCTTCTCCAGTATGTGTTCGGGAGATGAGGGTCTCCCTTTCCCACTTCTGCAGTTGGGGCGATCACAGTATTTGGGGTGTCTCCCAGGTCCTCTAGGAGCAGTCCACTTCTTTCAGAGGGTCTGTGGGTCCTCATGGGGTTGCTGGTTAGTTCTTGCAGTCAAGCTGGAGCTAAAATTCACAATGTGAGCCTCTCATGCTGCTCTGTCTGGAGCCACAATCTAGTCCTGCCTCCCGCTCGCCATGATCCCCTGTCCTCCGTATTTTACTTCTTACACAGATTTTCAAATAACTCCCCTGTTTTAAGCCTGACACTTCATCCCACCTTCAGCTGTATTCAAAGCCTGCAATTTCTCAGCCTTCAGGAAGGCAACTGGCTTCCTTCCTGTTGGGACTTGCCTCTTAAGTTAAGTTTCACCCTTCTCAGCCTACTATGTCAGTCACTGTTATCTTTTAGCTTCCTATACTATGTAGTTCATGGTTGCAATGTCTCTTAGTTTCTGAGATGATGGTGCTTGTGTGTGTTTTTCTCATTGCCTTGTTTTGGGGTGACTTCCAAGAGGTGAAAGGGAAGAAGGTCTTTATCACCTTAGAAAAACTCCAGAGTCCCTGTTCTTAATAATTAATATGTTACACTTCTGCCTGGACAAGTCTCCACCTGTTTGCTTTACAGAAGAGGCCCTTCATCCTTCTGTGTATTCTCACATCGTAGCCAAAAGGACTGTCTAAAAATGCCATCTCCCACATTGCTCTTCCATGTAAGGCCCTTTAGTCATGGCTTGTCATGTTCACATTTGAGCCTCAGCAGAGTAAAGCCCTTGCCACCTGACCCAGCCCCTCAGCTTCACCTCCTGCCAGAATGCTTGCAGTTCCCAGTGTGCTGGGTCCTTCATCTCACTGCTCACGTGATTTTCCTGCTAGCCAGAAGCCCTTCTTTTCTTGCCTGGCTGCAGAACTTCTCCGTACTCTTCAAAGCCCACCTTCCCTGGTGAACCTTCCTGATTCTGCTCCCCTTCCCTCTTTCTTTTGGCCTCCCTCTGTCTTGGGCCCCAGTCATATTGGCCACCCTCCACTCTGTGCTGCAACAGATCCATCCATTCTCTTTTTTGAACAGAATGAAGCTGATGCAGAGACAGAAATTTTAGGCTAGAAGGGACCACAGAGGTTATCTAATTCTGGGGGGATGCAGTCAACACTAGAGGTAAGTTGAATCTATTCAGCTTTTTCAGGGTTCTGGCCAATATTATTTCTCCTTCCAAATATCATGGTTCTATGTGTGGCCCCTGGAACTCTTTTTTGGTTCCCTTTCTGTCTTCCTCCTCCCACACTCCAGCAGGTGTCATAAAGCCTCATTGAGACCCCTGTACTGGAGCCTTGTCCAGTACAGACTGTAGCTTCAGTCTGTAACTGGAGGAAAGAAACACTGAGCTTTAGCAATATCATGCTCCAATAAATAACTTTCCCTAGATGACATTGTTTTTAGGCAACTACAAAAACCAAATGGGAGCTGACAACCATACACTGCAAGAAATGAATCAGAATGGCCTTTCATTACAAACAGTCGCTCTGAAAGCAAAGGCCCAAATACAATGCGGGAAGATGGCAAAATAGAAAATATTCACTATAATATTTTAAAAATCACTTAAGTCAGTAGCTTTGCTATCCTATCCCCTCCTCAACCTCAGATGAGAGTGATTAACTAAGTAGAATGTTTTCCCTTATTTCTTCCTTTGTGTAAGTGGGCAGAATTTTCATTGATTCATTCAACAAATATGTATGGGGTACTTATTATGAGCTACACACTGTTAGGCATGGAAAGTGATAATGATAATAATGGCAACATGTGTTGAGCATTTACTAAGTTCCAGCTACTATGTGGTTTACATATATCAACTCAGGTTGTCTTCATAGACCCCATGTGAGGTAGGTACTATTATCTCCTTGTTGGCTGATGGGAAGCTGAGATTTAGAGAGGTTAACTATCCTGCTCCAATGCCAGAGTCAGAATGCAGGCCGACTAACTCCAGAGTACTTGCTCTCAGCACTACTTTAAGTACCTGGAGCCAAATCTCAACCACTGACCTGAGCATGGTTGGAAGCATTCTCCATAGCCCCTGCTCTACTAGAGAAGCTACTGAATATGGTTAAGAAGAGGGCAGAGAAGCACAGTGGCTTCTACCTCCCAACACTGGCCCCAGATTCTCCTGATGAGCTGGGCCATGTATGTCTGTGGATGGGTGTCACTTGGTTTAGCTGTTCTGCTAAGGCAGAGGTTGCCTCCCTGGCATCCAGTGCTTGGGGGTCGCTGGTGGGGTTAGTCCCTCCAGCAACAGCGTATTCTAGGCAGCTCTAAGGGTGAAGAAGTTCCTGATTACATTGATCCAGGCCCTTCCCCCATTCATTCTAGTTTTTATCCAATTCTTTTTTTTTTTTTTGCAAAGTCTTTTTGATATAATCTTTCCCTACATCCCACACAATCTGTACTTCCTACTTCCTATGATGACCTATGATTAAATTAAAAAAAATTTGCATAGATCTCCTGCTTGTCTAATGACATATGATTGTTTTCTTTCTTTCTTTCTTTTTCTTTCTTTTTTTTTTTTTTTTTTTGAGACAGGGTCTTGTTCTGTCGCCAAGGCTTGAGTGCAGTGGTGCAATCTTGGCTCACAGCAACATCTGCCTCCTGCTTTCAAGCAACTCTCCTGCTTCAGCCTCCCGAGTAGTCGGGATTACAGGCACGTGCCAACAAGCCCCGCTAATTTTTGTATTTTTAGTAGAGACTAGGTTTCTCCATGTTGGCCAGGCTGGTCTTGAACTCCTGACCTTCAATGATCTGCCCGCCTCTACCTCCCAAAGTGTTGGGATTACAGGCATGAGCCACCGTGCCTGGACTGATGACCTATAATTTAAAAAAATCTTTAACTGAAGGTTTTTTTTTGAGATAACTTTGATCTTTTATTATACTTTTTATAAATATTTTCCAAACAGAACTCAGGGGTGGGGAAGCACTGGCAAATAGGAAGTCCAGGGGTCATTCAAGATTATGCATTAAATCATAGTATATTTTGAAGTTGTAAAACCCCAATGAAATTGTCTTTGTTTTCCAGTATTTGAGACAACAGTAAGAGAAAAACTGGGAGAGTGCATGCATGTGTGTATGTGTGCATGTGTATATGTGGATATGTGTGGGCCTGAAGACAGCTACACACAAACATATTTATTTTCATCCAGTCCAAAGGAAGCTCCCATTAGAACATACAGAAACAACACACACTCCCCAGGAGATTTTCTACCTGACAAAGGGGTGCCTTTAAGGTAGAGAAGAAAAGCCCAGCAGAAGGGTCCCATATGGATTTCTGGATTTTAATAGAGAGACATGCTATCTTGGGGGCCACGTGGAATATTAATGTGAAAAAAATTCAATAATGACATGAACAGAACTGCTGTGGAAAATACCCTAACCCAACTCACTGCTAATGATGATCCTCGAGAATCTATTGAATATGCCAAAAAATCAGAATAATATGTGCTAAGCCCAAACATTTTGGGGAAACATTTTAGCTCCCTCAACTCAACTACACATTTTTCAGGGGCAAGGATTTAGAGGTTCAGTCCACAAAATCTGTTGATGCCTATGATGTGTCATTTACAGATCTTGGTGCCATAGATCTGGTAGTGGACAGAGCCCCTGCTCATATGCGGCTTTCATTTAATTGGGGCGAGGGGGGGCAGACAATAATCACATAAACCTTTACTATGTCAGGAGTGACAGGTGCCATGAAATGCAGTGACAAGCTGGACAGTGAGGGGCAGATGATATGTTTGATTATTAGCAGAAGAGGCCTGTCTTCTAATGAGGCAACATCTGGGCAGAGACTGAGTAAAGTGAGGTGAGAGAGACCTGGGGGAAGAGCATCTGACACTTCTTTCCGCGTCACACGGCAGCTGGTATGTTAGGTGAGTACAACAGGTGCTTATCAATAGCAATTTATCAACTTAGTGATCCTTTGAGTTTAAACTGACTGAATAAAGGAACTAGAATCTGGTGAAAGGGATTAGAATCTGGTGAGTTTACTGCATTGTCCAGTACAGTGGTTCTCAACTAGGGTAGCATTTGCCTGCCAAGGGACATTTGGCAGTTTCTGGAGACATTTTGATGATCATGACCTGGGGAGGTGGGGAGGTTACTACTGGCATCTCGTGGGCAAAGTCCAAAGGGTGCTAAACACTCTACAATGCACAGAATAAGTCCGCGCGGCAAAGAATTAAAAGCCCAAAATGTCAGCAGTGCCACCATTGATAAATCCTATCTGATACCAGATCTCTGATGAGAGTTGAGGGACTGGGCAGGAGGAGCTCTTGAGAACAACCCCATCGAGAGCTGAACATCTGCAAACAGGGCAGATCCAAGGCCATTGGAGATGCCCTGGGGCATCTGTTCCCAGCTTGGTGACAGACTTGGCTGGCTGGTTTCAAAGTCACACAGAGATTTATTTATTAAACAGCATTAAGTAAAAGTTTCCTGTATGCCTTCGGTATAACAGAAAACAAGGAGACAAGATGTGGTTCCAGCCATCAAAGATATTACAGCCAAGGAAGGATGGGAGACATGAACACAAACTCCTGCAACATGACAAGGGCCACAGAGGGTAGAAATAAAATGACATAGGGGAGAAGAGTAATGACTTTTGTTGGAGTGACCCAAATAGGTTTAATGCATGAGGTATCATTTGAACTGGGCTTTGACAATGGCTTTTAGTAAGCAGAGGGGGAAATGCAGGATATGCTAGGTGGGGAGTAAGATGTGAAAACAAGTAAAAAGGCAGGAAATAATCATCATCATAATAATAATATTAACTCCCACCTACTAAGTCCCCTCTATATGGTAGGTATAGTGCCAAGTACTTTATCATGAGAATTGTATCCTAAACTCAAAACTGATATATGCAAATCAGTTGAAGCCTAGCACAACCCAAAGTGACTTGAATTTCCATCTTACCCATTTCAAAATGATAGTAAAACGGAGGGAGTGTTACCTGTGGTGAGTTGCATAAATACCGAAGCAGTTCACCGATATACTGAATGACAGTGACGTTGTATTTTCTGCAGTCATCCCAAAACTGGCTGGCTGAAAATTTAGTCCGCAAGGCAAGAGTAGCACCTACAGAGAAAGCACAGAAAGTGTCAAGAAAGAAATGGTGGAAAAAATTCTCCCAGTTATGTTTGTCAACTTTGAAAGGTAGAAATTTAAAAATAAATTATATTTGCAAACAAGTATTGAGTACCTTATATTCAAATGCAAAAAATTAGTAAGACACGGTTTTGTTCGATAGGGGCTTCCAATCTATGGAGGAGAAGACTCATACAAAGGTCATTTTAATAAAAGTTAGCTTGCAGTAAGAGATTCAAATGAGGTCCTAAGAGGGAGGGAGGGGAGAGGGAAAGAGATTTCATGCAATATATATATATATATTATATTATATATATACTAAATATATGTATAAATAGAGTGAGACTCTGTCTCAAGTATATATATATACACACATACATATATATATACACACACATACATATATATTATATATATATACACACACACATACATATATATGTATTTTATATATATATATTTGAGACAGAGTCTTGCTCTATTTTTTTTTCTTTTTTTGAGACAGAGTCTCGCTCTGTCACCCAGGCTGGAGTGCAGTGGTGCCATCTCGACTCACTGCAACACCCGCCCCCCAGGTTCAAGTGATTCTCCTGCCTCAGCCTCCTGAGTAGCTGGGATTACAGGCGCGTGCCACCACACCTGGCAAATTTTTTGTATTTTTAGTAGAGAAGGGGTTTCACTGTGTTAGCCAGGATGGTCTCAATCTCCTGACCTCGTGATCTGTCCCCCTCGGCCTCCCAAAGTGCTGAGATTACAGGCATGAGCCACCGTACCTGGCCCGGGTCTCACTCTATTGCCCAGGCTGGAGTGCAGTGGTGAAATCTTGGCTCACTGCAACCTCTGCCTTGTGGGTTCTCGTGCCTCAGCCTCTAAGTAGCTGGGATTACAGGTGGACACCATCATGCCTAGCTAATTTTTGTATTTTTTAAGAAGAGATGGGGTTTTGCCACATTGACCAGGCTGGTCTCAAACTCCTGACCTCAAGTGATTCACCCACCTCAACCTCCCAAAGTGCTGGGATTACAGGCATAAGCCACTGTGCCTGGCCCATTCATGCAATATTTTAAATAACTTTGTGCATAAAACAAAGTTTGTGTTAAGTACTTATGCGTAGTATTTTCCACTTGTGGTGTCCTGGTGCTTAAAAAGTTACAGATTTTGGAGCATTTTGGATTTCAAATTTTTGGATTGTGTGTGTGTGTGTGTGTGTGTTTGAGCTGCTATAACAAAATAGTACAGATGGGTGGCTTAAACAACATTTATCTCTTGCAGTTCTGGAGGCTGGGAAGTCCCGATCAAGGTGTCTGGTGTCTGGTGAGGGCATTTTTCCTGGTTTGGGGATGGTCATCATCTCCCTGTGTCCTTACATGGAACAGAATAGAGTCAGGAAAGAAGCTGGCTGTCTCCTGTTCTGATAAGGGCACTACCTTTCATGAAGGCACTACTCTCATGACCCAATTACTTCCCAAAGGCCCTACCTGCTAATACCATCATATTGGTGGTTAGGATGTCAACATATACATTTTTGGGGGACACAAATATCCATCCATAACATGCATGCATATACACACACGCATATATGTGTGTGTATATACATATGTGTATATATTTTTATATATACATATATGATTATTTAAAATGAAATGCCATATGAGAGAAAAAGTTGTTTATTTAGCTCAGTCAGAAAGTTACATATAGCTTCCTGGAAGAGTTGGCTATTGAACTTTGCGGTAATGTATACAAGTGACATGAATCCTCCTGGAAGGAGAGAGGATGGCAACTCCAATTTGAATAGTAAAGTCTGAGAAGGAAAGAGAAGAGATGGCAAGCCAAGCCAAGCCAAGTATTCTGATGGAGTTGCCATCTTCTCTCCTTCTAGTAGAGCTGAAAAGCTGTGGAAATGGGAGATTACAGAAGAGTGCACACAACTGCAGAAGTTTAAAGCTGATGGAGATTAACATGCAAGTTTCTAACGATGGAAATGACATGACAGAATCTAAGACTCAAGTGTCATAACCTAAATTTTTTTTTTTTACAGTCAAGGTCTCACTCTGTCACCCAGGCTGGAGTGCAGTGGTGCAATCACAGCTCACTGCAATCTTGAACTCTCGGACTCAAGCAATTCTTCTACTTCAGCCTCCTGGGTAGCTGGGACTACAGACTTGAGCCACCATGCCTGGCTATATATATATATATATATATATATTTTTTTTTTTTTAGAGATGAGGTTTGCTATGTTGCCCAGGCTGGTCTTGAACTCCTGGCCTCAAGCAATCCTCCTGCCTTGGCCTCCCAAAGTGCTGGGAATACAGGTGTGAGCCATTGCACCCAGCCCTAAAATATTTTAAAGGAGTTTGTCTCTTGATATACTGAACAATTATAGCATTACATTATTAGATAGGCAGGCATGAAAAACAGATTATTTTAGATGCTTGCTTGTAATATGTGATTCAAATTGCCTTATTGTTAATGCAAAATTGAAAACTGTTCCTAGCAGACAGCAACGTAGCCAAATTTTGTATTACTGTTCCTTGTGAGAAAATGTAAATGTGCACTCGCCTCCAACATTTTGTAGAAAAAGCTTACCAGCCACAATACATCCGTGAATGCCAATCAGTAGTGCAGCACTGTGGTAAAAGGGCAGAGTTATATAGATGACATCATCTGCCTTCAATCCGCTTACAAAAGTGAGGCCAGTTCCATACCATATGCGCTGATGAGTGATCATGGCTGCTTTTGGAAGACCTTCGTAAATATACAAGAGAAGGCATGAGTTAACCAAGATTGGGCATTTACGGTGTAGGAGAGAGATCTGGCTTAGGAAGATTCATCATCCTGTATTTTGAGAATTGCACTGGGAAGGGCCATGACCAGTTAGTCCAGGAGTTGACAAATTTTTTCTATAAAGGACCAGAGAGTAAATGTTTTGGGCTTTGTGGGTCATACAATCTCTGTTGCAACAACTGAACTCTGCTATTGTAGTCAAAAGCAGCCATACACATACATAAATGGAGTGTGGCTGTGTTCCAATAAAACTTTATTTACAAAAACAGGTGGGAGGCTGTATTTGGCCCACAAGCCATAGATTGCTAACTCCTGAGTTAGATGGTTATGACAGTAGTAATCTGAAGAGAAACAGAAACAGAGGAATGACTGTCCATTGAATTTCTGCTCTGTGGCTACCACTTTGCAAGACATTTTAAAAATCCATAACAAGTTTATGTATGACATAAACAGAATTATATTCTCCAATCCACAGATGTGAAGGCTGAGAGTCAGAGAGATTTCTTATGTACTAGAGTTATTTTATACAAACAAAGCAAATATGAACATTTGCTTATATGTTCTTGCCTTTTCCATGAAAAAATATGCACACTTGGCCGGGTGCGGTGGCTCACGCCTGTAATCCTAGCACTTTGGGAGGCTGAGGCGGGTGGATCACAAGATCAGGAGATCGAGACCATCCGGGCTAACATGGTGAAACCCCGTCTCTACTAAAAACACAAAAAATTAGCCGGGCGTGGTGGTGGGTGCCTGTAGTCCTAGCTACTCAGGAGGCTGAGGCAGGAGAATGGCATGAACCTGGGAGGCAAAGGTTGCAGTGAGCCGAGATAGCGCCACTGCACTCCAGCCTGGGTGACAGAGCAAGACTCCATCTCAAAAAAAGAGAAATATGCACACTCTTTTGCATGTTTTTTGTCTCTGCTGCTTAACAATGTTTATTGGAGATTTGTTCATGTTTGTACACAGAGATTTCCCTTATTTATTCATTTATTTATTCTCTTTCTCAGCTCCTTCAAGTCCTTTTATAAGTGTATTATAATTTATTTATACTATTTGCTGTTACAAATGATGCTGCAGTGAAGAAGCTCGTCCACATGGCAATTCACACTATGAATGGCACCATATCTTTTGGATAAATTCACTGAAGTGAGATTGTTGTGTCAAAAGATAAAAGTTGGCCAGTCCTGTAATCCCAGCACTTTGGGAGGCTGAGGCAGGAGGATCGCTTGAGCCCAGGAGTTCAGCACCAGTCTGGGCAACATAGTGAGACCCCTCCTCTACAAAAAGTAAAACAAATTAGCTGGGTGTGGCGGTATGCACCTGTAGTCCTAGCTACTTGGGTGGGAGGATCGCCTGAGCCCAGGAGGTTGAGGCTACAGTGAGCCCTGATCCTGCCACTGTACTCCAGCCTGGGCAACAGAATGAGTTTCTGTCTCAAAAAAAGAGTCTTTGTAATTTTGATAGATAACTTCCACATTGCCAGTTATAAGGGCTGTCCCCATTCATTCTCCTATCAGCAATACATGAGTGTGCCTGTTTCCTCCTAGCCTTGTCAATGTGTGCTCTTAAATGTTGGGGCCTTTGCCAGTCTGAAAGGTGAAAAACCGTATCTCAGTGTAGTTTTAGTACATTAGAGTAAATGCGCTTGCACTTTCTTAACCATAATTTATATATGTTTTTTGTAAGATTGTCTTCTGTAAGTGTATGCTTATATTGTTTCCCATGGAAGAACAGTTCAATTGGGGAGGGCATGAAGTCACTGGGAAGGGGACTAAGAGTTTAAGATCTGAGTGGGTAAGCAGACTTCGTGAAGAGGAAGACAGATCTCTGTTGACTCAGATTCTTCAATAGTTGGTGGTACCTTCACCAGATATTGCCCAAATAGCAGCAACTTGTTGTTACAAGGCAGACAAATATGGCTAGCAACTTACCATTATTGTAAACACAATTCAAAATTCATTTTCTTTGACAATGGGCCAGTTTTTTGTTTTATGTATTATTATTATTATTATTTTTGAGATGGGCTTTCACTCTGTTGCCAGGCTGGAGTGTAGTGGTGTTCAAGGCTCACCACAGCCTCAGGTCAAGTGATCCTCCTGTCTCAGCCCCCCAGGTATCTGGGACCACAGGTGTGCACCACCATGCCTGGCTGTTTATTTATATTTTTTGTAGAGACAAGGTCTTGCTTTATTGCCCAGATTGATGTTGAACTCTTGGCTTCAAGTGAGCCTCCATCTTGGCCCCAAAGTGTTGAGATTATAGATATGAGCCATCATGCCTGGCCTCTGAATTTTTTAAAAAGAAATGCTCATCTTTGTTGCCTTGAAGTACTTTCAGAACTTTCCTAAATTAAGATTTTGTATTAATGAATAAATGAGAATATCTGGTAACTATTATATAATTTTGTGCTAATGACTTCCTTCGAGGAACAGGAACATTTATTCTCCAACTGTTTAAACTAATTCTTTTAATTAATGTTTACAAGAGTAACTTAGCAATTTTTTTTTTCTACAGACAGTGTCTTGCTCTGTCACCCAGCATGGGGTGGAGTGGCACGTCACTGTAGCCTCAGACTCCTGGGCTCAAGTGATCCTCCCACCTTAGTCTCCCAAGGAGCTAGGACTACAAGGTGTACCACTATGCCAGCTAATTTTTTAATGTTTTTGTAAAGATGTGGTCTCGCTATGTTGCCCAGCGTGGTCTCAAACTCCTGGGCTCAAGTGATCCTCCTGCCTTGGCCTCCCAAAGTTCTGAGATTGTAGATGTGAGCCACTGTGCTTGGCCTAGCAAATATTTGATTCAGAGAAAATGAAAAAAGTAAAATAAACACCCATCTAATTGTCTTCCAATTAAATATAAATTCTGACTTATGAGATTAAATCAGAGGATGCTCATTCTCTTTTTTCTCCCTAAAAGGGGTTTTCTTTTTTTTTCTTTCTTTCTTTTTTTTTTTTTTAAAGACAGAGTCTCGCTCTGTCGCCCAGGCTGGAGTGCAGTGGCGCAATCTCAGCTCACTGCAAGCTCCGCCTCCCTGGTTCATGCCATTCTCCTGCCTCAGCCTCCTGAGTAGCTGGGACTACAGGTGCCCGCTACCACACCTGGCTAATTTTTTGTACTTTTAGTAGAGATGGGGTTTCACCATGTTAGCCAGCATGGTCTTGATCTCCCGACCTCATGATCTGCCTGCCTCGGCCTCCCAATAAAAGGGGTTTTCTATTTGACTGTGAAAACATGCATTATAACAAAGTTATAAACATTTACAATTTAATTTTACCATTCTATTAAGAAATGATGATAAAAGTCCCATATGTTAAGGGAGTGTCTGCATGCAGCAGAAGCAATTGGTTAATTGTGCCATCTCACCTTTCTGTTGGCCTGGCAATAAAAATTAAAAAAAAAAGATAGACATTATGTTTTGGGCACCAGCTTTAATATGTCATTCCTGGCTTCCTCTCCTTTACTTAAATACTTAGCAAAAGTGACTGTATGAAGTGAAGTCAACAATCAGGTTAAACTCAGGTCCAGGAACTGTGAGCTCAGGTGGGTGCTGAGGGCCTGTCGAGGTGAAGGAGACAGTTCCTGTCAGCTGCAGCTGAGATAAAAGGCTCAAGGAAATTTTATCCTGGTCTATTGATTATTTAATAAGGAGAAGACCTGTATTACCTGCTTAAATTAAATTAAAATTTTAATCAACAGAGGTAAAAGACTCATAGATTCAATTTTCCAATATTAATAATAATAATCGGCATGCTGGGGCTGGCTTCCTGTCCTTCTTTTAAATATATCCCTCAGGCTTCATATTATTACATTTTGGTCTTCCTGGCCTGTAGTAGGCAGACACTAAATATCTATCACACGAATAAACAAGAAGGTACTGGGGTAGAGCTGTCAATTGTATGAGCTGTGGAATCAGCCTGCAAGGTGAATCCTGACAGTTCTAATGCTTACCTTGGGAAGTTCTTAACCTCTCTAAGCATCATTTTCTGAATCTCTAAAATGGAAGTAAAAAGAGTACCGATGTCAAGAATGGGGGCAGAATCTTATCAACAAATGTTGTAAAGCTCCTTGAAGAATGCCTAGTACACATGCTACCCTTAATATTGCTTCTTCCATATAGCATTGTTCCCATAACATTGTTAATTGGCAGTGTTTCTTCTTAGTGGCTCATAATGGTGCAGCTTACAGTTGAAGGCATCCTAGATTTGATGAAATACAGTATTTTAGGTCGTATGCTACAGCCACCCCACATCCACAGCACCAAACAGCTCCAAATCAGTGTTGCATGGGAAGATAACGGTTAAAACATTTATATAAATAGAACCCCCTCATTGTTCACTGGTCTTCTCCTGTGTTCCATTTATAATCAATTTTACAGTCTATATGGACCTGGATGTAATATAATCAAAATACAACAAGCATGAAAAAAAAATTCCAACTACCCATTCAGTGCCAAATCTCATTCATCATCATAACTACTTCTGTAGTTCTTGGTTAACCTCTTTATCTGTTCTATACCAACTGGGGGAAAATATGCATAGCTTGGAGAAACCCAAATGGGATCACATGCTATGAAATAAGATCAGTTCCCACAGGCAAATAACTAAATCTCCTGAAGTATTAGTTACCCAATATGTTTTGCCAAAGAAAGAGATTTGAAAACCTGTGTCAACATTTAACTCCTTCAGATTCATTTTTTTGGAGAATCCCCCCTTTATTTTTACCTGTGGTTCCAGAAGTATAAATGTATAAGGCAGTAGTGGAAAAAGTGACTTCAGACCTCCATGACTCTGGGATAGGTTCAGTTGATACTTCATCCACTTTGTCCAGGAAAGAGTCAATCCCATCTGTGTTAGAAGTTCTGCTCACATAATAGATGGACACATCATCTTTTTTAAGGCTTGGCAGTATCTCTTCGACAGCTGCTTGTAGTTCTTAATTTAATAAGAAAAAATCAAAACAAACGAAATCAGTCTATTAAAGTTATATTAGTGCTTCAACAAGCATCATAATTTTATTTTCAGCACAATTTTTTGCTTAAATGTGTGGGCATGACAAATGATGCTTATTGTTATGCATTTTATATTATTATTATTATTTTAATGGAGATGGGGTCTATGTTGACCAGGCTGGTCTTGAACTCCTGGCCTCAAGCAATTCTCCCATTTTGGCCTCCCAAAGTGTGGGGATTACAGGCGTGAGCCACTGCACCCAGCCCTATTATGCATTTTAAACATAAAATTTACTACATTTGAAAAAAAAGTCACAGGATTCCAATATTTGAGGGAAGGTTGGGTTTTGATGGTTTCACAAGCATAGCAGATGGTTGGCTGAAATCTGTACTTCTTGTGGCAAGTGCAAACCAATAGACATATGGGCAAAACCCAAGAAATATCCGTGTGTAACTGATATATATCTAAATATACTCCAGAAATAAATTTGGCTATTCCTAATATGTGCCACACAGGACTAAAGATGAAAAAAAGAGAAAATTTTAAGGAAGGAGAAGAGAAATGAAAAGAAGGGAGCCATGCTAATTAACAAAGATGATAGAAGCTAACTTTATGTAACAATTTTTTCTTATGCATCAGTAACAAGTAATTTCCTAGGAAGGTTAAACTGATCTGAGAAATAAGCTCTAAATTTCAAAAGCCCATTTTCTAATCTGAGGGAGAAAAAAGGAGTGATTAATTTAGAGCAGTGTTTCCCAACCTGTGGGTCATAATTACAGTAGTGGATTGTTAAAATCATTTAAACTGAGCGATATTTAAAAAAATGAAAAATACTTAAGGAAATAGAAATTTTGAAGCACATCTTAACATAGTAAAAGGTAACAGTTCTACTGACAGTTCTACTGCTTATCTTGAGAAGTTCTTAACCTCTCTAAGCATCATTTTCTGAATCTCTAAAATGGAATAAAAATAGTACTCATCTCAAGAGTGGTAGCAGAATCTTATCAATAAATGTTATAGAGCTCCTTGAAAAACGCCTAGTACACACTACCCTTAATATTGCTTCTTCCAGATAGCAGTATTCCTATAACACTGTTTTAGGAACTATTCCTAATAGATGAACAGGGCTGTTCATTTTTAAAAGTTTTGTTTCAGTTATGCGGGTGTGTGGGTACTGGGTCACGCACAAAAGTATTTCTTACTGGGTTAAGGTCAAAAATGTTAAAGGCACCGATTTAATATGCAAACCACATTTCATGCTTGCTACTTGGATTTTGTGCCTTTAAGCCGTAAAGTGAGACTGCTTTTAAGCCTACTTGTCTTGAATTGTGATAACGGAAGTGAATGTACATATATATATATATATATATATTTTTTTTTTTTTTTTTTTTTTTTTGAGATGGAGTCTTGCTCTGTTGCCCAGGCTGGAGTGCAGTGGCGCGATCTTGGCTCACTGCAACCTCCGCCTCCCGGGTTCATGCCATTCTCCTGCCTCAGCCTCCCGGTAGCTGGGACTACAGGCGCCCGCCACCACGCCCAGTTAATTTTTGTATTTTTAGTAGAGATGGGGGTTTCACAGTGTTAGCCAGGATGGTCTCAATCTCCTGACCTCGGGATCCGCCCGCCTCGGCCTCCCAAAGTGTTGGGTAGGAAGGTGACTAAATGTCCCAGGGTATTACCTTGGGGAGGCTACACCTAATTCATCTGATATGCTTTGTTTTTCAGATGTTTGTGTATGATATCTCCGTGAAGACAAGAAATATCACCGGGATAGATGCATTTACAATTTAAAAAAATATTTTAATCAAAAGACTCATGCACCTGGTAACAATAAATCAAATAGTACAAAAGGGTTTATAATGAAAATAAACAAGTCCTTCCCCAGGCCTTCCTCACAACTAAAGCTAATGCCTAGGGGAAATCACTGTCAATTTTTTATTTATTTTATTTATTTATTTTGAGACAGAGTCTCACTTTGTCACCCAGGCTGGAGTGCAGTGGCGCGATCTCGGCTCACTGCAAGCTCCGCCTCCCTGGTTCACACCATTCTCCTGCCTCAGCCTCCCGAGTAGCTGGGACTACAGGCACCTGCCATCACACCTGGCTAATTTTTTTTTTTTTCGTATTTTTAGTAGAGACGGGGTGTCACTGTGTTAGCCAGGATGGTCTCGATCTCCTGACCTCGTGATCCTCCCGCCTCTGCCTCCCAAAGTGCTGGGATTACAGGCATCAGCCACAGCGCCTGGCCCACCACTGTCAATTTTTTAAAAGCTGTTTCTTCTGGCAATTACCTTTCCATCACCAAAAAATACGCATTTCCTGCTAGTTCTTGGCCTATCAATTTTGATCCCTACTTCCATTTCACCCTGTTCATTTCTGACAGTTATTATCTTCCCTTTACATTGTCTAGGGTAATAGCATTTATATTTATTCTGATACCATTATTCTGTCTTCCCAGCTTTATGGATTTGCTCTAGAAGCTGAAAACCAATAATCAGAATCAACATAATTGTGACTATGAAAATATTCACCATGGAGCCAAGTAAAGTGCTATAATTGTACTTTCTTTCTTGAACAGTTCTCTTTTTTTCTTTTGCCCCAAGAATCTTTATTCCCCTCCTTTACATTTTTTAAAAAAATTTGTCTGGTTGCTCTCTAATCCTTCAGCACTCCAGAAAGGTTACCATAAATATGACTGTTGTAGAAATGGGAGTGGTAGCATCCACTCCTGTGCCACTGCCTTGGCTCATGTCCTCATTATTTCCTACCTAGATTATTGCTATAGCCTCCTGACCAGTGTCCCGCCCTTGAGTCTCTTCCTGCTTCTAATTTATCAGCTTCACTCTCATCCAACTTCTTGTTGCCACCCTGTTTAAGATCCTTCAGGGCTGTTCATTCCTTGTGATAGAATCCACTCTCCTTATTCGGGAGGACCGGAGGTCCCTCCTGGTCCCACTCCTGCTTGCTTTCTGTGTCATCTCCTACTCTCTACCTCTTGCCCTCTTTCCTCTAACCACATTGATCTACGGAAAATCCCTGAAGGTACCTGTATGCTCACGTCTCATTACTTTTGCCCAGGTTGTTTCATGGTCTCTCACCCCCTGGTCACCTGGAAAACTCCTGCTTATCCTTCAAGACTCAGTGTAGGTAGCACTTCTTTTCTGTTATCTTCCCTCCCTCTGCAAAGTTAGCTGCTCCCTTCTACAGCTCCCATAGGAGCCCGTATTTACAATTATCAGGGCACTTATACACAGTATGATAGGGTTCAATTTTTTAATTTTTCTTTAGAGACAGGGTCCTGCTCTGTCTCCCAGGCTGGAGTGCAGTGGCGTGATCATGGCTTACTGCAGCGTCAACCTCCTGGGCTCAAGTGATTTTCCCATTTCAGCCTCTCAAGTAACTGGGACTACAGGAGTACCATGCCCAGCTAACTTTTTGTAGAGATGATGTCCCGCTACGTTGCCCAGGCTGATCTGAAACTTCTGAGCTCAAGTGATCCTCCCACCTCAGCCTTTCAAAGTGCTGGGATTACAGGTGTGAGCCATGCCTGGCGGATGTGGTTTAATTCATTTTCTCCTCTATTAGACAGGGAGATCTTTGAAATTAAGATAATAATCAAACCATCTTTGTACCCCCAGAACTACTAGATAAGTGCTCAATAAATGTTTATAATTGAAAAAAATTTGCACAAAATATATTAGTGTGGAAGAGACAGAGGAATAAGCTAAAGCTGCTTAAAGGATTCAGATCTGGCAGTTGATAAACCTTTAATGAAACATAATGTAAGATGAAATAATTTCTGAGATACAAGTATGCCTTGCTTACAAGTAAGGGCCCACAGAGGCAAATTTTAAAACAACAACTCCTACTGCTAAAGAATTGTGAAATCTCCTTTCTTTCCTCCTGTCATGAGACTCAGGGTCCATAGTCAAACAATCCGTTCATAAGTTACCTGGATCCATTCTCATTCCCTCCATCCCAACATTTATTCAACATCTATTTAAAGAGTGTTCCCTGTGTGCCAGGCAGGTCTCTACATGCTGGATGTGACAGTGAGCAAAACACTCTCCCTGTTTTCATAGAGCCCAGGTCTAATAGAGGAGAAACAAACAAACAAAAATCAAAATAAATTGCCACAGGTGTCACAACAGGGGAAGGAGAAGGTATTTGGGGAGCAGGTGGTGGTGGGGGGCAGAAAGACGACCTAGAAGAAGTGCCCTGTAAACTGAGACCTGAAAGATGAACAGATGGTGGAGATGAAGATCAGCTGGGACTGACTAAGCCTGAGTCTGGGCAGTGGAACGGCTTATGCAAAGGCCCAGAGCCATCGCAGCCTGGGGCCTGAGTAACTAAAAGAGGTTAAAGCTGACTGGAATGTAGAGTGGGAGGGGAATAAGGTTGGGAGAAGAGGTAGGGAGACCAGCTGTTAGATGATGCTTGTCTACACTGTGTAGGCAGCAGTGTGGGTAGAGAGAAGTGAATGTACTTAAGAGATATCTGGTAGGTAGAGTAGACAGGACTTAGCAACAGTCTTTTTTTTCTTATTTTTCACCTCCAAGTAATCATCTTAATGAGGGGAAAATGGTAGGTCAAAAGGGACTTTAAGTTTTTCTGTACTTCTTTTTTTTTTTTTTTTTTTAAAGAAAAATGTACTTACAGCTAGCCTGGGCAACATGGCAAAACACCTCTACAAAAAAAAACACACACAAAAAAATATTAGCTGGATGTGGTGGCGCACACCTGTAGTCCCAGCTACTCTGGAGGATGAGGTGGGAGGATCACCTGAGCCTGGGAGGTCAATGCTGCAATGAGCCATGATTATGCCACTGCACTCCAGCCTGGGCAACAGAGTGAGACCCTGTCTCAAAAAAAAATTAAAAAAAAAAGAAAAATGTACTCAGATATTAGTATGAAAAATTAATAATAAAAGGAAATGTAATTAAGCTGGTGTCATGCTTGATCACAGTCCAAGCAACTTCACCTCATGTGTACTTCATTCATGTTCCCAGCTGGCCCTCTGCAGGCATGTAGTTTGTGATTCCTGACCTTTTATGCAAGTCATCTAATCTGAAGGGAGGGCCATTGCCCCTGCCCTACACCATCTCCTTCCATCTCCTCTAGGCTGTTGGTGTAGATTTGTTATTTGGGCAGACTTGAGTTTCCAGTGGCTTGCCAACCATATCTGGACACACTATGGAAGCCTTTCTTCCCTTAAAGATGTAGAAAGAAAAAAGAAATTTGAAAGGAAATTCTGGATGTGAATCTACCTGTCAACTATCTAGTTGATATTTAATGTCTTTTATTTTCTTGAGTCTTTTGTAGATATGTTTGGGCCTACATATTTTCTTTTTTCTTTCTTTTTTTTTTTTTTGAGATGGAGTCTCACTCTGTCACCCAGGCTGGAGTGCAACGGTGTGATCTCAACTCACTGCAATCTCTGCCTCCTGGGTTCAAGCGGCTCTCCTGCCTCAGCCTCCCGAGTAGCTGGGATTACAGGCGGCTGTCACCATGCCCAGCTAATGTTTGTATTTTTAGTAGAGATGGGGTTTCACCAATTTGGCCAGGCTGGTCTTGAACTCCCAACCTCAAGTGATCCACCCACCTTGGCCTCCCAAAGTGTTGGGATTACAGGCATGAGCCACTGCCTGGTTGGCCTACATATTTTCTAATGTAAGCATAAAATATCTATCTACCTATCTTTTATAATTTTTATTGTAAAGTCTGCTCATCTATCAACCAGAACATATAAGCTCCTATAATTCTATTTGTCAAGGTTGGGTTCTCTGAGACTCCGAGATGTGCATGCAGGAGTGCTCTTGGGAATGGGACCTGTGAGGCTGCAAGGGAAGCAGACTGGATAGAGGGAGACATTGAACTGTAATGCAGTCACAACAGAAGCCTCCCTCAGCAGATCCTCTAATCCTAAGGGGACTCTGGACCTGGGATGCCCTTCAGAGTTACCTCCCAAATTAAGGGAGGTAGGCTGTGCCTTCACACCTGCCCATTGACCAGTCCAATGGACTCAGGCTGGGGTGGTGGTGCTTAACCTTGGGCAAAGTGTCTCTCTTCAACCAAGGAGAAGTCCTGGGAGAGGTCTCAGCTGAGAGCTCCCAGCAGCTGAAGAGTGAGTCCGTCAGTCCTAAAGCGGGGATCTGGGTGGCACATCACAGCATGCACCCACCTCTCTCTTTACTAATAACAAACATTTAAAATTTTCATTTGCATGGAACTGTTGGTATAGTTTTACATACATCACTTCACATAATTTTCATAACAACCCTGTGATATAGATACCAGTAATCTTATTTCTACAAATGAGAAGAGGCTCACCAAGTCAGTGTATGGAGGGTCACATGCAAAATGAAAAGAATCATTCTGGGCTTCTGAGGTTCCCACCTCCTTGTATGAGCCATTCAGATTAAGTTCTAGCAAAGTGCCTTATTTCTTGGAAGAGGCTGGCTGCTTGGCCTTCTGCTCAGTGCTTGTTCAATCATGTGGATCTGCATTTAATGAGTAACATGGATGATCTTTTCTTGAAGAGCAAAACCTCAAGCTTTATTAAAAGTTTGAGTATGAGAAAGAGTAGTCACAGAAAGTTGCCTGAAGGGTGTAGAGCAGCTCCATCAGTCAGTTCTTCATCAGTCTAGTTTTAAGTTGTAGACTGAAATAAACCCACAGAGAAAGAGCACACACTTGGGTGTTGAAAAATCAAGTGATTACAATACTATTCCCCCATCCCCTCAAAGTCTGTTCAAAGAAAATTTTAAAAAATTAAGGTAGCATGTTAAGTCTGCCCCTGCCTTTTTTTTTTTTTAAGGAAAAAGGAAGAATTTTCTGAATAAACAAGTCCATTGCTAGAAGGTAGAGAGATTGGGTAGGTGGTGAGCTGAATCAATCTTCATTACTAAGGTGTGAGGTGCTCAGGCTAAACCTGCAGGTTTCCAATAGGAAAACATTCAGTCTAGTAGCTTGTTCTGCTACTAGACTGCCTCAGTGAATGAGTAACTGACTGGATTAAACAAAACACCCCAGAAATATTTACCAAGAAGGTAAGGTCCAAAAGGAAGGTAGTGAAAGGAAATGTACTCTGATCATGAAATGGTTGGTTGATGAGCAAGTCAAGCTTGAAGATTTATCTCTTTTCTTCATTCAGAAAAGCAACTGAAATGCAAACTGGTGCTATTAATAACATAGTCCTTGAAGACAACCTAAAAATAGTTCCTAAAATGCCATTTGTAACTGTAATTTTGCATCTCAATCATTGGCAGTTTGGAATGACAGTATTTTGTACAGCAAGATGATGCACATTATAATACTATATATAGAGAGAGACAGACATGCATGTGCTCCTCCTTCTCTCCCACACAAATCACCCGGAGGTCATAAAAATTGTTAAGTTCCACCAGGAGTAAGCAAAAATTTAACAAGGAAATACATACTCATTTTACATTTAGGTAATTAAGTAGTAATCTCCTTGATGTTAATTTTTATTTCTCCAAGTTAAAGTTCTTGCTTATATGAACTCTTGCTTTCTAAATAGCCCTGGAATCAAAGGTAATTCCTTATCATGAGTTACCAGGTCACACAAGGCCTTACATAATTGTTAGCATTTGATATCTGTAAGCAACCATGTCATCTTTCTACCAATGATCTACTTCCCTTTTCTCAGAGGCTGTGGGAAGGTCCTTTTCAAATACTAGCACCTATTATATAGAATAATCTGAACTCTATCCTTCTCTTTCAGATTCAATAACAACACCTGATTCAGAGTTTGTTTTCACCTCTTCAGTCCCTGTTTCTGAAGAAAATAAAGTGCATTCCCATATATGCCGGCAAAGTGCTAGTTTTGTTCTTGGATGGAGATGTACAATCACCTACTTTGCAAGCTTTAGTTAAGAGCAGGGAGAGAAGAAAAATTTTAGAGAATATCTTTAAGCTCTCTTTCCTTGGGCTACTAGGCTGGGAATCCCAGCCCTTGGATATATTAATCATTTGGTGTCTGGGTTTCTGTCCTTGTACAGGGTCCTCCACCACCCTACTCACAGGTCCTTTCCAGCCCATCCTGTGCTCACCACCTGCTTACTTGCTGCACTGAGACCCAAGGAGAGCACGCTGTCCTACCGTGTACTGCCAGAGAGCTAGACAGAGTCATTGATTAGGAGGACCTTTGAGAGGTAAGTAAGCCTGTGGTAGGGTAAGGCCGGGCCTGGGGTAGATTGAGTTTAAATGGATTTTTTCACATCTGATTTTGTTACATCATTTTTCAGGCCCTCATGCCCAACCCAGTGGTCCTTAAGCTTCAGGAGAGAAAGCCTGTCACAATCAACCAGAATAATGGAACCCATTAATTCAACAGACATTATCTATCCATTATGTACGTATGTATGTATGTATGTTTGTATGCATCTATCTATCTATCTATCTATCTATCTATCTATCTATCTATCTATCTATCTATCTACCTATCTAGACAGTCTCACTCTGTCACCCCGGCTGGAATGCAGTAGTGTGATCTTGGCTCACTGCAACCTCCACCTCCCAGGTTCAAGTGATTCTTGTGCCTCAGCCTCCGGAGTAGCTGGGATTACAGGTGCCCGCCACCATGCCCGACTAATTTTTGTATTTTTAATAGAGACAGGGTTTCACCATGTTGGCCAGGCTGGTCTCCAACTCCTGACCTCAGGTGATCTGCCCATCTTGGCCTCCCAAAGTGTTGGGATTACAGGCATGAGCCACCGTGCCCTGCCCAACAGACATTTATTGACTGCCTGCCTACTACGTGCTAGACATTACTAGGGAATTATTCAAAGATATATGAGAGAATTCTAAGCCTTTGAGACAAAGTGCATTGAAACAACTCATTTAAGTTACTCCTTGGGCAGTCCAAAGAGTTGGGAAGAGTGTAGATTAGATTATTTCTGTGCCTTGATTCTGGACTAAAGTTGGCATTAGAAAATTAAATATTTCCTTCTGTGGAAGTGAGGCCACTGCTGTTGGCCATTCTTTGGACTCTCTGAGTCCCTATTTTTTCCATTTCCTGTCCCTTCAGGAAACAGCTTAAAAAAATGACTATTATTAAGTCCAGACTGCCATTGTTCTTACATCGCAATATCCTTTAATGAAGCATCTCACTGTTTTAAGCACCTGATCAGAACTGCCTCTGGTGCTCCTTTTGCCTGGAATGCCCCCTCCCCCACTGCATTTGTTCAGCTCAATAGTCAGTGCCCCAAAAAGCCTTCTCTTGACCTCTGCTTGTTTTCCTGCAGCACTTGTAGCTCTCCCAGCACACTGAGCACATTCTACTGGGTGTCACAATCATTTGTGCATGCGGTTTAGTTCTTTTACTGGACTGTAAGATCCTTGAACTAACTCATCTTATTTCTCCATCCCATCATGGCACAGAGAAAACTAGCTTGTACCTTGTTGGGACTCTCTCTCCTTTTTTTTTTTTTTGGTGGCCTCTCCTCCCTCTAAATGTTTATTGCTTTGAAAACCAAATTGTTGTACCATCAGTTTTTCTCAATCTAATCTCAAAAGTTTGGATGACAAGGATTATCCTTGGTCCCAACACTTGTTTTGTAATGAAGTTCTTCAGTCTTACAGCTTTTAATGATGCAATATTTTTGAAAGCTATTGTAAGCATTTTTCCTTTATCACATTGTTTAAAGGTGGTCAAATTTTGTTTTCTGCAACCTTGCAAAACCAGGTCAAAGGTAATCTGGAACGTTTTATAACTTACCTAGGACTCAGTTTTCCAACAGAGAGTATCTTTAACTGTTACTAAAGCCTTGCATAAGAGTAGTGCCTACACTGTGGGAGCCTCGCATGGCTGTGTTGAATTAGGCAGTGTATACCCTGCCAGTGAGCTGATGAAGGGACCTTCAGGAGACCTGGGTTATCTACCCAGTGGAAGAGCTAGTTTATTGATGGTCTTGATGCTAGGATAAATGGAAATGGAACAAATGTACTATTTCAGGCCTCTTTTGTAGATTTTTATAAAATATCCCATATTGTGTGAAATAAAATATGTTTTACTGTTTTACCCATATTCTGTATTTGGAAAGTTGGGTGAAAAACTACTGGCCCAGCCATGTGGCTTTTATTAGTTACAACATTGATACAGGTTCTTATCCTTGGAGACAATTTTCCCATGTGATTACCTAGATCATACCCTGCCCTGGAGAATGATCCTGAAATGTACAACAGAGAGAAAGTCATATTCTCTGGGAAACAGTGCTGCTGCTTGATTCAGGGAAGTGTTTATGAGTCTTGACTTTCTGTAACTATAGTAAAATTGAAAAGAGTAATTGAGTACTGAAATTCCTGATAGGGTTGAGTCCTGTTAAGTGTTATAAAGAAACCCCCAAATTCGTAACAACTGGATCAATCCTCATGATAAATGCCTCTGTGCTGGTCCTTTACATATACTGCAGAATTTGACTGACAGATGGAGCTCAAGAGCTCTTACTAGTCCACAAGCCCTGGGCTGAAACTCAAAGTATGGAATCAAACTGACATTTATGTATCATGTTCAAGATGGTGTGATAGAATAAACAGTGCCTCGTAAGTGAGAAAAAAATATTTGGGTTCTATCTCTACCTTTCTGTTCCTAACTATCCACTTGATCATGGGCAATTCATATCATCCCTCTAGGCCTTTGTTTATACAGCTATAAGACAATGAGAAGGCCAGTAGCAGTGGCTCACACCTCTAATCCCAGCACTTTGGGAGGACGAGGCAGGTGGATCACGAGGTCAAGAGATGGAGACCATCCTGGCCAACATGGTGAAACCCCATCTCTACTGATAATAACAAAAATTAGCTGCGCATGGTGGTGGGCATCTGTAGTCCCAGCTACTTGAGGGGCTGAGGTAGGAGAATGGCTTGAACCTGGGAGGCGGAGGTTGCCGTGAGTCGAGATCGCGCCACGGCACCTCCAGCCTGGGCAACAGAGCGAGACTCTGTCTCAAAAACAAACAAACAAACAAACAACAATGAAAAACAATGGGAAACTCAACTGTTTCTCAAAGCCTAGTCCTCAGACAATTTGTTTCAAAATCACCTGGGGTTTGTGGTGGGGTTTCTTATAAAAATACACATTCCTGGGCCCCAACATAGTCTTACTGAATCAGCATTTTTGGGGATGATCTCAGAAATTTTGTTTTTTTGTTTTGAGACAGGGTCTCACTCTATCACCCAGGCCGGAGTGTAGAGGCACAGTCAGAGCTCAGTGCAGCCTCAATCTCCCGGGCTCAAGCAATCCTTTCACCTCAGCCTCCCCAGTAACTGGGACCACAGGTGCTCACCATCATGCCCAGTTAATTTTTGTATTTTTTTTTTTTGTAGAGACGGGGTTTCATCATGTTGCCCAGGCTAGTCTCGAACTTCTGGGCTCAAGTGATCCTCCCTCCTCCACTTCCCAAAGTGCTAGGATTACAGGAGTGAGCCATAGTGTCCAGCCTCAGAATGTTTTTAAAAGTAAGCTTCCGGCCAGGCGCGGTGGCTCACGCCTGTAATCCCAGCACTTTGGGAGGCCAAGGCCGGCAGATCACAAGGTCAGGAGATCAAGACCATCCTGGCTAACACGGTGAAACCCCATCTCTACTAAAAATACAAAAAATTATCTGGGCATGGTGGCGGGTGCCTGTAGTCCCAGCTATTCAGGAGGCTGAGGAAGGAGAATGGCGTGAACCAGGGAGGTGGAGTTTGCAGTGAGCCGAGATCGCGCCACAGCAGCCTGGCCTGGGTGAAACAGCGAGATTCCGTCTCAAAAAAAAAAAAAAAAAAGTAAGCTTCCTAGGTGATTCTTAGGCTTATTAAACTTTCTTCTGTAAACTTTTTTTTTAAAAGTATAACACATTCATTAAACTTACAGGATTATAGGGTTAGAATATCTCTAAGGTCCCTTCCAACACCAAAGAATTCTAAGAATCAGTCCATTCAACATATTTTCCCATGGGCATGTTTAGTAAACATGCAACTCTGTGACAGACTGTAATTTTGCTTCATGTGCAAAGGTATCTCAGTGATTTGGAAAAACTGATTTTTTTTCAAATATGTGGCCTCCCTCAGAGGTCAGTTGACTGTCCAGAGAGTGCCTTAGGTCCACTGTAAAGTCTGGTTCACGTTTGAGTTTAATATAGAAATTCCCATATATTCTCTATGTAAACACATAGCTCTATGGCAGACAACTGTTAGCTGGGTGGGAAGAGGGTATCTGGTTGTAATTCTGACTTTATTGCAGAACCAAACTGTATTAGGGTCATTTAATCCTGAACTTCTTTGTCAACAAAACTCCAAACCCTGTGACCTCCCTCTCAGGGGGCCTGGGATACTAAAGTGATAAACAGAATTTAAATGCTTCCTGAAGTGGTACAAAGATCACTGTGTTAATAATTTCCCTCCAAGCAAGCTGGTAAAGTAATAGGCTTAGGAGAGTCTTCTAGTTACAAAGTAGTGAAGTTATCGCTTTTCTCAGGCAGCAAGAAATTAATGGGAATTTTCTTGAAAGGACCATCTCTTCCAAATAATGTTGCCACCTTTAAACTTGTCTTTCTTTTTTTCATTCTGTTTTTTGAGATGGAGTCTCACTCTGTCCCCCAGGCTGGAGTGCAGTGGCATGATCTCGGCTCACTGAAACCTCTGCCTCCTGGGTTCAGGTGATTCTCCTGCCTCAGCCTCCCAGGTAGTTGGGATTACAGGCACGCGCCACCATGCCCAGCTAATTTTTTTTTTTTTTAGTCGAGACGGGGTTTTTGCTATGTTGGCCAGGCTAGTCTTGAACTCCTAACCTCAAGTGATCCACCTGCCTCGGCCTCCCAAAGTGCTGGGATTACAGGCTTGAGCCACTGCGCCCAGCCTAAAATTTGGCTTTCTGCTTTTAAACTTTTATACAAAGCCTGTATTTTTTGGATTATTTATTTCATGCCACATGAAGCAGGTGTGTAAGATTCCTGGTTTCTCACAAGTGAATTAACCTTTCATCTTTCTGTAACCCGCTTAGCTTGCCTCAGTTTCCCCAGCTATGAAATGAAGGGGTAGAGCAAGTGGACACTTCATCCCTTCCAGCACACTTAACATTTTACATCCATGCAGAGGAAAACAATAAGATGTAGGAAAGAGGCTGGGTGTGGTGGCTCACACCTGTAACCCCAGCACTTTGCGAGGCCAAGGTGGGTGGATCGCTTGATCTCAGGAGTTTGAGACCAGCCTGGGCAACATGGTGAAACCCTGTTTCTACCAAAAATAACAAAAAATTAGCTGGGCATGGTGGTGCATGCCTGTGGTCCCAACTACTTGAGAGGCTGAGCTGGGAGGATTGCTTGAGCCTGGGAGGCAGAGGTTACAGTGAACTGAAATAGCGCCACTGCACTCCAGCCTGGGCAACAGAACAAGACTGTCAAAAAAAAAAAAAAAAAAAAAAAAAGAGATGTAGGAAAGAGCATGGCTTCGAAGTTGGATAGAGCTAGGTTGGAATTTTAAGCCTCAGTTTTCTCAACTGTATAATGGTGGTGGTGATGATGGGGATAGTGATATGTTATCTCCCAGGGTAATAAAAGCATCTACTATAGGGCTTAGCACAGAAATGCATTCTAGAAAGCTGAGGCTCCTCGGCTCCCTAGACCCCTACCCTGTCACCTAGGTCTTTCAGCCCACTCCTGGGTAGGCCTCTTTTTACTGACTGAGAGAAGGAACCCTTGGTCCTTATTCAATTGCAGAGACAAGCTCTCTGGGAGGGGAAAGCCATCAGCCCTGTGAGTAACAGGTTCTCTGTCACTTCCTGACCTTGTCATCACTTAAGTTACTATTTCAAGTCTGGCTGAAATGTGGCAGGAGCTAACCACAGAACTGAAAGGGTCACTATTGTGATAGATGCAGTGGGGGCTCACAAGGGTCCTGTAGCAGATCCCCAATATCTTCTCTCTGGGGATCAGGTGGGGTCACCTTTGTTCTGCAGGGAGGGGACAGGGATGCTAACAGCAGTTGAGAGCTGGAAGCAACATTGAAGCCTGCCTCATTAGAGAGGAGCAAACCAAGGGACAGAGAGGAGAAGTGACTTTCCCATGATCACACAGCCAGTCAAGCAGCAGAGGTGAGAAGAGCCCCTCTGGATCCACTAGAGTTCGCACTCGAGATCCTCTGCATTTTAATGCAGATGTTATAAGTATTGATTAAGAGCTTGGAATTTGGAGATAGATGGCTGGGCATGAGGCTTCACCTCTCAGGACCTCAGTGGTCTCATCTATAAAAGTCCTATAACAAATCCTACCCATTGTGAGGATTAAAAACCACACTGCCTGCAGAGTGCTTAACACAGAACTTGGCGCATAATCAGCTTCCACAACAGGTGGTCCTAAAAGATCATTATTTGCGATTCAAGGAAACACTGCCAACCTTTTTCTATACCTACAGTTCCGATCTGAACCTCCCTCTGCGAACCCCTTATGCCACGCTGTGGCTCGTCAGTCAAGGCGCCGAGAAGCCCTGGTGCCAGGGCAGGGCGATCCTCGGGGCTCACCTGGCGACGCCAGCAGCACCTTCGCCCCGCAGCACTGGAAGCAGTGCAGCAGGGACTTCGCACGGATGTTGTAATTGAGGCACGCCATGGCACAGCCCAGCTTCACCAGCCCCAGCCACAGCCACACGTAGGCTGGCTCGTTACCCATAAAGAGCGCCACGCAGTCTCCCTGGCGCAGGCCGAGGTGGTCGTGCAGCGCCCGGGCCACTTGATTGCTGCGCCGGTCCACCTGCGCGTAGGTGAGAGTCTCGTCGCGGAAGAGCAGAAAAGGCTTGTGTGGAGTCTGGCGCGCTTTCTCCAGGAACGCCCGCAGGATGGTGCGCGCCGGCCGCCGCTTCCCGTAGCTGCGCACCCTCCGGCCCACGGCGACCACCTTCAAGAAGTAGCCTATGTCCTGGAAGAAGTAGGGGCAGCAGAGGTTCACCAGGAGCGGCAGGAACAGCAGCCCCGCCAGGACTGTGTAGATGGCGGAAAGCATGACGGCTGCGGGGCCCTCTGTCCCAGCGAGGGCAGAGGGTCACCCCGGGCGTGCAGCGCGGCGACTGGGCAGGCTCCGGGCGGACTGACGGGCTGCGCCGGGGCGCACGCGGCGGGACGCCGGACTCGCGTGAGATGAAGGGGAAGACAGAGCTCCTCCGCTGCAGGTACCGCCGCGGGCTCCGGAGCAGGTGTAGTCGTATGCGCGTTGCCGGGGGTTCCGGGCGGGACCGGCCGGCTGAGCCCGCCCCCTTGTGGGGGGCAGCCACCTGCTCTCCCGGCCCTCCCACGCGGTCCTCCCGGGGCTGGGCAGGCTGCCCTGCGGCTCACCGGGAGCCTCGGCCACTTCCCAGCTCGAGTCTGGAGGTCTGGGGTCAAGTCTGGACCTCCTTGCGTTGTGACCGAAGTACTTTACCTCTAGGAGCCACGGTTTCTTTAAATGGTGATGAGACGCGCTTAGCGGACGTTGGGAATATTGAAGGAGATAATGCAGGCGTGGGGCTATTATTTGTTACCACTAATAGAATGGCTTATGGAGATGACACTGTTATTACCGATAAAGTGCCTTATAAATGTCAGACAGTCCTATTATTTATTAATAGCGGGTACCAGGTGCCACTGCCAAAGCAGAATCTCATCTCTCCTTCCTGGTCCCAAGGGCTTTCCGCCTGGTCTCTCTTTGTTTCTCAGATTTGCTTCCCAGCCCGACTGCCAGGCGGTCTCCTGTAGCGAAGGCTTCAAGGTTGAACAGAAATGCCCGTGGCAGTCACGTCCAGCTCATCCCAAGCCCTGCCAGGTGAGTGAGGGCAGGACACTCTAACCTAGTCGGCCCTGCCTGGTCGGGGGAGTCCTGATTTCATGAAGAGCAGTGCGACACCGCACCACCTGAAATCAAGCTTTGACATTATTTTACGATTTTGTTCTGTTAAGTGATCCTGCTGTTCCCTCATGCTGAAAGTTGGCAAGTGTTGTCAGCACAGTTCACACATTTAGTAAGTGGCTCTGTCAGAGAATGGTATAGTACAGAGGACATTGAGTAAGTGGTATTGGCATGTCTCAAAAACCATTTCTTTTAGAGGAAATGTGAACCTTTCTTTTAATTTGCCTTAGTGCTACTTCTGTACGAAGTGAATGCTCACTACTTGCCACTGAGGAGGGTCAGGATCTAAGTAGTGTTTTATTTTCATCCTCTACTGTCCTCCTGTGTTCCTCTATCTTAATTTGATACGATAAATACAGATAATGCTTATTCCTCCTAGACACGCTGCTAGGAGCTTCCCTATGTTACATTTTGGGAGCCTCAGTTATTTTATGCAGGTGGCACTTTCATGCTCATTTACAGACAAGAAAGGGAAGCTTAGGTGAATTGAGACAGCTGGTAAGTAATTCGTGGGTTTTGGAAATGGTATCTGTTTGGTCCCGGGGAACCAACTCTTAGCTTATTCTTAGTAACTATATTATGCTGTCCTCCTATTCTCTAGGTTTCTGTCCATGTCCTCTTTTTTTTTCGGTGTGTGTAAAACACACAAAAATGTTTCACATTCCCTCCAGGCCACCCCCTGCCGTTTTTTAGCCTCCTTTTCTTATCCCTAGTAACTGCTCAAGCAACCTTTCCCTTTTCCTGACCTTTTCATTTCTGATCCAGCTACCTGGTTGCATCATTTCCCTGGGGATGAGCTGGGGGCCTTCATCATCCCTGAGGAGAAAGCAGTAGAATTAACCAAAGTGACGGCCCGACAGAAACCATTCTCATGTGCACTTCTTTCATGTTGAAGCTCAGAGCCAGCCCTTCCTTTTTCATCCCAATGCCATCCTCGTCCCTTGATGGCTAGTCACTTCTGTGTAGCCACCTGCACCCCTCTTTTCTCTTCCTTGAACAGCTACTGTCTACCCAGAGTGCTAGATTACCACAAGGGTCCACTTTTTCCCCTCTTATTCTGAGGATCACTTTAACCTCAGTTACAAGTAAAAGAAAACAAGACCCAAGCTAGCTGAAGCAGAAACAGGAATTTAAGCAGTAACTGGAGAGTCCGGGGCTAAGACATCAAGGATTTTAAATGCTGACACCTGGATCTAGTTTTGCTTTCACTATTTCTCCTCTGCACCTCCTCTGTTCTCATTCAGGCTCTCTGGTTTTTGTCCAAAGATGGCTGCCAACAGCCCTTAGGAGTACATGCTTCCTGGCTCAACTTCAGAGAGAAGTACAGGAATCTTTTTCTTAGGAGTTCTCATAAAAAAAAAAAATCCCTGACTGGATTATGCACCCATTTCTGAACCAATGTCTGTGGGTCCTGGGGAAAAAGGTGCTAGTTGTTTTAAGCCAATCAGCGCTCACCCATGGGGGTGAGAGTATAATCAATTTCACCTAGGCCATTTTGTGGAACGTTTTAGGGTATTATTAAAAAGTGGGGTTAGGGAGAGTAAACTTGGGGAAGTAATTTGCAAATGTCTATAATATATACCTTGGGAGTCCCAGTGATTCCAGCTTTGAGCCTGGGATCCAGCTCTTGCTTTATCACGAGGTTAATAGATGTCTTAGTCTGTTTGGGCTGCTATAACAAAATACTGTAAGCTGGGTAGTTTATAAACAACAGAAATTTATTTCTCAGACTTCTGGAGGCAAGTCTAAGATCAAGGTACCAGCAGATGTGGTGTTTGGTGAAGGGCTACTTTCTCATAGATGGTGCCTTCTCACTGTGTACTGTTTGGTAGAAGGGACAAATTACCTCTCTGGGGCCTGTTTTATGAGGGCACTAATCCCATTCATGAGGGCTCTGCCCTATGATCAAATTACTCCCCAAAGGCTCTACCTCCTAATACCATCACATTGGGGGTTAGGATTTCAATATATGAATTTTGTAGGGGACATGAACATTAAAATCACAGCAATAGTCTTCCTGGAAATATTGCTGCCGTCTTATATCTCCACTGCTCAATTATCTTTAGTGGTTCCCCATCGCTTCCTATTGTCTTCCACCAATGACACCTGTAGACAGTTTGTACTTGTACAGCATACTAGAACATACCTGGCCTAGAGTTGACCAGATGCCCTGGCTTCTGCCTGACTCCTTTGAAAGGTGATCGATAGCTTAGCACATTGGCTGCCCATTCTTGGTACATCTCTTGGGAACTTCTGGTCTATAAAATGAAATTTTAACTTTATTTTCTGGCTCTTCTGAATCTCACTCAAGCTTTCACTACACTCAATTGACAAATATTTATTGAGTTGCTGCTATGAACCAAACATTATTAGGTATGAAATATTTTAAAATGGACCAAAACTTAATTCTAACTGTTCCTTTTCAAGTGCACTTTGTTTTTAGCAAGTCTGGTCTGCACACTCCTAAAAATGCCCTGCACCTTCCTCTTTCTACTGGCTTGTTATTACCACTTTCCACCCCTGACCATCCTAACCCTGTAAATCTCAACTCTCCTTTAGGGCAGTAGTTGTTTGATTCCTGAATTTCTTAGTCCCGTGTTATATTTCGAAACCAAGTTAGGGACTCAAAAAAAGTAATGACTTCTTAATTTTTCTAGTAAGAACAACCCCCTCCCCCATCACAGTATATTTGTTATTTTATAGAAGAATGACATTTTTGGCACTAAAAAAGTATACCTGAACTGTACACTTAAAAATGGTTAAAATAGTTAATTTTTATGTTATGCATATTTTACCACAATTTTAAAGACAGTAACAATAAACATATAGCCCTTTCCAAGAAAAGATGAAGACAATGTTACACCAACACATAAAAAGTACAGAAATTATCCAAGTGTGGGGGCATGCACCTGTAATTCCAGCTACTCGGGAGACTGAGGGAGGAGGATCACTTGAGGCCAGGAGTTCAAGACTGGACTGGGCAACACAGTGAGACCCCATCTCATATGAAAAACAAAACAAAATAATCTTGCAAATTCTCACAAACATAAAAATAAAAACATTAAAAATATTTTTGAATGTAGAAAACTGCAACTTTTGTCTGGGTTTTTATACCATATAGAAATTGTTTTTATACAAGTTTGTCTATTCAGTAACATAAATTCCACAGGGAAATATGAAATAGAGCCAGATCTTGGACTTTGATGTAATTTAGGATTTTGTCAGCACTGAGATCTCAGACATGGAGATTCTCCGTCCCCATAGGCTTAGTTAAGCCTCCTCATTCCACTTCTCCCTTTCTCTGACATTACTGAGCCTACTCATTTCCTCTATCAAGATTTTGGTCCCTTCCTGGCCAGTCACTTCAATGTGGCCTCCTAGACCCCTCTTTTCCTTAAACTTTCTATCCAGGTATAGATGACCTCAAATGCCCACTGTCTTCTGTCCTATTCTAGCTAGGTATTGCAGGAGAAGTTTAGGGGCAAGACAGGATTACTGGGTGTGCATACTGACACCTTCTAGCCTTGGTCAGGACGTTCATCCCTATCATCTATCTCTGCTATTTGAGAGAAGGCTTCCTAATGGCAGTCCCAGACCTTCCCTACCCCCTTCAAAGTTTCCAATCCCAATCTCAAATGTTCTTTTAAAGCAGGTGGCTTCCCTTCCTACTTTATGGAGATGAAGTAGTTCACTATTTCTCAAACTTTACAAGTCTGAGAATCACCTGGGGAACATGCTAAAATATAGTTCATTCAGCCCCATCTCCAGAATTTCTGATTCAAAGAATTCACATCTCTAAGAAGTTACCAGGTATTGCTGACACTGCTAGTCCAGGGACTATACTTTGAGAACTACTGATTTAGTCCATTGGCTTCCAAACTACCCGGTAGAGCCCTAGTGGCTGAGAAGCCCTGAGGAGAGTTCATTGCATAGAGTGGGAAAGGGGCTCTGGGAGGATCCTACCCTAGCTCCAATCAAAACAGCTCATATACTTGTTTTACACTTCCATGTAGAGTTCATGTGAAAAAAAGTATTCCCAAACATTTTCCTTTAAATCTTCCAGCCCATGCTGATCCAGCCCTTGTACTGAACTTATAAACCCATCGCATAGGTTGGCTTTTGATTGTTTCTTACCTGTTAGTTTTGCCTTCGTAACTAGAATTCAATTTCCTGGAATGAAGTAATAGAAAAGACTGTGAGACTTGAAGCCAGAAGACCTGATTTTGAGTCTTTACCTGTCATGCATTGGCTGAGTAGCTTTGAGAAGTGTACTGAGCTCTCACAGTGACTTGTGTTAATTTTGTAGAATTTGAGGCACCTAATGCGCAGGGCCATTCTTGACAAAAAATTATAGATTATGAAGCTTGTGATTTTTGTGACATTACATACTTGGTACAAATAGAAATTTTGTGTGACTGACTCATTCAGTGGTTTGTGGGAAGAATAATCTCTGACTGTTGTTGCCATAAGTTAATCACATTTCTTGAAATGTGGGTGCCTGTCATCCTATTGACTGTCTAGCATGGTACCATTTGAGTATAGACATACAGGATGTGCAGGTATTCAGCAAACAAAATGGCAAGGGTTTGATGGAGGTGGTATGTGATAAGATTGACCCTCTTTTTGGAGAATGAAAAAAAGGTGAGACTGAGAACAACTGATTATTGATATTAGACATGACAGAGCAGGGAACCCTTGCATTGGCATCCCAGTTGTGCTTGCTACACAGTCAGGACAATTTATAATTTGAGAAAAAGATGTTTGCCCTCTTTAGTTCTGACCAGAATGTCTTTGATTAGGTGTTGAATTCTAACTCAGGGAAAACTTGTAATGAAATCATCATTGTTTCTAGTGCTAATATGTGTGCTAATTCTCCAGATTTGGTTTGTATTTTTTCAACAGCTTTCTCTCTCTTCTTCAATATCCCACTGCAACGCACATACTCTCCATCCCAGTCACAATGTACTCTTTTTTGGATTTTATTATTTATTTTGTTTTTTATTTTTTAATTTAATTTAAAAAATATTTTATTTTTCCATAAGTTATTGGGGTACAGGTGGTATCTGGTTACATGAGCAAGTTCTTTAATGGTGATTTGTGAGATTTTGGTGCACCCATGACCTGAGCAGTATACACTGCACCAGATTTGTAGTCTTTTATCCCTTGCCCTCCTTCTACTCTTCCCAAGTCCCCAAAGTCCGTTGTATTATTCTTATGCCTTTGCATCCTCACAGCTTAGCTCCCACATGTCAGTGAGAACATACGATGTTTGGCTTTCCAATTCTGAGTTGTATCACTTAGAATAATAGTTTCTAATCTCATTCAGGTCACTGCAAATGCTGTTAATTCATTCCTTTTTATGGTTGTGTAGTATTCCATTGTGTGTGTGTATATACACAATGTTTATATATAGTGTATATGTATATGCTGTGCAGTATATATATACACACACTATATACTGTGGTATATATATATATATATATATACTCTGTGGTATATATATATACATATATATACTCTGCAGTATATATATATATATATATATACTCTGTGGTATATATATATACATATATATACTCTGCAGTATATATATATATATATACTCTGTGGTATATATATATACATATATATACTCTGCGGTATATATATACACTCTCTTTATACTATGATATATATATATACTGTGATACATATGTACACACATATATATATCACAGTATCTTTAACCACTCATTGATTGATGGGCATTTGGCTTGGTTCCACAATTTTGCAATTGTAAATTGTGCTGCTATAAACATGCGTGTGCAAGTATCTTTTTTGTGTAATGACTTCTTTTCCTTTGGTTAGATACCAGCAGTGGGATTGCTGGATCAAATCGTAGTTCTACTTTTAGTTCTTTAAGGGATCGCCACACTGTTTTCCATAGTGGCTGTACTAGTTTACATTCCCACTAGCAGTGTAGAAGAGTTTCTTGTTTACCACATCCATGTCAACATCTACGGTTTTTTGATTTTTTAATTATGGCCATTCTTGCAGGAGTGAGGTGGTATCACATTGTAGTTTTGATTTGCATTTCCTTGATCATTAGTGATGTTGAGCATTTTTTAATATGCTTGTTGATCATTTGTATGTCTTCCTTTGAGAATTGTCTATTCATGTCCTTAGCCCCCTTGTCGATAGGATTGTTTGTTGTTTTCTTACTGATTAGATTCGTTGGTTAGTTTCTTCGTTTCTTACTGATTAGATTTGTTAGTTTCTTACTGGTTAGAGTTCGTTGTAGATTCTGGATATTAGTCCTTTGTCAGATGTATAGGTTGTAAAGATTTTCTCCCACTCTATGGATTGTCTATTTACTCTGCTGTTCCTTTTGCTGTGCAAAAGCTCTTTAGTTTCATCAGATCCCAGCTATTTATCTTTGTTTTTATTGCATTTGGTTTTGGGTTTTTGGTTATGAAATCCTTGCATAAGCCAATGTCTAGAGGGTTTTTCCAATGTTATGTTCTAGAATTTTTATAGTTTCGGGTCTTAGGTTTAAGTCCTTAATCCATCTAGAGTTGGTTTTTGCATAAGGTGGGAGATGAGGATCCAGTTTCATTCTCCTACATGTGGCTAGCCAATTGTCACAGACACCATTTGTTGAAAAGGGTATCCTTTCCCCACTTTATGTTTTTGTTTGCTTTGTGGAAGATGAGTTGGCTGTAAATATTTGGGTTTATTTCTGGGTTATCTATTCTGTTCCATTAGTCTATGTGCCTATTTTTATACCAGTACCACGCTGTTTTGGTGACTATAGCCTTATAGTGTTGTTTGAAATCAGGTAGTGTGATGCTTCCAGATTTGTTCTTTTTGTTTAATCTTGCTTTGGCTATGTGGGCTCTTTTTTGGTTCCATATACATTTTAGAATTTTTTTTTCTAATTCTGTGAAGATTGGTGGTATTCTGATGGGGATTGTGTTGAATTTGTAGATTGCTTTTGGCAGTATGGTCATTTTCACAATATTGATTCTACCTATCCATGAACATGGGATGTGTTTCCATTTGTTTGTGTCATCTATGATTTCTTTCAGCAGTGTGTTGTAGTTTCCTTGTAGAGGTCTTTTGACTCCTTTGTTATGTATATTCCTAAGTATTTTTTTTTTTGCAGCGATTGTAAAAGGGATCGAGTGCTTGATTTGATTCTCTGCTTGGTCGTTGTTGGTATGTAGAAGAGCTACTGATTTGTGTATGTTAATCTTGTATCTGGAAACTGTGCTGAATTCTTTTATCAGTTCTAGGAGCTTTCTAGGGAGTGCTTAGTGTTTTCAAGGTAAATGATCATATTGTCAGCAAACAGTGACAGTTTGACTTCCTCTTTACCAATTTGGATGCTCTATATTTGTTTCTCTCATCTGATTACTGTGGCTAGGACTTCCAGTACTATGCTGAAGAGGAGTGGTGACAGTGCGCATCCTTGTCTTGTTGCAGTTCTCAGAGGGTATGCTTTCAACTTTTCCCCATTCAGTATTATGCTGGCTGTGGGTTTGTCATAGATGGCTTTTATTACATTGAGGTATGTCCCTTGTATGCCGATTTTGCTGAAAGTTTTAATCATAAAGGAATGCTGGATTTTGTTGAATGCTTTTTCTGCATCTATTGAGATGATCATGTGATTTTTGTTTTTAATTCTGTTTATGTCATGTGTGACATTTATTGGCTTGAGTATGTGAAACCATCCCTGCATCCCCGGTATGAAACCCACTTGATCATGGTGGATAATCTGTTTGGTATGTTGTTGGATTTAGTTAGCTAGTATTTTGTTAAGGATTTTAGCATCTATGTTCATCCAGGATATCGGCCTATAGTTTTCTTCTTTTGGTTACGTCCTTTCCTGGCTTTGGTATTAGGGTGATGCTGGCTTCATAGAATGAATTAGGGAGGGTTCTTTCTTTATCTTGTGGAATAGTGTTAAAATGATTGGTACCAATTCGGTTTTTTTTTAAATTTTTTTTAGTATTTATTGATCATTCTTGGGTGTTTCTCAGAGAGGGGGATTTGGCAGGGTCATAGGACAATAGTGGAGGGAAGGTCAGCAGATAAACATGTAAACAAGGGTCTCTGGTTTTCCTAGACAGAGGACCCTGCGGCCTTCCGCAGTGTTTGTGTCCCTGGGTACTTGAGATTAGGGAGTGGTGATGACTCTTAACGAGCATGCTGCCTTCAAGCATCTGTTTAACAAAGCACATCTTGCACCGCCCTTAATCCATTTAACCCTGAGTGGACACAGCACATGTTTCAGAGAGCATGGGGTTGGGGGTAAGGTCATAGATCAACAGCATCCCAAGGCAGAAGAATTTTTCCTAGTACAGAACAAAATGGAGTTTCCCATGTCTACTTCTTTCCACACAGACACAGTAACAATCCGATCTCTCTTTCCTTTCCCCACATTTCCCCCTCTTCTATTTGACAAAACCACCATCGTCATCATGGCCCGTTCTCAATGAGCTGTTGGGCACACCTCCCAGACGGGGTGGCAGCCAGGTAGAGGGGCTCCTCACTTCCCAGATGGGGCGGCTGGGCAGAGGCGCCCCCCACCTCCCAGACGGGGTGGCGGCCGGGTGGGGGCTGCCCCCCACCTCCCAGATGGGGAGGCTGGCCGGGCGGGGGCTGCCCCCCACCTCCCAGACGGGGTGGCTGGCCGGGCGGGGGCGGCCCCCCACCTCCCGGACAGGGCGGCTGCCGGGTGGAGATGCTCCTCACTTCCCAGACGGGGCGGCTGCCGGGTGGAGATGCTCCTCACTTCTCAGACGGGGCGGCCGGGCAGAGACGCTCCTCACCTCCCAGATGGGGTGGTGGCGGGGCAGGGACACTCCTCAGTTCCCAGACGGGGTCGCGGCCGGGCAGAGGCGCTCTTCACATCTCAGATGGGGCGGCGGGGCAGAGGCGATCCCCACATCCCAGACGATGGGCGGCCGGGCAGAGACACTCCTCACTTCCTAGACGGGATGACGGCTGGGAAGAGGCGCTCCTCACTTCCCAGACTGGGTGGCGGGGCAGATGGGCTCCTCACATCCCAGACGATGGGCGGCCAGGCAGAGACGTTCCTCACTTCCTAGACGGGGTGGCGGCTGGGCAGAGGCTGCAATCTCGGCACTTTGGGAGGCCAAGGCAGGCGGCTGGGAGGTGGAGGTTGTAGCGAGCCGAGATCACGCCACTGCACTCCAACCTGGGCAACATTGAGCACTGAGTGAGCGAGACTCCGTCTGCAATCCCGGCACCTCGGGAGGCCGAGGCTGGCAGATCACTCGCGGTCAGGAGCTGGAGACCAGCCCGGCCAACATGGCGAAACCCCGTCTCCACCAAAAAATACGAAAACCAGTCAGGCGTGGGGGCGCGCGCCTGCAATCCCAGGCACTCTGCAGGCTGAGGCAGGAGAATCAGGCAGGGAGGTTGCAGTGATCCGAGATGGCGGCAGTACCGTCCAGCCTCGGCTAGGCATCAGAGGGAGACTGTGCAAAGGGGGGGGGGGGGGAGGGGGAGGGGGAGGAGGAGGGAGAGGGAGACCAATTCTTTGTTGAATGTCTGGTAGAATACTGCTGTGAATCTGTCTGGTCCTGGACTTTTTTTTCTTGGTAATTTTTAAATTACCATTTCAATCTCACTGTTTGTTCAGCGTATCTAATTCTTCCTGATTTAAGCTAGGAGGGTTGTATTTTTCCAGGAATGTATCCATCTCTTCTAGGTTTTCTAGTTTATGTGCATAAGGTGTTCATAGTAGCCTTGAATGATCTTTTGCATTTCAGTGGTGTCAGTTGTAATATCTCCTGTTTTGCTTCTTAGTGAGGTTATTTGGATTTTTTTTTCTTTTCTTTTTTTGGTTAATCTTTCTAGTGGTCTGTCAGTTTTATTTATCTTTTCAAAGAACCAGATTTTTGTTTCATGTATTCTTTGTATTTTTGTTTGTTGGTTTGTTTCAATTTCATTTAGTTCTGCTCTGATCTTGGTTATTTCATTTTTTCTGCTGGGGTTTGGATTTGGTTTGTTCTTATTTCTCTAGTTCCTTGAGGTGTGATCTTAGATTGTCTGTTTATGCTCTTTCAGTCTTTTTGATGTAGGTGTTTAGGGGTATGAACTTTCCTCTTAGCACCGCCTTTGCTGAATCTCAGAGGTTTTGATAGTTTGTGTCATTATTATCATTCAGAAGAATTTTTGAATTTCCATCTTGATTTCGTTTTTACCCAAAGCTCATTCAGGATCAGGTTATTTAATTTCCATGTATTTGCATGGTTTTGAAGGTTCCTTTTGGAGTTGATTTCCGGTTTTATTCCACTGTGGTCTGAGAGAGTGCTTGATATAATTTCAATTTTTTAAAATTTATTGAGGCTTGTTTTATGGCATATCACATGGTCTATCTTGGAGGAAGTTCCTTGTGCTGTTGAATAGAGTGTATATTCTGTGGTTGTTGGATGAAATGTTCTGTATACATCTGTTAAGTCTGTTTGTTCCAAGGTATAGTTTAAATTCATTGTTTCTTTATTGACTTTCTGTCTTGATGATCTGTCTAGTGCTGTCAGTGGAGTATTGAAGTCCCCCAGTATTATTGTGTTGCTATCTCATTTCTTAGGTCTGTTAGTAATTGTTTTATAAATTAGGGAGCTCTAGTCTTAGGTGCATATATATTTAGGATTGTGATATTTTCCTGTTGAACAAGGCCTTTTACCATTCTATGCTGTCTCTATTCATCTCTCTTAACCACTGTTGCTTTAAAGTTTGTTTTGTCTGATATAGGAATAGCTACACCTGCTCATTTTTTGTGTCCATTTGCATGAAACACCGTTTCCCTCCCCGTTACTGTAAGTTTATGTGAGTCCTTATGTGTTAGGTGAGTCTCCTGAAAGCAGCAGATAGTTGATTGGTGGGTTCTTATCCATTCTGTGGTTCTGTATCTTTTAAGTGGAGCATTTAGGCCATTCACCTTCAATGTTAATATTGAAATGTGAGGTACCATTGCATTTATTGTGCTCTTTGTTGCCTGTGTACTTTGTTTTTTTTGTTTTGTTTTGTTTTTGCTTTTTAACTTGTAGTTTTGTTTTATAAGTCCTGTGTGATTTATGCTTTAAAGAGGTTCTGTTTTGATGTGTTTCCAGGATTTGTTTCAAGATTTAGGGCTCCCTTTAGCAGTTCTTGTGGTGGGGGGAGGGGTTTGGTAATGGTGAATTCTCTCAGCATTTGTTTGTCTGAAAACAACTCTATCTTTCCTTCATATATGATGCTTAGTTTTGCTGGATACAAAATTCTTGGCTGATAATTGTTTTGTTTGAGGAGTCTGAAGATAGGTCCCCAATCCTTTCTAGCTTGTAGGGTTTCTGCTGAGAAATCTGCTGTTAATCTGATAGGTTTTCCTTTATAGGCTACCTGGTGCTTCTGTCTCACAGCTCTTAAGATTCTTTTCTTCATCTTAACTTTGTATAACCTGATCACTGTGCCTAGGTGAAGATCTTTTTGTGATGAATTTCCCAGGTGTTCTTTGTGCTTCTCATATTTACATGTCTAGGTCTCTAACAAGGCTGGGGAAGTTTTCCTCAATTATTCCCCCAAATATATTTTCCAGGCTTTTAGAATTCTCTTCTTCCTCAGGTACACCAATGATTTTTAGGTTTGGTCGTTTAGCATAATCCCAGACTCTTGGAGGCTTTGTTTATATTGTCTTAATCTTTTTCTTTGTCTTTGTTGTATTGGGTTAATTCGAAGACCTTGTCTTTGAGCTCTGAATTTCTTTTTCTTACTTGTTCACTTCTATTGCTGAGACTTTCCAGAGCATTTCACATTTCTAAAAGCATGTCCAAATTTTCCTGAATTTTTGATTGTTTTTTCTTTAAGCTATCTATTTCCATAAATAATTCTCCCTTCACTTCTTGTGTCATTTTTTGAATTTCCATGCATTGGGCTTTGTCTTTCTCTGGTCCCTCCCAGATTAGCTTAATAACTAACCTCCTGAATTATTTTTCAGGCAAATCAGGGATTTCTTCTTGGTTTGGATTAATTGCTGGTGAACTAGTGTGATCTTTTGGGGATGTTGACGAGCCTTGGTTTGTCATATTACCAGGGTTGGCTTTCTGATTCCTTCTCATTTGGGTAGGCTGTGTCAGAGGGAAGGTCTAGGGCTGAAGGGTGTTGTTCAGAATTTTTTATCCCACAGGGTGTTCCCTTGATATTGTACTCTCCCCTTTTCCTATGGATGTGGCTCCTGTGAGCTGAACTGCAGTGATTGTTTTCTCTCTTCTGGGTCTGACCACCCAGTGAGTCTACCTGACTCCGGGCTGGTACTGGCGGTTGTCCGCACAGAGTCCTGTGATGTGAACCATCTATGGGTCTCTTAGCCGTGGATACCAGCACCTGTTCTAGTGGAGGTGGTGGAGGCTGCAATGGACTCCATGAGTGTCCTTAGCTTTGGTGGTTTAGTACTCTATTTTTGTGCTGGTTGGCCTTTTGCCAGGAGGTGGCACTTTCCAGGAAGCATCAGCTGTAGTAGTGTGGAGATGGACTGGTGGTGGGCAGGGCCCTAGAACTCCCAAGATTATAGGCCGTTTTTCTTCCACTACCAGAGTGGATAGGGAAAGATCATCAGATGGGGGTGGGGCTAGGCCTGTCTGAGCTCAGACTCTCCTTGGGCGGGTCTTGCTGTGGCTGCTGTTGAGGATGGGGGTGAGATTCCCAGGTCACTGAAGCTGTGTACCTAAGAGGATTATGGCTGCCTCTGCTGAGTCATGCAGGTTGTCAGGGAAGTCGGGGAAAGCCAGCAGTCACAGGCCTCACCCAGCTCCCAGGCCACCTGAAGGGCTGGTTTCACTCCCACCATACCCCACCAACGGCCCCAAGTCTGTTTCCAGGAGGAGGGTGAGAGGGGCTTGAAAAGTTGCCTGAGGCTTTCCACCTACCAGCTGCAAGAGAAAAGGGCTTTAGTTCTTCCCCCACCTGTGAAGTCTACATGCCTGTTTCGTGCCCTCCTCTTGAGTTCTGGCCAGGAGGCTTTTCACTCCATTCAAATTGTCACATAGTTTAACTAGAGAATTCCTTCTCCCTGTGGACTTTTACCCCCTGCTTCTCTGTTCACCCTCCTGATGGATCTCTTTGGTGCCAGGCAGGAATGGGCTGCTTGGGGGCCCAGCGAGCTCCCAGGGCCTTTCTGCTGTTTTCTCTACCCCTGTATTTCACTCGGCTCTCCAGATTGACTCAGCTTCAAGTAACCTTGGAAACCTCTTCCACAAACAGAACTTCAGCTTCTCCAGTGGGGGTGTGTGTTTGAGAGAGGAGGGTCTACCTTTCCCACTTCCGCAGTTGGGGCACTCACAGTATTTGTGGTGTCTCCGTGGTCCTGCAGGAGCAGTCTACTTCCTTCAGAGGGTCTGTGGGTCCTCTTGGGATTGTTGGTTTGTTCTTGCAGTCGCTCTGGAGCTAAAATTCCCAATGCGAGCCTTCGCATGCCACTCTGTTGGGAGCTCCCAGTCACCATGTACTCTTCATTCCCGAATGTGTTGGTTAATTCTTTACTACTTAGGTCCTTTGCTTCTTTGTTTCCTTCTCTTGTAATATCTTTTCTTCTCGTTCAATTCTTAAATGTAAGTTTCCTAGCATTATGTCTTCTACTTCAGCTTTTTATTGTTTTTCTATCTAGTTGATCTCATTTATTCCTATGGAATTGAGTGCCACCTGTATGCTGAGGACTTGTAAATATTCAGCCCAAATATGTCTGCTGAGTTCTAGATCTGATTTAATTATGGCCTACCGAGCACCTCCAGATGAATCCATTCCTTTATTTACTCACATATTAATGTATTCATTTGCTGTTTATTTAAAGTATACTATGTACAGATTACTTCACATTGAAGCATGTGGGACAAACATTATTCCCATTTTTTGGTAAGGGAATTGAAACTCAGGGAGATTAACCAACTTGCTTAAAGCCACACACAGCAAGTCAGTTGTGAAGCAAGGACTATAACCCAAATTTTCTGATTCCTAGTTAAGTGCTGATATGCTAAGTGTAGTGGATTGAATGTGTCTCACGCTGCCCTCCAAAAAAAGATGTGTATACCCAGAGCCTGTGAATGTGACATTATTTGAAAAATGTGTTTTTGCAGATATCATTAAGCTAAGGATCTTGTGACAGGATCATTCTGGGTTAGGCTGGGCCCTAAATTCAATGACAGGTGTCCTTAGAAGAGAAAAGAGACAGAGAAGAGAAGGCAATGAGAAGATGGAGGCAGAGATTGAAGTGCTATTTCTACAAGCCAAGGAATGTCAAAAGTTGCTGGCAGGCACTAAAAGATATGAGAGAGGCCTGGAATGGATTCTCCCTCAGAGTGTTCAGAAGGAATCAACTCTGCTGACACCTTGACTTTGGACTTTTGTCCTCCAGAACTGTGATACAATAAATTTCTGTTGTTTTAAGACATCGAGTTTATGGTGATTTGTTACAGTAGCCCTAGGAAACTAATATGCTAAACCACATTGTGTTTCAAATAAATTGGGATTTTGACTTCAAAACTAGGAAGCACAATGGTGAAAAAAAGTCCAGTAGTTGACAAAATAGAAAAAAGTACAAGGACCTAAAGTAGGCCATAACTATTTCACTGAAACAGTGAGAATCCTAATATAATTGGCCTCATGGTGAGTAAAATTGTGATCTGGGAATTAAACATTTCCCATTGGAGTTCAGGGTCAGCTTGTTGACCCAGAATCTCAAATTAACGGATCACTTACTGTTGTGGTGATTCAGCTTTTTTCTATTGCTGTTTTGTTGATCCTGCCACAAATTTCACCCTCAGTACTATGAAACATTCCAACCCCCAACCCCCCATGCATGGATTCTGCGTAATCAGGTGTTCTATTGGCTTATGGCATGTGATTACCTCCTTCTCCCTGCAAATCTTTCTGCTTTGGCTCCCTGTAGACTCAACTATGTTCCCAGTTTTCTAGGTCATATTCCTGAGATAACAAATCTGGTAGCCCAGACAATCACCCACATACATGATTGTGTAGAATGCTGAGGTTTCTGTCCAGCCATTAGACTATTGTACTCGAGTAAGATGCATGGTCCTGGTCCAGTCAGCTGTGTGCATTCCTGGAGGTGGATGGAAGTGGAAATAGGGAAGGTAGTTGGGTTTCCTTATTCAAAACATCATCACTATAAAAAAGGCACTCACCAGTAGAGGGTTGGCAGTTTCCCTCTAAAGGAGCTTATTTCCTGCTTTGTTAAGATGTTATTCTCTCTGATGACTACATACAGCAGTCATGAATAGCTACTTTCTATTGCTAATGAATTATGATGTAATTTAGTGCTTACTTGTGTGGCAAGATTATATCTTGAAGAATTTATGGAGATTCAAATTTTTGTCTGATGTCATTTTCCTTCTGCTGGAGGAATTTCCCCTAACATTTCTTGTACTGGAGATCTGCTGGCAATTAATTTTTTCATCTTTGTTTTCTGATAAAGTCTTTATATTACTTTCATTTTTGAATAGTATTTTCACTGAGTATAGAATTCTATGATAGGTTTTATTCTTTGGTACTTTCAAGATATCACTCTATTGTCTTGTGACTCACAGAGTTTCAGACTGCTGTAATTCTTATATTTGTTCTTTATTCCTGATTGTTTTCAAGATTTTCCCTTTATCTAATTTTCAGCAGTTAGATGAGGTGTGTGTGTGTGTGTGTGTGTGTGTGTGTGTGTGTGTTCTCTGTTTGGGATTCTCTGAGCTTTCAGATCTATGGTTTGATATCTTTTATATCTTTGGAAAAATTTGGGGTCATTATCTTTTCAAATTTTTTATCTGTTCTGTTATCTCTCTTCTCTCTCTTTGACTCCAGTTTGTGTTGAGTCATCTGATATTGCTCAACAGTTTTTACATGAACATTTTTTATTTGCTTTTTTCTTTCTGTGTTTCAATTTTGATAATTTTAAACCTACATTCAATTGACTGAGATTTCCACCTCAGCTTTGATAACTCTAAGTAATTCTTCATTTATGATATTGTGCTCCTTTATTTCCAGGATTTCCATATGACACCCCTTTTTATTTTTACCATTTCATCTCTGTTGATGTTTCCTCATCTTCTCACACATGTTGTTGACTTTTTCAACTAGATCCTTTAAAAACTTTTTTATTTGGGGGGAGGAGATAGAGCAAGATGACCAAAGAGAAGCCTCCAGTGATTGCCCCCACCACCCCCCACCAGGAACACCAAATTGAGCAGCTACTCACACAAAAGAAACATGTTCATAAGAAAAACAAAAAAACCAGGTGAGTGAACACAGTACCTCACTGTGTTTTAACATCATATTAAGGAAAGAGGGGCTGGTCGTGGTGGCTCATGCCTATAATCCCAGCACTTTGGGAGGCTGAGGTGGGCAGATCACTGGAGGTCAGGAGTTCGAGACCAGCCTAGCCAACAGGGTAAAACCCCATCTCTACTAAAAATAGAAAAATTAGCTGGGAGGTGTGGTGGTGGGTACCTGTATTCCCAGCTACTTGGGAGGCTGAGGCAGGAGAATTGCTTGAACCTGGGAGACAGAGGTTTCAGTAAGCCAAGATCGTTCCGCTGGACTTCAGCATGGATAACAGAGCGAGACTCCATCTCCCCAAAAAAAAAAGAAAAAAAAAAGGAAAGAGGTATTGAAGAGGGTAGGAAAGACACTCTTGAAACTCTTGAATTGCCTACACAACCCTTCCCAAATACCGTGGCAGAAGCCTTATGGCATGGAGAAAGAATCTGTGTGCTTGGGAGGAGAGCACAGTGATTGTAGGACTTTGCATTGGAACTCAGGACTGTCCTTTCACAATGGAAAGCAACATTTGACAGAATTCAGCTACTGCCCATGAAGAGAGTGTTAAGACCAGCCATAGCCAGAAGTGAATCTCCCATCTCAATGGTCAGAGTCTGAGTTCTGGAAGCCCGTCACCATGGGCTAAAGTGCTGTAGAGTCCTAAATAAACTTGAAAGGTCATCTAGACCACAAGGACTGCAATTCCTGGACAAGTCCTGGTACTGTCCTGGGCTTAGAGCCAGTGGACTTGGCGTACACATGACCTGGTGAGACGCCAGCTGGAGCAGCCAAGGGAGTACTTGCTTCATCCCTCCCTCAACCCCAGGCAGCACAGTAGAGAGATTGTTTGAGGAGAGAAGAGGGGAGAGTAAAGAAGACTTCATCTTACCAGCTCAGCCACAGTGAAATAAGACACAGGCAGGGACCTGAGGTCCCCATTCTAGGCCCTAGCTCCCAGATGACACTTCTAGACATGCTCTGGGCCAGAAGAGAATTGGTACCTTGAAGGGAAAAATCTCATCTTGGCAGGATTCATCACCTGAGACTAAAGAGCCCTAGGTCCCTGAATAAACAGCAGTGGTAGCCAGACGGTATTTGCTGTGGGCCTTGGGTGAGACTCAGAAATATGTTGGCTTCAGGTGTAACCCAACACATTCCCCTGTGGTGGCTACAGAGAGAGACTCATTCTGTTTGAGGGAAAAAATGTGATGAGTAAAGGGAGCTTTGTCTTGTAGCTTGAGTACCAGCTCAGCCACAGTGGGGATAGAGTGCCAAGCAGGCTCCTGGGGTCCCTGACTCCAGGCATTGGCTCCTGAACAACATTCTTGGACCTGCCCTGGGCCACAGGGGAGCCCACTGCCCAGAAGAGAGACTCAGGCCTGGCAGCATTCACCACAAGCTGACTGAGGAGCCCTTGGACCTTGAGAGAACACTGGAAGTAGCCAGGCACTACTTTCCATGAGCCTGAGACAGTGGTGGCCATGGGGAGAGACTCTTCTGCTTAAGAAAAGGGGAAGGAAGAAGGGGAAGGACTTTGTCTTGCAGCTTGGGTGCCAGCTCAACCGTGGAAGAATAGAGTACCAAGTAGATTTCTAAGGTTCCTGACTTTAGGTCCTGGTTCCTGAACAGCATCTTGACCCACTGAGGGCTAGGGGGATCTTGTAGCCCTGAAAGGAAAGATACAAGCAAGGCTGGATTCACCATCTGCTGATTGTAGAGCCCTTCAGCCTTCAGTAAACATAAGCAATAGCCAGGCAGTTGTCACCATAGGCCTTGGGTGACACCCAGTGCTGTGCTGGCTTTGGGACCAACCCAGTTCAGTCTCTGTGGTGGTGGCCACTGGGGTGCTTGTGTCACCTTTCACTCAGCTACAGGCAACTCAGCTGAGTGAGACAAACTCCATTTGTTTGGGGAAAAGTAAGGAAATAGAACAAGTGTATCTGCCTGGTAATCTAGGGGATCTCCTAAATCTTACCAAGACCACCAAGGCAGTATCTGTATGAGTCTGCAAGAGTCACAACGTTACTGGGCTTGGGGTGCCCCCAATGCAGATATAGCTGCAGTTACCAAAGACTTAGATCACAATACCCAAGTGCCTTGGAATACTTGGAAAGCCTTCCCAAGAAGGACAGGTACAAACAAATCCAGGCCATGAAGACTACAATAAATACCTAACTCTTCAATGCCTAGTCACTGACAAACTCCACAAGCATCTGAAACATCCAGAAAAATGACCACATCAAATGAACTTAATAAGGCACTAGTGACCGACCCTGGAGAGATGGAGATATGTGACCTTTCAGACAGAAAAGACAAAATAGCTGTTTTGAGAAACCTTAATGGAATTCAAGGTAACACAGGGAAGGAATTCAGAATCCTATCAGATAAATTTTAACAAAGAGATTGAAATGATTAAAAAGAAGCAGAAATTTTGAATCTGAAAAATGCAATTGACATACTGAAGAATACATCAGAGTCTCTTAACAGCAGACTTGATCAAGCAGAATAAAGAATTAGTTAGCTTGAAGGCAGGCAATTTGAAAATACACAGAGGAAACAAGAAAAAAAACAAAAAAGAGGCCGGGCGCGGTGGCTCACGCCTGTAATCCTAGCACTTTGGGAGGCAGAGGCGGGTGGATCATGAGGTCAGGAGATCGAGACCATCCTGGCTAACACAGTGAAACCCCGCCTCTACTAAAAATACAAAAAATTAGCCGGGCGTGGTGGCGGGCGCCTGTAGTCCCAGCTACTTGAGAGGCTGAGGCAGGAGAATGGTGTGAACCCGGGAGGTGGAGCTTGCAGTGAGCCGAGATCGCGCCACTGCACTCCAGCCTGGGCGACAGAGCGAGACTCCATCTAAAAAAGAAAAAAACAAAGAAGAATAAAACTTGCCTATAAGATTTAGAGAATAGCCTCAAAAGGGCAAATCTAAGAGTCATTGGTCTCAAAGAGGAGGTAGAGAGAGAGATTGTACTAGAATGTTTATTCAAGGGAGAAACAACAGAAAAATTTCCGTATTTGGGGAAATATATTAATAAAGTATAAGTAGATATTAATAAAGTATATAAATAAAGATATTAATAAAGTATAAGAAGGTTATAGAACACCAAGCAGATTTAACTCAGAGAAGACTACCTCAAGGCATGTAATAATCAGACTTCAAAGGTCAAGGATAAAGAAAGGATCCTAAAAGCAGCAAGAGAAAAGAAACATACAAGAAAAGTAACATACAAGAAAGCTCCAATACATCTGGTAGCAGACTTTTCAGTGGAAACTTTATAGGCCAGGAGAAAGCGGCATGACATATTTAAAGTGCTGAAGGTAAAAAAAATATTTTATCCTAGAATAGTATATCCAGTGAAAATATCCTTCAAGCATAAAAAAGAAAGACTTTTCAAGACAAACTAATGCTGAGAGACTTCATCAACCCAAGACCTGTCCTCCAAGAAATGCTAAAAGGAGTTCTTCAGTCTGAAAGAAAAGAACATTAATGAGATTAAGAAATGATTAAGAAATCATCTGACGGTACAAAACTCACTGATAATAGTAGGTACAGAGAAAAACACAGAATATTACAACACTATAATTGTGGTGTGAAAACTCATATCTTGCATAAAAATACTGAAAGATGAACCTATCAAAGATAGTAACTACAAGAAGATTTCAAGACGTAGCACAATAAGATATAAATAGAAAAAACAAAAAGGTAAAAAGTGGGGGATATAGTTAAAGTGGAGAGTTTTTATTACTTTTCTCTTTGCTTGTTTGTTTATGCAATCTGTGTTGTTAGCAGTTTAAACTAATGGCTTATGACATGTTATTTACAAGCCTCATGGTAACTTCAAATAAAAAAAACTTACAACAGATACATAAAAATAAAAAGTAAGAGATAAAAATGTACAGTTAGAGAAAATCACCTTCACTAAAAGGAAGACAAGAAGGAAGGAAGAAAGAGAAGATCACAAAACAACCAGAAAACAACAAAATGGAAGAAGTAAATCCTTACCTATTAATAATAACATTGAATATAAATGGACTAAACTCTCCAATGAAAAGACATACAGTGGCTGAATGGATAAAAAAGCAAGACCCAATGATCTATTGCCTACAAGAAACACACTTCACTTATAAAGACACAATACGTAGAAAATAAAGGGATAGAAAAAGATACTCCATGCCAATGGAAACCGAAAAGAGCAGGAGTAACTATACTTATATTGGACAAAATAGATTTCAGGACAAAAACTGGAAGAGACAAAGAAGGTCACTATATAAAGATAAAGGGATCAATTCAGAAAGAGGATATAACAATTTTAAGTATATATGCACCCACCACTGGAGTACCCAGATACATAAAGCGAATGTTATTAGAGCTAAAGAGAGAGATAGACCCCAATACAATCAGTTGGAGACTTCAACACCACGTTTTCAGCATTGGACAGTTAATCCAGACAGAAAAATCAGTAAAGAAACATGAAACTTATTCTGCACCATAAACCAAATGAACTTGATAGATATTTACAGAAAATTTCATATGGCTACAGAATATACAGTCCTTCTCCTCAGCACATGGATCATTCTCAAAATGAACCATATTTTAAGCCACAAACAAGTCTTAAAACTTTCAAAAAATTGGAAATCATATCAAATATTTTCTCTGACCACAACAGAATAAAAAAGAAATCAATAACAAGAGGAATTTTGGTAACTATACAAACATTTGGAAATTAAACTATATGCTCCTGAATGACCAGTGAGTCAATGAACAAATAAGAAGAAAATTGAAAAATTTCTTGAAACAAATAGTGGAAACACAACATACCAAAACCTGTGGGATACAGTGAAAGCAGCACTGAGAAGCAAGTTTATAGCAGTATCTACATAAAAAAAAGTAGAAAAACGTCAGATAAACAACTTAACGATACACCTTAAAGAAATAGAAAAGCAAGAGCAAACTAAACCCAAAATTAGTAGGAGAAAAGAAATAGTAAAGATCAGACCAAAAATAAATGAAATTGAAATTTAAAAAATTACAAAAGATCAATGAAATGAAATTTTTTCAAAAAGATAAAATTGACAAATCTTTAGCCAGACTAAGAAAAATAAAAAAAGATGACCAAACAAAATCAGAGATGAAAAAGAAGACATTTCAACCAATACTGCAGAAATGGAAAGGATCATTATTGGTTACTATGAGCAGCTATATGCCAATAAATTGGAAAACCTAGAAGAAATGGATAGATTCCTAGACATATACAACCTACCAAGATTTAACCATGCAGAAATCCAAAACCTGAACAGACCAATAACAAGCAATGAGATTGAAGACATAATAAAAAGTCTCCCAGCAAAAAAAAAAAAAAAAAAAAAAAATAAAGCCAGGACCTGATGCTGAATTTTATCAAATATTTAAAGAAGAACCAATATCAATCCGACTCAAACTATTCCAAAAAATAGAGGAGAAGGGAATACTTTTTAACTCATTCTAGGAGGCCAGTAATCATCAACAGAATTTTAGCAAATTAAATTCAACAACACATTAAAAAGATCATTCATCATGACCAAGTGGGATTTATTCCAGGGATGCAAAGATGGTTCAACATACACAAATCAATCAATGTGGTACATCGTATCAATAGAATGAAGAACAAAAACCGTATAATTTTTTCAGTTGATGGTGAAAAAGCATTTGAGAAAATTCAACATCCCTCAAAAACTGGGTGGAAGGAACAGACCTCAGCATAATAAAAGCCATATATGACAGACCCACATACTGACACATAACTGAGTGGGGAAAAAACTGAAAGCCTTTCCTCTGAGATGTTGAACAAGACAAGGATACCCACTTTCACCACTGTTATTCAACATAGTACTGGAAGTACTGTTTAAGAGCAACCAGACAAGAGAAAGAAATAAAGGACATTCAAATTAGAAAGGAAGAAGTCAAATTATACTTGTTTACGATGATATAATCTCATATTTGGAAAAACCTAAAGACTCGACTAAAAAACGATTAGAACTGATAAACAAATTCAGTTAAGTTTCAGGATACAAAATCAACACACAAAAATCAGTAGCATTTCTATATGCTAAGTGAACAATCTGAAAAAGAAATCAAGAATATAATCCCCTTTACATTGCTACAAATAAAATAAAATACCTAAGAATTAACCAAAGAAGTAAAAGATCTCCACAATGAAAACTATAAAACATTGATACAAGAAATTGAAGAGGACACAAAAAAGGAAAGATATTTCATGTTCATGGATTGGAAGAATAAATATGTTTGTTTGTTGTTTTTTTTTTTTTCTTGATCATTCTTGGGTGTTTCTCGCAGAGGGGGATTTGGCAGGGTCATAGGACAACAGTGGAGGGAAGGTCAGCAGATAAACAAGTGAATAAAGGTCTCTGGTTTTCCTAGGCAGAGGACCCTGCGGCCTTCCGCAGTGTTTGTGTCCTTGGGTACTTGAGATTAGGGAGTGGTGATGACTCTTAACGAGCATGCTGCCTTCAAGCATCTGTTTAACAAAGCACATCTTGCACCGCCCTTAATCCATTTAACCCTGAGTGGGCACAGCACATGTTTCAGAGAGCACAGGGTTGGGGGTAAGGTCATAGATCAACAGGGTCCCAAGGCAGAAGAATTTTTCTTAGTACAGAACAAAATGAAAAGTCTCCCATGTCTACTTCTTTCTACCCAGACACAGCAACCATCTGATTTCTCAATCTTTTCCCCACCTTTCCCCCTTTTCTAGTCCACAAAACCGCCATTGTCATCATGGCCCGTTCTCAATGAGCTGTTGGGTACACCTCCCAGACGGGGTGGTGGCCGGGCAGAGGGGCTCCTCACTTCCCAGAAGGGGCGGCCAGGCAGAGGCGCCCCCCACCTCCTGGACAGGGCGGCTGGCCGGGCGGGGGCTGACCTCCCACCTCCCTCCCGGACTGGGTGGCTGGCTGGGCGGGGGCTGACCCCCACCTCCCTCCCGGATGGGGTGGCTGCCGGGCGGAGATGCTCCTCACTTCCCAGACGGGGTGGCTGCCGGGCAGAGACGCTCCTCACTTCCTAGATGGGATGGCGGCTGGGAAGAGGCGCTCCTCACTTCCCAGACTGGGCAGCCAGGCGGAGGGGCTCATCACATCCCAGACGGGGTGGCGGCCGGGCAGAGGCTGCAATCTTGGCACTTTGGGAGGCCAAGGCAGACAGCTGGGAGGTGGAGGTTGTAGCGAGCCGAGATCACGCCACTGCACTCCAGCCTGGGCACCACTGAGCACTGAGTGAACGAGACTCCGTCTGCAATCCCGGCACCTCAGGAGGCCAAGGCTGGCGGATCACTCGCGGTTAGGAGCTGGAGACCAGCCCGGCCAACACAGCGAAACCCCGTCTCCACCAAAAAAATACGAAAACCAGTCAGGCGTGGCGGCACGCGCCTGCAATCGCAGGCACTCGGCAGGCTGAGGCAGGAGAATCAGGCAGGGAGGTTGCAGTGAGCCGAGATGGCAGCAGTACCGTCCAGCCTCGGCTAGGCATCAGAGGGAGACCGTGGAAAGAGAGGGAGAGGGAGACCGTGGGGAGAGGGAGAGGAAGAAGAAGAATAAATATGTTAAAGTGTCCATACTACCCAAAGCAATCTACAGATTCAGTGCAATCTCTATCAAAATACCAATGATATTCTTCACAGGTATAGAAAAAAAATCCTAAAATTTATATGGAACCACAAAAGCTATCCTGAGCAAAAACAAACAAACAAACAACAACAAACCTGGAGGTGATGGGTGCACTAAAATCTCAGTTAATCACTGTACAATTCATCCGTGTAACCAAAAACTATTTGTACCGTAAAAGCTATTGAAATAAAAAAGAAAGAAGTGGGATCTGAAGCAGGATCACTGTTATAAAGAATGGATGATTCTTAGATCTGGTGTACAATACTTCATTGAGCTCTTTGAGCTCTCCACTTCCATGGCTCATCTTTTCTGCACTGGTGAGTCTTCTCTCAGGCTGAGTCTCTCTCTTTTTGATAGAAGCTTTTGACTTTATTTGGGATTTGGTTTGGTTATGAGGCCACTTTATATAAAGGACCTTATATATTCCTCTTGGGATGGTAAAAAAAACTTTCTATCTTTTCTGGCAAATTCTTTATCCCTTTGGTTTGAGTACTCTGGTTTTTACAGAACTTATATTCTATCTGTGGGTATGTCTTTTCTGGTAAATTTACTTGTGGTTCTTTCTCTGTGCCTAATTTAATATTTCGTTTGATCTGTACAATTGAGTTAAAATTTTTCTGAACATTAATCTTGGTTTCATTTTGGTCTGGTTATTTAAGTGATTTGGCTCTTTCCCTTGCTTGTTTCTAAAAATCTTTCAAGAGCAAAAATAAACACACTAAATGGTAGATACAAGATGGCTAATTAAAAGCCGCTAAGACTATCACCACAATCTAAAATACCGGTCCAAGCTCCTGATATTCTCTGACAGGATTTATAAGATAGTCTTTGCTCTTAAGAGATTACTAAGAAGTGGAATGGCAATCTCAAACATTAAGCCATGCCAAGGTTTTCTGAGACACTGGCCAGCTATATTATTATCCATTCTCATGCACATTTAAAAACTGATGTGCAAATTGCATCAAGGAAAATGTAGAGCTCAGTTTATCATTATTTGAACCTAAAACATCTACGACTGTAGTTAACACGTAGAGCCTACTAAGTTTTTTGTTTATCTCTGTCTCTCTTTTTTGCCTACCTTGAATCTGCTGACCTTTCTTCTGGTGTTGAAATAAAACTCACTGCTTATGATATTCCAGCCAAAAAAAGAGAGGGGGTGAGTATTAAATGGCTTTGAAATTAATGGTTTTACAAATTACAGCAGCATTATGTACCCAACTGCCTAAAGAGCTTTTGGAAATGTAAATTTAGGTTTGCCTGTCTAACAATTGCTTAAGGTGATGAAACATTTAATTGAAGGATTGAAGTTTTAAAGGAAAAAAGCCTAGATAAATGTGTATAAAAGTTAGGCTTTCAGAGCAATTATATCAAGTATCTCCGTCTGTCATAAAAATTGCTTTGTTTGGTACACAGGGGCCAAAAGGAAAAGCAACAAAACAAAACAAAAACATCTAAAATGCTTTGCCATCTGCATTGACTAGTTAAATCAAACCAGCAAACAAATATATATATATATATATATAAGAATTCAGGGCTATTGGGAGATTTTGTTTTTTTTTTAATACCAGTCAGCCAGTCCTAGCTAAAATATAAACATTGAAAGTTTAGCCCTAAACTCATTTGAAACGGAAAAAAACATCTTTTAAAACCAAACTTCTTTATCCAAAATTGTAGTTCACAGCCTTCATTAGATGACCTATTGGGGCAAATAAAGTTTAGCCATGTGAACAGCTCTCATTTTGTCAGAAATATAATTTGGATCTACCTATTCTTTTTATTAACTGGTAAATTTGTATTGCTATCTCATGACTAAAGTTCTAAAATGAAAGTTATAAGATCTTTGTGTATGTATACATGTTTAAGTATACTTATGCATATGTACATACATTACGTTGTATGTTGTGTCTACATGGTAAAACGTGACATAGTTATGTAGAACCCCCTTAAGAAATTCTATTTAAATTGGCTTAGATAAATGAGTGTTTATGTAAGATATATACTAATTAACCCAAATACCTTTTAGTTCATGTGACTTAAGTAAATCTTTAGTAAATAAGTTGGTTTAAAAATTGTTGTTAAAATAAAAATAAAAATGACTTCAAGATTGTAAACACACATTTTTCCTGGGTTTATTGGTCAGACAGTTTTATCTTTTTCTTCATTAGTTGTTTTAAGGTGTCACAGTTTGACACAAAGGTTATAAAACTATAAACATATAAGCTATAAACATATAACTTTATAGTTTTAGAATCTTTATAAACATATAAACATATACAACTATACACTATAAGCCTAAAACAGTGATCTTTGTTTGTGCAATTCTTTGATAAATAAGGCTAATTCAATATTATTGATTTAATAGAAATAACTATTTTAGAAACAGCTTCTGAGTTATTGACAAAATGAATATATATTTAACTTCAAGGTTCTTACTTAGGTGGACACCTGATATTCACAGGCTATAAAAGTAGTTAGCAAGAAAAATAACTAGCTTTGTTAAATATCTCAGTTTTCATAAGTAATCTATGCATAATGGTTAAAAGTAGGTAATGTAAACAAGATAAATATAAGTGAGCTTTCATGTAATTCAAAATCATGTTCAATTACATGTTCAATCATGTAATTCAAAAGTTATGTTATGTTAAATTAAGTAATAGATACTCATTAAATGTCTGGATCATTTCCAAATAAAATAAAAATCTTAAACAAATTGCTGTCCAGCCTGGCCAACATGGTGAAACCCTGTCTCTACCAAAAAATACAAAAGTTAGCTGGGCATGGTGGTGAGCACCTGTAGTCGCAGCTAATCTGGAGGCTGAGGCAGAAGAATCGCTTGAACATGGGAGGTGGAGGTTGCAGTGAATCGAGATCACGCCACTGCACTCCAGCCTGGGTGACAGAGTGAGACCCTGTCTCAAAAAAAAAAAAAAATTGCTGAATATAAATATGTTTGTTTTATAGAAAGACTAAATATATTTGGATACTCATACATTAAAAATTATGTAATAGAAAAACAGGTTTCTAAAAATTATAAAATTGTTCTCATCTATGAAATATTGATATATAACATACAGTTGATAATTGCTTGGTAAAAAGGTTACTCCTAGTTAAATTTCTGATTAGTATATATAGAATTGTGTAAGTGTACCAAAAATATGTTTTTGGTGAGAAAAACTGTAAGAAAGACATAAAATGTGTTTTTTAATTGAGGAAAAAGAATAATTTTGTCTAATTTGTTTCAATATATGGATTTAGAAAGGAAATAAAAACAAGATAGAACAGAACTAGTGAATAGGATAGAGATATGTAAAAAAAGTCATGGGTTATTAAGATGTATTTTTGGTTAGATATGTTAAAAAGAAAAGATAATAATTTTATATAAAAAGAATCCTGTGTGATAAATTTTTGTCCTTAAGTAAAATGATTAGTTATTCATGAAAGAGAAAGTATAGGACAAAGCAGAAAGTTTCAGCATGTTGTTAAAGGACTGAATAAGTTGTGATAATGTTTATGAAGGATGTGTTTATGAAAGAAATTTTGCATGTGATCAAGTTGGCTATGATTAGAAGGGAATTATTTGTGTCTTTCTAAAGATTGAGCTTGGATATTAAAAATACACTAATATAAAACTAAAAATTTGGTCCTCTATTTTAGAACAACAAGGTTTTTTAAAGTATCGATCTTCTCTTAGTAAAAATTAGAAGAGGCTTTGATTTTTAATTCTAAAATCTGTTTAACAGCCATCTTCTAAACTGCAGACAGTTTCTATTTCTGCCACATAACTCATTTCCTTAATTTTAGTTTGGAAATGCTGTCTTTTTCAATCAGAATGATAATTTCATTTCTTTAAGGGTTTTTCTCTTAAAGCTTCTCAGATTCGTATCTCAGAAGTTCAATTTTTGCTTTATCTTGTTGCACGTGATTTGTAGGTCGTGCATCATTGCCTTCAGCTCTTTCTCCCCTTAAGAAGGTGTGTCTAGGCTGGGCGCGGTGGCTCATGCCTGTAATTCCAGCACTTTGGGAGGCCAAGGCGGGCGGATCACGAGTTCAGGAAATCGAGACTATCCTGGCTAACACGGTGAAACCCCGTCTCTACTAAAAATACAAAAATTAGCTGGGCACGGTGGCAGGCGCCTGTAGTCCCCGCTACTCAGGAGATGGAGGCAGGAGAATCGCTTGAACCTGGGGGGCGGAGGTTGCAGTGAGCTGAGATCGTGCCACTGTACTCCAGCCTGGGCGACAGCGTGGGACACCGTTTCAAAAAAAAAAAAAAAAAAAAAAAGGTGTATCTTTTTGTTTGCCTGGAATGAAAACTCTTTCCTTCGACCTTTTTGTCAGCTTCTGTAACTTCTCTTGTTCAGTTCTAATTCTGCTGTTATGATTTGTCATTGAAATGTTCTGTTTGTAGTCTTAGAAAAACAATGTTTTCCTTTAGGATAATTTGATTCTGTACTCTTGGCTTTTCTTGATATGTTTGAATTGTTCCATGTAACCAGGACATTTCACATGCTCTTACTTTTTCCAAGAGCCATGCAGTCCTCTGCTCAATATACCATTTTCTTATTTACATTCCTTTATAATATGGTGTACCTTGATAACTTTGGACACATTCTTTCTGTGTGTAATTAAATGCAATGTCCTTTTCATCAGTTTTGACTTGCAGTTATCTAAACAGGCTTCCCAGAAGAAGAAGCAATCACAATGCAGGAAGTTTTTCTTTACCTTTTTGGTAACTGGCCTAAAAACCTCCACAAAATATTACATTTTATCAAGATAAATTTCAATGTTGTCTTCACCAGGTTTTTGATTACTTGGGAAAACTGAGCTTTGAAAGGGTTAAGGTTTTAAAAATCCATGTAACTTTCTGTGTTGCGTTTGAAATCTTTTGATTATCGCTCTGGTTAAATGAACATTATTTCACAGTGACCTGTGATTCTCTTTGGTCCTGTATGTTAGATCAAATGTTTTGAACTTTTTGATGTCTTTGACAGACTTTCCCAGGATTAAAATTGTAAATTAAATCTTTTTGATTTAGAATTAATTTGAGATTTTCTAGATAGGCCCTGGGAGAGCCTCAAGGACTGTATCTCTCATCTTGTAGAGATATTAAATAATTAGGCTTAATTGTCAAATTAAATGGAAAATATTGTCAAACAATAAGTGATACTAGATCTCCTTTCAATTACATTTATGGGCATGTTATTGATATGAATATTTCTAAATTGTATAAAACTCTTAGAAATCTAATATGAAATCAGTCACTATTATGTTGTCTGCCATAAAAATAACTAAGTTTTCTTGCCAATTGCTGATTGTAATCCACTTCCATCAGATTTTTAACACAGGTATTCTAAGTTTTTGTCATCCATAGTTACTGTTTTAGGTCCTTAGTTCCATAGTTACTGTTTTAAGTCCTTCTCTAAAAGCATTTCCAATCAGATTTATGGAAAAGAGTCTAAAAAGTACTCTTAAATACAGGTTTCTAATAACTTTAATGAACTAAATATAATTTTTTTTCAAAATTCTAATGAAGAAACTTATGGGTTTATGAAACTGCTAATCAATAAATAAGGCAAAATGAAAATTAATTACATGATATTATATAAATGATAAAGATAATGCTTTTATGACTTTTATCTAACATTAATTGTTCTTCAAGTGTTTTGTTTTCCAGACTTAAGAAAATTTTCTCTCTTAAGCTGTCTATAGTTTACAACATTTTGGTAAAGTATGCTTTTGTGAATAAAGCTGGAAGCATTTACTCTTTATTCTTACTATTCCTCAAAAATTTGGAAACTGTTCATGAGTTTTCTTATGGCAATATAGTTATTTGCATAAGTCCAGTAAAAATCTTACCTCTCTCTTTTTTTTTTTTTTTTTGTTTGAGACAGGTTCTCACTCTGTCTCTTAGGCTGGAGACAATCTCAGCTCAGTGCTGCCTCCACATCCTGGGCTTAAGTGAACATCCCACCTCAGCCCTAGAGAAGCTGGGACTACAGGCATGTGCCACTACATCTAGCTACTTTTAAAATTTTTCGTAGAGATGGAGTTTCGCCATGTTGACCATGTCAGAGGTCTTTCTTTTTAAATAGCAGAATACAATCAGAAACATTAGTTATATTATCAAGGCTTTGACCAAAATATCATATTTGACAGTGTGCATAGAATGACTGGCTTCAAGTGTTCCCAGACTTAAATGAATAGACAAAAAGTTGTTACTCTCTGGCAGGCCCAGGAACCTTAAGACTATAGGTAAAATCTAAATCTGCCTTGGTTTGGCTTCCTAGCCTAAAGAGATTTTAAAATCTGAGCTTCCTATGTGATTAATATGTATAGAAAAAGTTATGTTTCTAAAGAAAAGCTATAATACACCTGTTATTACATTGTAACTCTGTGCATTGTTTTTGAGTTCCTGTGATCTACCTACAGACTAGACTAAATCCTGAATTCTAGAGCCTTCCAATCCAACTTTCTTTCATGGAATTGCTAAAAATTGAAAATGCTCCATTCCTGAAGCCCTATAAGCTGAAACTAGATAAATTTTAGGAAGTTGTGCCTGATAATGAGTCACACAACAATTTACAAAACCACCTGATGCCACAGACAGATTTAATCTGCAAACCAGGATGAGATGTTTTCATGCTCTAGACAGCTTTTCCCAAGATGTTAGGACAGGAATCCATATCATAATGAGACTCTTACCCCTGTTAATGCCAACCATTTTCACTTTACAGGATAATGGTCATTTGATTTATTCAATTGGTTGTCTTTAGCCTTAGCCCAGGTTCATGTCTCAAAACCATTATGCAAATTAGAATTGTCATATTACTATTAATTTTGTGTTGTATTTTCTTATTTTAAACTTTGTATTTGTTATTTGTTAAATTCTTGCAGAGGTACAACTCTGAACAGAATAATGCTGGCCTAGAACTTGGGGATGATAGCAAACCCCTACGAAACAGACAAAATTAAACTTAATAATGGACTCCAGGTAGACTAGCCTGAGAGCTTCGCTTCAAACTCCCTTCGTTGCTCAAATGTGGCCAGAAGAGTTTCAGTATGACTCGTAGTCACCAATCATTCCTTCCAAATGTGGGTGTAGACGAGCAACCTGGGACAAATCCATCCTGGTACTGAGGGACATCAAAATCCAACTATAGGTTGATTGATCAGTGATGCTTTTGGAGAAAGATCTTGATGAAAAGGAGGGAAGTGTGAAAGTTCTCAGAATCAAAATGGAGTCCGTTGTGTTAAAATCCTCCCTGAGAAATGGATCTGGGGTAGGCCATGCAGAGAAAAGTTCTCATGAAATGCCTGATAACACAAACTATCACAAAAGACTCTGCAAAACTCCCAACCTTGCACAAAGACCATCACAGCCTTTTGCAAAAAATACTTTTATGTGGACATTTGCCCAGCAACTCACTGTTCAAGCTCACCTGCTGTCACTCTTGTTTCTGTTACTGATCCTTGTAGCCAAGGATAATTATCTCAAAAACCACTATGAAATTTTTTTTTTTTTTTTTTTGAGACGGAGTCTTGCTCTGTCGCCCAGACTGGAGTGCAGTGGCGTGATCTTGGCTCACTGCAACCTCCACCTCCCGGGTTCAAGCGATTCTCCTGCCTCAGCCTCCTGAGTAGCTGGGATTACAGGCACCCTCCACCACACCTGGCTAATTTTTGTGTTTTTAGTAGAGACAGCGTTTTGCCATGTTGGCCAGGCTGGTCTCAAACTCCTGACCTCAGGTGATCCGCCTACCTTGGCCTCTGAAAGTTCTGGGATTATAGGCATGAGCCACTGTGCCCGGCCAACTATGAGATTTTCTTAATTTTTCTCTTAAAAGCCTTTGTCTTCCTTTACTTCCCTGAATACACACATAGTTTACTATGGCATGTGCTTTCCCACTGCAATGCCTTATTCCCAAATACATATCATTTATTTTTAGAGTCTTTCTTTGCTATTTAGGTTGATAAATGCCTCTATTAGAATTTCATTCTAATGAAGTAGTTTTTCATTAGATTCACTTCTCTTTTGAGCATATTATCATCATTATCATTATTATTATTGTGGTTATTTCTCTAAAGAGCTCCTCTCTGCAGTTGTTTCCTACCACCTCAGTGGACTCTGTGATGATCAAAGAGATCTGCTTCAAGGCTTAATGCACATACACATATTATCCCCTCCCATGCTTGCCTTTTGTTTCCTTATAAACTGTTTAACCAGGAAAACAGGTCTGACTGATTTGAAGAGGAAGAGAGGTCAGCAGTCTATCACCAGATCAGACTCTACCAGGATCTCCTTTCTAACTTCTGGCCTATAGCGTACTCTCTCTTGTCTTCTGTGTTTTATGCTTATGACATGACTCAGATAATATACAGGGACATACTGGGCACTACGGCAGACCTAGCCAATCAATCATGGCATTATCTTAGGCTGAGCGTAATCATGTGTCAGAATTGTTCTTAACACAATGTTCTCAACTGCCACCACCACATTCACATTTAACCCCTGAGATTAGTTCTGCTTGTCATCTCTGTAGTATTGATTCATAGATGAACAAGAGAATCACCTGGGAAGCTTTAAAAATAGCATGATGTATTGTTATTTTTAAAAGGGATACTTATCTTTTTGAGATACATACTAAGTACTTATGGATGAAATGATGTTGAACCATTTGAGAGATAGTTGTAGACAATATAACATTTTATTCCTAAATACTTTCAGTACGTATCACTTAAAACAAGATAATTTTGTAATCTAACTACAACAGAATTATAACACTTGGGAAACTTGAAGTCGATACAATTTTATTATCTAATATTACATTTAATATTATTATCTAATATGAATTCTTATTTAGTTTTCGAATTATTTCAATAATATCTGTGTTAGCCTGTTTTGTGCTGCTATTACAGAGTACCTCAGACTGGGTAATTTATAAAGAACAGAAATTTATTTTTTCATAGTTTTGGAGGCTAGAAAGTCCAAGATCCTTTGCATTAGCAGGTTTGGTTATCTGGTGAAGGCTGTAGCCTCCAAGGAAAGGAATGCTGTGTCCTCACATGGCAGAAGCTGGAATGGCAAGGAATGCATACTGCATGAAGCCTCTTTTGTAAGGGCCTTAATCCCATTCACGAGGGAGGAGCTCTCATGGCCTAATCCCCTTTTAAAGGCCCCACCTCTTAATACTATCATATTGGCAACACCTACATTTTGGAGGGGACACATTCAACCCATTGCAATGTCTTATAGCTTTTTTTTTTAAACCATTCAAAAGCCAATCTAGATTACACATTGCATTTAATATTAAATATAATTATTTATGTCTTTTATGTTTCCTTTAATCAAGAGCAGTTCCCCAGCTTTTCCTTGGTCTTTAATTGACATTAACATTTTTGGAGTCCAGGCCAGTATTTTGTTGAATGTTCTTTAACTTGGGTTTATGTGATGTTTCCTCATGATTAGATTCAGGTTTTGCAGTTTGGCAGGAACACTAAAGAAGTGGTGTTCTGTCCTTCTCAGTGTGTCAGACCAGGAGGCATCTGCTGCCTGATTGTCCCATTATTGCTCATATTAAGTTTGATCACTTAGTAAAAATGCTAACTGCTAGATGCATTGGAAAGATATAGTTCTTCTTTGTAATTAATACATATTGCGTGGAGTTATACTTTTAGATTGTATAAATATTCTTTTACGCCCCAATTTCCCACTGAATGATTTTGACACTCTTTGATGATCCTTGCCTGAATCTATTATTTCTATGGTGGTTCTGAGATGGTGATTTTCTGTTTCTATCATTCCTTCCACATGCATTCATTGGCATCTTTTCTTTTTCTTTTTTTCTCCTTTAAAGGTTGGGTATAGACTCAGCAATTTTCAAAAAATTCAATCTTATATATTCTTTTGTGTCATTGATCTTGGTTGGCTCCTGTGTCTTTTGGCAGGTCCCAATCAGCTTTTGAGCATGTTCTGATGTTCCGAAACAAAAGATGTTCCAGGATCACCTTGTGCTTCCCTTGACCCAGCCCTGGAATCAGCCATTTCTCTGTGGGATCCTGCTTTTGTCTTTTGACTATGGTGTTTAGACATGGAAGCCAGGGTGCAGGTATACTTCTGCAGGAGGGTTATTGCTTCTAGGCTCTTTCAATGGACAAAATAGGAAGTATATACTTTTTTTTTTTTTTTTTTTTGAGACAGAGTCTCTTTCTCTTTGTCACCCAGGCTGGAATGCAGTGGTGTGATCTCTGTTCACTGCAACCTCCGCCTCCCCAGTTCAAGCGATTCTCATGCCTCAGCCTCCTGAGTAGCTGGGATTACAGGCATGCAGCACCACACCCGACTAATTCTTATAATTTTAGTAGAGGCAGGGTTTTACCATGTTGCCCAGGCTGGTCTTGAACTCCTGACCTCAGGTGATCTGCCCACCTTGACCTCCCCAAGTGCTGGGATTACAGGCGTCAGCCACCATGCCTGGCTAATACATAGTTTTAAAGACCTCGAATTTGTACTGATACCTCTAACTTCATGACCCAACACCAAAGAGTTTGTGTCTTCTTCCTTTACTCCATATCTCTTTTAAAAAACAAAAAACGACCCTCCCAATATGAAAACTGGTTTCCAGTGAGACAGCCAAGTGGGAAGGGGGTCCCTGGAAAAACTCCAGCTGGCTTGTGCACTGGGAAGAGTGCACACTGGGGTGGAGACACAGAAGTTCACAACATTTGCAGCAGGGTTCCTCTTCCTGTGTGGAACCTGGGATTCAAGGCTCCTCCTCTTCCTGTGTGGAACTTGTGGATGGGAAGTTCTCTAGCAGGGACTCTGGCCTTAGGAGGATCCCTGTTTTCCCTTTGTTTCCCTTTTACCCAATACAACCCTGCTTTACTCACACTTCAAACCATCTATGAGCCTAAATGTTGGTGACCATGGGACGGAAAAAGGACCCTGTCTTTAGCTGAACTAAGGAAAAGTCCTGCAACACCAGCAAGATCAATATGTTTATCTATTTGAAATTCTAAAACACACACAAAGTAGTTTCAGAATTACTACATCAATACCACTACCAAAGACAAACTTACCTTACCAGGTAAAGTTCAAGGCTTTCTTAATTATTATCCTTAGAATATTCCCTGAGGGTGGCCAGTTAGAATTTCACATTCACAAGTTACTTGGAATAATTATTTTTCTTGTTCTGAATAATTACATTTTTTATATGATACATGCTTAGGTTGATTTGTTTCTGTTTCTGTTCAACTTACAGTCCTCCCAGCCTGGTGACTAAATTTTATATTTGAAAATATAGGCCGGGCATGGTGGCTCACGCCTGTAATCCCAGCACTTTGGGAGGCCAAGGTGGGTGGATTACGAGGTCAGAGTTCAAGACCAGCCTGGCCAAGATGGTGAAACCCTGTCTCTACTAAAAACACACAAAATTAGCTGGGCGCTGTGGCAGATACCTGTAATCCCAGCTACTCGGGATGCTGAGGTAGGAGAACTGCTTGAACTCGGAGGGCGGAGGTTGCAGTGAGCCGAGATCACGCTACTGCACTCCAGCCTGGGCAACAGAGTGAGACTCCGTCTCAAAAAAAAAAAAAAAAAGTAAACATTTATGTGGTTCAAAAGTAAAAACTATATAAAAATATAAACAGAAGAGTTCTATCTTTTTCCATCTTTCTCATTCATTTTCATCCTTTTGCTTTAGGTAATCAATCCCATTAGTTTCTGGTCAATCCTTTATGCATTTCTTTTTTTGCAAAAATTAGGACATATTCATATATTTTCTGACAAAGCAGCTTTGGCCAAATAGAAGTATTGTCTTGCTGGGCACAAAGCACCAATTTTCAAAAATGTTCCCAATGACTAAGCAAGCATTTTCTCTTCTTGGTGTACCTGAATGCACCTGTGATAGCAAGAAAGAAAGAAAGAAAGAAAGGAAAAAGAAAAAAAGGCATGGTGAGAGTGGCGGTAAAGAGAGTAGGGGGCCTAATTAGCCTTAAGAATTTATTCACATTTAGTAAAATTTCCACTAGATGGCAGTAACACTCCAAGAATAAGTTTCCTTTGTGTTCTGGGATAGGGTGACGCACCTACATGGAATGATGAGCTGTGGAGTGTGTTTAGGACAGACTCCCACCCAATGCAGAAATATTTTAAATGGATTCATTTTTCAGATAATACCAATTTAACTTTTAAAATTAAATCCAGTTTATCCCTCAGTAATGTAATATACTGAAAAAAGAAAGAGACTGATCCTGAATCAATGTATGACTGATCTGTGATTTGATAGCCTCTCAAATCAGACAAGATACTATAAACAGCAAATGTTAAAAAACCCTTAAGATTCAGTAAAATGTATTTTTATGCCCAGTGTTAATTAAAATCTCTTTATTGAATGCACTTTACCTCTTTATTTTTTGTTCAATTTTGTTTTATCCTGATTTTTAAAACAAGTAAAAAGTAGTCAAAGCCAAAAAGTAAACTAAATATCAAGGTTCATTTTAACTCAGATTAGGATCTGGTACATATAGCCGGGATTGTAGAGGTAATACCATACCCCTGGTTAACTCAATAGATCTTACAAAAAGTTCTATTTAATATCTGTCACTGCTTTTCATGGCTCAGCTAGGCTATAGGGACGAAATATCTTCTACGATATTCAGTAGTGTAATATGATATGGAAGCAACTGCTTCCGTAAGTATAGAGGGCAGGAGTGATCTGATCAGCTGAGAGTAGTCAGTGATGGCTTCCAGGAGTAAGTGAACTTTGAAAAAGGTGCTGAAGGAAATCATAGATATGAGTTGATAGTTAGGGAAAGGTAGGCCCTATGGATACAAGGAAAGATGTAAAAAAAAAAAAAAAAAAAGGGTAATTGCAAATTATGTCATCTCATATTAAGTTATTCTTTCATGATGAAGTGAAGGAAAACATGCCTTAACTTTGTGATATAGTTTGGCTCTGTGTCCCTACCCAAATCTCATCTTGAATTGTAATCCCCATGTGTCAATGGAGGGACCTGGTGGGAGGTAACGCCCCCATGCTGTTCTCAAGATAGTGAGTGAGTCTCATGTGATCTGATGGTTTTGTAAGTGTTTGACATTTTCCCTTTTTGCTCTTCTCTCCTGCTGCCATGTAAGATGTGCCTTGCTTCCTCTTTGACTTCTGCCATGATTGTAAGTTTCCTGAGGCCTCCCCAGCCATGCGTAACTGTGAGTCAATCAAACCTCTTTTCTTTACAAATTACCCAGTCTCAGATATTTCTTTACAGCAGTGTGAAAAACGGACTAATACACTGTGAATGCAAAAGTCTATCATGTTCACTATAATTATCTCAGAATGTTTTTCACGTCTCTTCCCCTCCTTTGCATTTCTACCACCATCATCATACTCTAGGCTTTTCATACTGGGAAATGGACTAAGGTTTCAACTTGGCATCCCTGCTTCCATTCTTCCCTCCTCTAAATCGATTTTCCACATTGTGGCCAGGACTGCCTTCCTAAGGCACAACCCTGACCTAGTATGTTTCCTTTGGTAAAACAAAGGGACCTGAATTGGCTCAGCTTCCAGGGCACCATGAAAACAATCTATTGATAGGAAGTTGGTCTCAAAAAGCCCTTCCATTCTAATGTTTTATGATCCTTACATGTCATCCTTTCACTGAGCTAGCATGTGTGGCTCCCATTTATCTACAGGTGAAGTTGATGTTCCCTTTTTAGACATGCAAGTCAGTCTACAACGTGGGCCTGTATTTTCTGGGTTTTCTCCCCCTCACTCATGATCAGTTCACTTTAGCCAAATCAGACAGAGGCCATATAACATGGTACCTTTAATCACGCTGTTCCATCTGTCAGGAATGCAGAATCGTCCCTCTCTGTTTCCATTTGAAATGCTTCATAGAACACTTGTGATTTGCACAAAGCCACCCTTTACTACTGTGGCACCTAGCCTCTAAGTTGACCTCCAGAGATCCATGCTGCCTGGTACTCATGCACTGTGAAATGACCACACTGAATCACGGCTGACTCTGTATGGTCAATAACTGATGGAATATGGTGAAAGTAAAAATGTGTTACTTCTGAGGTTAGCTTATCAAAAGCTTTGTAGTTTCTGCTTTAGTGTCTTGGATCACTCACTTTGAGGAGAGCCAGCTGCATTCTATGAGGACACTAAAGCAGCTTTATGGAGAGATCTACTTGGAGAGAAGCTGAGGTCCTTACTCAACAGTCAGCACCAACGTGCCCACCATGTGAGTGAGCCATTCAGAAAGTGATTCCTCCAGCCCCAGTCAAGCCCCTGGGTGCTGCAGAATCAACTAATATCTGACTGAAGGCAGCAAGCCAAAAGTGCCCATCCACTTGCTCCTGAGTTTCTGACCCACAGACACTATATTGTTGTTTTAAGCCACTAAGTGTTGGGGGTGATTTGTTACACATCAATAGATAATACAACATCAAGCCTCTGATGGCACAGTTTTGGCAGCCAACTAGAATTACTTGCTCTTTAATTTCTATTTTTAGAAGAAAAGTTCTTGCCTTTAAGGGAAATGAGGGCTTTGATGAGGTTGATATCCTCAAAGGAAGGTCCTGGCATCTCCAGGTCTTCAGCTTCTCTCCTAAGCTAAGCATTTAATTCATTCTTAACTCCTTCCTATGCATTATACATAGTCAGACCCTGAAACAGTTCGTTTCTTCTCAAAAGGGAGGATAGTAGAAACAGAGGCAGAGTAACAGTCAAGGCCATAGATGGTGGAAGCAGATGTGTGCGTAATTGAGTCTTGGCTTTGCCTCTCCCTCCCTGCATGCCTACTGACTTTGGAGGATTGCATGGGGGTATTGAATGTTAAGATCTATGCCATGCCCACACTTCAGTGCGTGGAAAATATCCAGGACTCAGTAAATGCTATGATTTTTATTACTAAGATTCCCTGGACATCAGCCTCTTTTCATTACTACCTTAAACTAGAGCCATCTATATCATTCCTCGTTGCTTTCTACCACCATTTCTTTCTACCACAGACTCTTCCACTGAGCTACCAAGATGTTCTTCTTCAAAATGAAATATAGCCATGTTGTTTTCCTGCTTGAAAAACCTCTATTAAAATACAAAACAGATCCGTAGGGTTAAATCTAGGCTAGAGTTGCTTTGGGGAGGAGGAAGTGGACGGTGAGCGGGAAGGGGCGTGAAAGGGTGGGCTTTTGAGTTGCTGACATGTTGTTTCTTGACCTTGATGGTCATTATACAGTTGTGTACCTTTCGTGATAACTCTGAGTTGTGTCCTGGATGCTCTGTGTGTTTTTCTGTATGTATATTATATTGCAATTAAAAAGTCTATTCATAAAAAATGAACGTACAAACAAGTGAACATCACTGTTGGCTTCCTTGCCATCAGGGATAAAAGCTGCTTTCCTTCGGCATCCAGAGCTGCCCCATGGCTCCTGTTCAGGACCTACTTCTTCAGCATCATAACTCACTCCTGAGTCCCACACAACCAGTGTTTCTCGTTATATTGCTGAGCATTCCCTGAACACACCATGCAACTTCTCTGCCTTTGTACATTCTGTCCACTTCCTCTTTCCCTACCTCAGTTCTTACATTTTAGGAAAAACTCATATTCGTCTTTCAGGAGCCCCTCAAACATGCCATATGTGAAGCCTTATGTGCCCTCCTCAAGCAGAGAAGTTGCTCCCTCCTCTGGCTTACCGCAACACCTCTCTCACAGTGCTGTGCAGACTTCCTGTGTTCATGGAAATATGTTGTGTGTGCTGTCCAATATGGCAGCCACTGGAAACCCAGCTAGTGTGGTTGAGGAAAGGAATTTTTAATTTTATTTCACTTTTAAAAAATTTTAACTCTTTAAAACAACTTTATTGGGGTATAATTTACATGCCATAAAATTCACCCATTTTCTGTACTCTTATTTAATTTTAATAAATTTAAAATTAAATAGCCACATATGCACAGTGCGGCTCCATCACAAGTTCTCACACAATGTGTGTATAAATCACCTGTTTACATATCTTCCTCTCATGGAAGATCGTGAGCTTTTTGAGGGGAAAGATTTTGTCCTTATCAGTCTCTTGGTGAGTGAAATGCCTGTTACTTAAGAGACGCTCAATAAGTATTATGAATGAATAATTGGATTGTATTTCTAAGAACCCTGCCCTGATTGCCTGTGAGGTCCTCTCAGCCCATTACTGAGAATTTCTACCCAAACTTTTTGCCTTACTCTTTCTCCAATAGGAATCAAAAACCATGGCCCAGGATCATGGTGATAAGGCCTTGGAGAGTCTGGAACCTTTCACCTCTAAGTTTGTTGTGTTTTGGTTTCCCTATTCTTGGTGGTATTAATCAGTTAGCATCACTTAAAAGGAAAAGAGCCCTTGAGCTTATCTGTAGGGGCAGCCAAACAGGAAGAGGAAAAGGAGGTCGCCGCTCTTTCTGTGGCTGGTCTTGGAAAGGGAATGTCCCAAGGGTTGGGGCAGATGGAGTCAGACTTAAGAAAAGGGGAAAGAGGAACAAGGAAGATGGGCCCTGGAGGCAGGTGCAGGTCAAGAGCATACTAGAGTCACAGATATTGGGGTGGGGATCTCTGACCAACAGCTCCTTCCATGATGGAGTTCTAGAAGGTACTAGTGGATTTTTCTCTTTCAAGGATAGTCTAATTGTCTTAGAGAGATCAGTATTTGTACATTCTCAGTTAGTGCTTCTCAAAGTTGCCTGCACATTACAATCACCTTAGGAGTTTTAAAAAAGAGTGGATTCCCCAGTCTCATCCCAGAACTACAGAATTTGAATCTCCAGGAGTGGGGCCTAAAAGTCCCTATGTTTTGAAAAGGTCTCCTGTTGATTCTCTTGCAATTTATTCAGGTGGATGTTTAGGAACCAGTGCTCTAAACATATAGTAAAAATCATATGTCAGTAGTTTTCCCCAGAGAAGCATGGTGTGTTATTTCATTCTTTGTATATTTTGAATCCAGGAGTTAGAACAAATGAAACTATGTTATGGTTTTAATACATGATAAATATTGATCTACTTTGGTAAATAACATTTACTGAGTAATGACATTTATGGCACTCTTAATCCTTCCTAAATGCTTTGTTATCTAAGTTTTCATAACTACTCTGGGAGGTAATCAATCAAAAAATATTTAATGAATTTCTAGTGTTGATCCAACCCAGTGCTGGGTAGACAGGGATATAATTATGGCTTACACATTACACATTAGGAAATGGATTGTAAGTGATTTAACTACATCCCAAGGCCAGTCTTGGAAGAGTCAGGAGTCTGGGCCTGGAGTGTTCAGCTTGGCTTATCACATTACTAGGCTTTGCTGCTTGGAAACTAGTGTTGTCATGGTTACCCTGGGGGAGCTCCTAGATATCAGTGATGGCTCAATGTACTCATCTTTCTTATTCTTTTATTTTCTTTCTTTAAAAACATTTTTTATTTCAATAGCTTTTGGGGTACAAGCATTTGTTTTTTTACATGGATAAATTATATACTGGTGAGTTTTGAGATTTCAGTGCACCTGTCACCCAAATAGTGCACACTGTACCCAATATGTAGTTTTTTAATCACTAGCTCCCCTTCCATCATTCCCCTTCTGAATCTCTAAAGTCCATCGTACCACTCTGTATGCCTTTGCGTACTCATAGCTTACCTCCCATTTATTATAAGTGAGAACATATGGTATTCACACGCCTATTGTGCTTATCCAGTTTTAATTTCTATCTGCCCATCAAGCAGAAAACATCTTGCTGTGCAGTTGGACTCAAGAGAAAATGTGATCTCTAACAAAAATAGTTTCTTTAGGGTGTAGTGGTTCATGAAGTTACTTCCCCTAATATGCATATTCCAGGATAGTCAGTGAATTTTCTGAAAATAAAATTTGAAGTTTTGCAGGAAGATTGTTAACAGTGAGAACTACTTAATGCCTGAACTACTAGTCTGATCTATTACAGTCACTCTAAGGAGTATTGACTCATCCATCGAACGGACACATTTATTTATTTTTATTTTACTTTAAGTTCTGGGATACATGTGTAGAACATGCAGGTTTGTTGCATAGGTATACATGTGCCATGGTGGTTTACCGCACCTATCAACCCGTCATCTAGGTTTTAAGCTCTGCACGCATTGGGTATTTGTCCTAGTGCTATCCCTCCCCTTGCCTCCAACCCCCTGACAGGCCCTGGTGTATGATGTTCCCCTCCCTGTGTCCATGTATTCTCATTTTTCAACTCCCACTTATGAGTGAGAACATGCGGTGTTTGGTTTTCTGTTCCTGTGTTAGTTTGCTGAGAATGATGGCTTCCGGCTTCATCCATGTCCCTGCAAAGGTCATGAACTCATCCTTTTTTATGGCTGCATGGTATTCTTTGGTGTATATGTGCCACATTTTCTTTATCCAGTCTGTCATTGATGGGCATTTGGGTTGGTTCCAAGTCTTTGCTAATGTGAATAGTGCTGCAATAAAAATACGTGTGCATGTGTCTTTTTAGTACAATGATTTATAATCCTTTGGGTATATACCCAGCAATGGGATTGCTGGGTCAAATGGTATTTCTGGTTCTAAATCCTTGAGGAATCGCCACACTGTCTTCCACAATGGTTGAACTAATTTGCACCCCCACCAATAGTGTAAAAGCATTGTTTTCTCCACAGCCTTGCCAGCATGAGAACAGACACATTTAATTACCTTATCTATTCACACAATTTCCCCTGTACCGGCAATTAAGTCCTATCATGCTACTTTGACTTTGGAAATAAAAAGGATTTACAACGCAGACAGACTTCTTAGAAGGTGTAAGACTAGGAGAAAGTGGCGGTTGTATGGGTAGAAGAGAACAATAAAGGGAGAAAAAGATAAGAAGTGACTGGGAAGTAATGTTTTTATTTTAAAAATTTCTAATTTCTAGTTTGAAATGAGGATATTTCCAGTCAGTGAAATTCAGTTGACTTTACCAGGTATGCTTCTTAGATAACAGTTCATCCTTGGCATTGTATAATTCCAGTATCTGCCACCAGGTGGGAGATGATGCCTATTAGGATATTAAGGTGTGGCAGTGGTGCCTTTTAGGGTGTTTAGGTGTGGGTAACCAATGACTGAGCAGATAATTTATTCAGGTATCTATCTATCTGTCTCTCTCTCTCTCTATCTATCTATCATCTGTCTATCTATCTATCATCTGTCTGTCTGTCTATCTCTCTATCATCTGTCTATCATCTGTCTGTCTGTCTGTCTATCTATCTATCATGGCCTGCCTATCTATCTATCTGTCTATCTATCTATCTATCTATCTATCTATCTATCTATCTATCTATCTATCTATCTATGTATCTATCTGGACCTGCAATGCTCTGTCCGTTGCTAATCATGTACACACACCTTTGACACATCTCAGATCATTTCCTTAGTGTAAATTCCTGGAAACAGAAGGATTGAGTCCCAAGGTAGACACATGCATGGGGTGTTTGATACACTGCAATGCTGCCTTCTGGAAAGATTGCACCAATCTACCCTCTCACCACCAGGGTATGAGACAAGCTATCCCAATGTGGTTTACAGATTGCCGAAGGATGAAAATGTGATAGAATCTCTCATCCAGTGGCTAGAGCGATACTAAGATGAGCGTTACAGTTGGCAGGTTGTGCTCACAGCTCACAGTTACTAAAATATTGATAATTAAGTCGGTAAGTGAGAACTTTGATAAGGGAGTAGCTGAGCAGAGAATCTTGTCACTAGATGTGGTACAGTGAAAACATCCTTAAAGTAGCAGTCAGGAGACCTGGGTCCTGGAATTTAATAAATGTTAGCTTCCTTCCACTCCTCTCTGTGATGATCACCTCATCTTCAAGATGACGTCCCTCCCAGCTCTAACACTGTATATGTCTCTAAGGATCATGTGCGTCACTTCACAAGAAGAAGCATCGTGAGCATGATTAAGGAGGCAGAAACATCAGATGCCTCATGGTGCACAGTGACATGCAACAAGGCTATTCTTGTGCCGTGGTTGTTTGTTATGCATTTCTTGGCAATTTGCATTGTTGCCCTCAGAGACAGTGATTCAGATCTTAGAGCACATTCACTCTGAGACACTTCCAATAACTGAAGCAAAATGCTGCTGGTAGTTAGCCAAGATGTTTAAATGTCATTCGGTGATTGATCGCTTGTGAGTCATGATGATGCACAGTGATGCTCAGCATGCAAAGGACACAGTGGCTCTCCTCAGTCAGGACTGCATGAAAAGATGTCTGATAACCTGCTAACCTTCTGAAGAGCCTTCCAGAATGTGCCGGCTAACATGGAGGATCTAGACAGCTTCTCTCAAAACATTCCTTTTCTAGAAGAATTTACTTTGATTGGTAAGAGCCAGGGATATTAGGTAGCTCCACTTAGGTAACCCATTGGCTGGCTCATAATAGATCCTTGTTGGATGAATGGAATGTAAAGAGAGTGAATGAGATAGTATTTTTGGGAAGATTGATGTTAAATCAGTGCTAGCATGTTGCTTGATTCTGTGACTAATATATTTGAGAAGCCTCTTGCACAGTGCTTGATGCATTGTAGGACATCAATATGTCCAAAAGCTATGGGGATACAGAATTCAGAACCCAAATAAGAGAATCCTTACTGATGTTTCAGGGATTCATCCCTGAACTGAAGAAAAGAACTTTCATTTCTTTTGTCCAGTGTTTCAATTATAATAATAAAATCAAATGTATGGAATACTTTTCATGTACTCAGCACATTATTTTATTGGATCCTCACAGCTTGATGAGGTAGTACCATTACTATCAACCCCATCTTACAGACGGGGTAACTGAGACACACAGGGTAACTTGTCCGGCGGTGTTCAGCTGCTGCGTGGCAGAGCTGGGCTTCACGCAAAGGCCAGTCTGACTCCAGAGCCCCACGCTCACCATCAAGCAGTGTGGCCTCTTAAGACACACAAAGTTTGTCCTGTGTTCTCAGTACCACATCACAAAGGGTAAACCCCCCAAATGGGACATCTGGTCACTTTCAAAAAGAGAGAAGGGAGGAAGTGAACTAATTTCTACTTAGCAATTAAGCACTGCTCATTTAGCAAAGGAAACAATTAGGATACAATATCTTGATCATGGAAAAATCAAACAGTCTTTCCAACCCAACATTTAAGCCACATTTGCCCCAGCCTGGCTTTACCCCTGTATGAGTGGTGAACTGACTGGCTTTTTAATTTTTCTCCTGGATGTTTTGACATTTTATAGATGCACACAATGCATTTGTGAAGTGCCCACAGTTTGAAGTTTCTGCATAGCGCTCCTGCCTTTAGTCCTTGCCGTGATAAACATGCCCAGATAGCAACTTCACAGAAGGCTGTGAACTTTGAAGTCTTTGAAAAATCTAAAAATTATATGACAGTGTTGTATATGGAATCACTGGTGAGAGAAAGCCAACATCTCCCTGAGTGCCAGACACGGCCCTCATAAATCCTGGGCTAAGAGCAGAGAGCGGTGGTCTTGTTTACTTAAACTCTGGGATGGAATGGGCATGCTTAACTTCACAGTAATTGACTCAATCAGGGGATCCAAATGGAATTGCTGCTACTTGTGTGCATTTAAATGTCATGGTTATATCAATAGTTCGGAAGAGGAAAGTATCCACACTCAAGGTTGGATTAAATAAAACAGCTTCACCTTTCATTGAAATGTACATGAAAGAATTATTAAACGTCAGAGGACTGTTCAGTTTAATTTTGGGGAGATATGAGTTTATCAGTGAGAATTTAGCATTCTTTTGTAGGCCCTTTGAAGCTACATGTGTGTTCCCTTAATTGGATAGAAAGTTTCCCCATTGGATATAAGAGGAGCCTAGGACATTTCTCTTTATGGTACTCTGCTTCAACGGCATTGGTATTTAGTTACAGTTTTATGTATGTCAGGTTTCAATTATGATGACTGGTGAAAATATGTCCAGAAAGTAGACTCCAATTCCTTGTTTAGCGGAAAGCATTTGCTTATTGTGCCACCAGGTAAAGTCTCATGTGGAATTCTTGTGCTTGGATTTTTAATGAGTTTGTTCCCCATACTTAGTTTAGATTTACAGAATGTCTAGGGGCGTGGCCATATGTGCACATAAAAGGTCACATAAAGTGATCTTGGGCAGATATGACAGGTCAGATGCTCTGGGTATAGCTCAAGCAATTCCCGCAAGCCACAATGATAATGATTCATGGAAATGGGGTTAAAATGAAAGGTTCTCTGAAGTGTGACACCATCAAGTGATGGTGGAGTGGTTAAAGATTGAGAGCAATATGGAAAAACTATTCAGAATATTGTTGGAGGGAAAATCCAGATAATGAAATGTAGAGTACCTCCTTATCAACCTACAAGCTGAATTTGTCACACTAAATATTTAATGAAGAAAGTTTAGAGATGAATGATGTGTCACACTCATATCTCAAAAGGAGAAAAGATAGCTTTTAGATTTCAACCAGCTAAGGACTAAAGGACTGGGGACATAAAACCATTTAAATTTTCCTCTAAGATTAGACTTTGAGGATCTAAGTTAAGGCTTGTTGTTCTAGACAACCCACTTGAACATTCAGAAAACCTGAAGAATCTTTTTAACAATGTTCAGGTTTTGTTTTACTTCTGTGAGAGTAAAAATAACTTCACCCTCACATCTGATGAGTCACAGAGTGACTGTTGAGCTTGAAATGTTCTCTACTTCTGCTTTGTGATGAGCTAGCTGAGCATTGGTATGCAGAACTCAAACAGATGGACCAGAATTTGTTCCACGTTCACTCTCCTTATTCTTGTCAATGCCACCAACATTCCTCTAGCCATTAGGGCAAAGAATGTGACATCATCTTTGACTTTTTACCTCTTCCTTCCTCTTCTGTTGCCAAATGTTGTCAGTTCTATATTTGGAATATTTCTTGAATCTATACTTTGTTCTCCATTCTTGTTGACACTGCCTTAGACTATTATTGTCATGTACTAGGATAATTGTAAGGGTCATAATCTAACCCTAACATATGTTTTTTTCCCCTGATTTCCCATTATCTCCTATGCACTCCACTTGCCAGATAGACTAAAGTACAGTATTTGATGTTCTTTGCAGATACTCTGTTTTCTGACTTCTCTGTCTTTGTTCCTGCTGTTCTTTCTACTTGAATGGCTTTCACTCCTTATTGTTGTATACAGGAATCACACCAATCTTCAAGGACTAGCTCAAGAGCTTTCTCTTCCCCAAAGTCTGCTCTGATCTTGACCCTCTTCTCACTTGCCTTTCTTTCCCATTGCAACTTTCTTTCCACCTTTATAAGAGCACTGATCATTGCATAGTTTACTTGCCATAGTTATTTTTACATTATGTTTTATTTCTTCTGCTAAACTCCAACTTTTAATTTTTATTTATTTTTACTTTTGACAGTCTATTTTCCTTTTTTTCCATTTCCCTCTCACTGACAGTCTATCACTCTTACATATTAATTTATTTTTCCTTAGTTTTACTGAGGTATAATTTATGAATAAAAATTGTCTATATTTAAGGTATACAATGTGATGATTTGATATACATATACATTGTGAAATAGTTACCATAATCAAGCTAATTAACATATCCAATCACTACACAGTTACCATTTTTTTATTTTAAATTTTTATTTTTTATAGAGATGGGGTCTTGCTATGGTGCCCAGGCTGGTTTTAAGCTCCTGGCCTCAGTGATCCTCCTGCCTTGGCCTCCCAAAGTGTTGCAATTCTATGCATGACCACCATACCAGGCTCATTATTTTGTGTGTATGGAGAGAATGCTTAAGATTTACTCTCTTAGCAAATTCCAAGTATACAATGCAGTATTATTAACTATAATCATCATGTTGTATATTAGATCTCCAAAACATATTCATCTTATAACTGAAAGTTCGTAAATTTTGACCAACATCTCCCCATTTCTCTAACCCCAGCCCCTGGCAACTGCTTATTATGCTCTCTGCTTTTGTGAGTTTGACTTTCTTATTTTTAATTTATTTTTGTTTTTTATTTTTGATACAGGGTCTCACTCTGTCACCCAGGCTGGAATGCAGTGGCGTGATCGTGGCTCACTGCAGCCTCCACCTCCCCAGACTCAGGTGATTCACCCACCTCAGCCTCCTGAGTAGCTGGGACTACAGGCACATGCCACCACGCCTGGCTAGTTTTTTGTAATTTTTTTTTTTGTAGAGATGAAGTTTCCCCATATTGCACAGGCTGGTCTCGAACTCCTGGGCTCAAGCAATCCTCCTGCCTTTGCTTCCCAAAGTGCTAGGATTATAGGTTTTGGCCACTATGCCCAGTGAGTTTGACTTTTTTAAATTTCACATGTAAGTGAGATTATAGAGTATTTATCTTCCTGTTTCTGGTCTATTTCACCTAGCATAATGTCTTCCAGGCTGATCTAGGTTGTCACAAATGGAAGGATTTTCTTCTTTTTCATGGCTGAATAATATTCCATTGTATGTACAAAACTTCAAGTTTTTATAAAATTATACTTTAAGTTCTGGAATACATGTGCAGAATGTGCAGGTTTGTTACATGAGTATACATGTGCCATTGGTGGTTTGCTGCACCTATCAACCCATCATCTACATCAGGTATTTCTCCTAATGCTATCCCTCCCCTAGCCCCCCACCCCTCAACAGGCCCTGGTGTGTGATGTTCCCCTCCCTGTGTCCATGTATTCTCATTTTTCAACTCCCACTTTTGAATGAGAACATGTGTTATTTGCTTTTCTGTTCCTGTGTTAGTTTGCTGAGAATGATGGCTTCCAGCTTCATCCGTGTCCCTGCAAAGGACATGAACTCATCCTTTTTTATGGCTGCATAGTATTCCATGGTGTATATGTGCCACATTTTATTTATCCAGTCTGTCACTGATGGGCATTTGGGTTGGTTCCAAGTCTTTGCTAGTGTGAATAGTGCTGCAATAAACATGTCTGTGCCTGTGTCTTTATAGTAGAATGATTTATAATCCTTTGAGTATATACCCAGTAATGGGATTGCTGGGTCAAATGGTAATTCTGCTTCTAGATTCTTGAGGAATTGCCACACTGTCTTCAACAATGGTTGAACTAATTTACACTCCCACCAACAATTTAAAAGTGTTCCTATTTCTCCACATCCTCTGCAGGGTCTGTTGTTTCCTGACTTTTTAATGATCGCCATTCTAACTGGCATGAGATGGTGTCTTATTGTGGTTTTGAATTGCATTTCTCTAATGACCAGTGACGATGAGCCTCTTTTCATGTTTGTTGGCTGCATAAGTGTCTTCTTTTGAGAAGCGTCTGTTCATATCCTTCACCCACTTTTTAATGGATCCATAAAAGAATCCATATCTAATTAATATTCATATTACCAATGCAAGCTTAGGATGGCTGTTCCTGTACTTTTTATTATGAAAGTCATGAAACAGTATACTAATTATTTAATAGTAATACAGCCTGTATTTAAATAAATATTGCCAATAACTTGTTTATTTTCAAGTTGGTTTCGGGGTTGCCAAACCACAGGCCAATTGTTGAATGACTATTATAGTGTGTGTGAGTACTATAATCAGGCATAGAAACAATGGCCTTTGGCATTATCTTTAAAAATAAGTGAAAGGACAAAATAAATCTAATAAGAATTTGGACTAATATAAATATAATCAGGTTAAATTTCCAGAACAAAACATTTTTGTTTCTAATGCTGAGTAACAGGTGCAAGAGCAGTAGCTGCGTGATTTTATAACCATTATTTTTTAAATATTTCTAATTACATGATAATATTAATTAAAATATAAATATTTTTAGTATTTTAGTATTAAAATATTTATATTTCAATTAATATTAGTATAATATAATATTATATGAATATAATAATATGTAAATATTGTTAGTATTATTCCAAAGATACTACTAAGAGTTTGAAGTATATCAATGCTTGTATATTAGTGTTAAACATTTGATTATAAGATATTGAAATGTTACTCCCCTTTTTGCCTAATTGTGATGAACTAGAGCTTGTATTTCTAGCATATAAATGAAGAATCAGACATATCTGGTTCCTTGGGGATGAAACATTCACACCAGCTCCTCTAGCGAATAAAAGGAGAATCATTATAGAGAGGCAGAGATAGTGGATTGGTTAGGCACATAGATTCTAGAACCAGACTGTCAGGTTCAAATTCCACTTCTGCCATTTTCTAGCTCTGTAGCTTTGTGAAAGTTCTTTAACCTCTCTGTTTCTCTGATTCTTTGTCTGTAAAGGATAGAATTATTGTAATATGAAATGAATTACTATATGTGAAGCACTTAGAACTATTAAGTACTGCATAGCTATTAGAGTTCTTACCTATCATTATTGATGTGGTTAGGTTTTGGGTCCACATCCAAATCTCATTTTTAATTGTAATCTTCATAATCCCCATAATCCCCATGGGTCAAGGAGAGATCAGGTGGAGGTAATTGAATCATGGGGGCAGTTTCCCCCATGCTGTTCTCGTGATAGTGAGTGAATTCTCATGAGATCTGATGGTTTTATAAGGGGCTCTTTCCCCTTCACTAGGCACTTCTCCTTCCTGCTGCCTTGTGAAGAAGGTGCCATGCTTTCCCATCACCTTCTGCCATGATTGTAAGTTTCCTGAGACCTCCCCAGCCATGCTGAAACTGAGTCAATTACACCTCTTTTGTTTGTAAATTACCCAGTCTTGGGTAGTTCTTTATATCAGTATAAAAATGGACTAATACAATTACCAACTTAGAACATTAGACTAAGGAGGGTTTCTTAGACATTGCAATCTAAGACTCTTATTTATTTTTATTTTTTTAATTTTTTTTGAATCAGAGCCTTGCTCTGTCACCAGAATGGAGTGCAGTGGCACCATCTCGACTCACTGCAGCCTCCACCTCCTGGGTTCAAGCAATTCTCCTGCCTCAGCCTCCTGAGTAGCTGGGACTACAGGCGCCCGCCACCACGCCTGGCTAATTTTTTATATTTTTAGTAGAGACGGGGTTTCACCGTGTTAGCCAGGATGGTCTCGATCTCCTGACCTTGTGATCCACTCGCCTCAGCCTCCCAAACTGCCGGGATTACAGGCATAAGCCACTGCACCCACCCAAGACTCTTATTTTTTAGATGAAGAAACTGAGACCACAAGAAGTTGAGTGACTTATATAAGAATACTCAGTTACTCACCAGACCCTGGGTAATCTTATCACAGGAGTCCTGGGCTCTTATATTCTGTGCTAGGCCCAGTGCTACCAGTGGGAAATTGAGTTGCTACCCTCAGGTATTGGAGACCCAGACAAGTGGACAGGTGTGAGATTATAGCAAGGCAAGTGCCATGATGGGGAAAGGCAGCATATCATGGGAGCCCAGAGAAGCTCTGATTTCTTAAAATTCTCTGAAGAGGGTTCCTAGAGGAAGTGAGAATGCAGTTAAGACCTGAAAGATGTGGAAAATTTAGCCAGGTAAACAAGGCAGGGAAAGGGCATCTGGGCAGGCTGTGAAAAGGCCTCAACATTCATATAGAGTAGAGAACCAAAGAAGTCTAGTCTGGCCAAGTGGTGGAGACCTCTAGATCTCTTTATAGCAAATGAAAATCTCCCTAATACTCTACCATGTAATTTCTTTTCTTTTCTTCTTCTTTTTTTTTTTTTTGAGTCAGAGTCTTGCTCTGTCACCAGGCTGGAGTGCAGTGGCACCATCTCGACTCACTGCAGCCTCCGCCTCCTGGGTTCAAGCGATTCTCCTGCCTCAGCTTCCTGAGTAGCTGGGACTACAGGCACGTGCCACCATGCCCAACTAATTTTTGTATTTTTAGTAGCGACAGGGTTTCACCATGTTGCCAAGGATGGTCTCGATCTCTTGACCTAGTCTACCACATAATTTCAATACTGGCCATTAATTAAAATCCCCTTTTGCATTTGTGCTGCATTGAATAGTGTGGCCCAAAATTCATGTCTATCTGGAACGTTGGAATGTGGCCTTACTTGGAAATGGAGTCTTTGCAGATGTTAAGATTGAGGTCATATTTGATTAGAATGGGGCCCAAATCTAATCATGTCCTGATAAGAGGGCCATATAAAGACATGAAGAAACAGAGAAGACACACAAAGGGCATGCCATGTGTTGATAGAGGCAGAGTGTGGAGGGATGGGTCTACAAGCCAAAGAATGCCAAAGATTGTCAGCAAGTACCAGAAGCTGAAGAGAGGCATGGAACATATTCTCCCTCAGAACCTCCATAAGAAACCAGCTTTGCCAACACCTTGATTTTGGTCTTCCAACCTCTAGAACTGTGAGAGAATCAGTTTCCCTTGTTTTAAGCCACCCAGCTTGTGGTACTTTGCTATTCCAGCCCTAGGAAACTAATACAGCGTTCTTGATATGAATTTGGCTCCTCAAGATAACAAGAAAAAAAAAACAGATTGCATTTAGTGATGGACATGAGTGTAGCTGGGGTCACAATTTACTCACACTATTACCTATATGCCCTAAAAAATGTGGCTACTTAACTTTTATTTATTGATTTATTTTTTTTGAGACGGAGTCTCGCTCTGTCACCCAGACTGGAGTGCAATGACACGATCTCAGCTCACTGCAACCTCCACCTCCCAGGTTCAAGCGATTCTTCTGCCTCAGCCTCCTGAGTAGCTGAGATTACAGGTGCGCACCACCAGGCCCAGCTAATTTTTGTATTTTTAGTAGAGACAGGGTTTCACCATGTTGGTCAGGCTGGTCTCGAACTCCTGACCTTGTGAGTTCTCGAACTCCGTCCACCTTGGCCTCCCAAAGTGCTGGGATTATAGGCATGAGCCACTGCGTGCAGCCTACGTAACTTTTTACAAAGGATCTGTCCTTTTCACTAACTCACACACTCCAAAGGGTAAGTAGGGAAAAATAATCCCCAATAAACCTTCCACTGATCAATTTACCAACCACAGTATTTTCCAGTTCAAATAAGCTTTTGATTATTTAGTCTTTTTTAGGGCCTTTGGATGTCCCTCTCCTCTCCTGCTTCTCTCCAGAATGGCAGCACAGAGAACCTGTGTGACTCTGTGACAGTAGAGGGAAGTGGGAGCCTTGGATCCATGCCAGGTCCTCTGGATTCTCTTTGCACAAGCAGATCTTGTCATTTTGGCCCAGGCCTTGCCCTTCATCAGCCACAAGGAGGCAGGAACATAGCCTCAAGCATCTGCAGCCACCTTTCTCCTCCAGTGTTCCATACTGCTCCCAGCCTTGCTGGATCTGATGCTCTGATGGACAAGGGCACCCTTCAGAGCCAAAGGAAATGGGTGCTTAGCCTAGATTTTCCATGTGACTCCAACTCTCTGGATGTTTCTAAAGCCAGCTCCCTCTTGAAGTTTAGCTCTGAAGCTAGGAAAACCCAGGACTCTGGTGTCTGTCTCCATGATTCCCCTTCTTTCGCTGGTCTCTGGCATGACTTAACTCCATAAGTGTTCCTCCTGCTTTTCTGGGGTGATATTATTTCCTTCTTTCCTTGACAGACTGGATACAAAACGAAACGCTGGCTTACTCAAAAGAGAAGCTCTGAAGGTTATACCTTCCTTACTCTGAAATGCATAGAAACATGGGGTTGCACAAGAAGTAGCTCCATCATCTGCTCATCTGCTGTAGCTCCTGGGCCTTGAGACTGGGGCACACCCTACCTAAAGGTGGCTCAGCATTGGTGGGGATGTGTGCAGAACCACAGTGAGGCACACCTTGGTATTGTTCATCTGAAATTAATATTTCTTCAAAGACAGACCTTACTGGTGTTTGTTCCTCTCCCTATGTATAATGGGATATCTCTAGAGGACAGGATGATCCTAGAGCTGCCTTGAATGGTTTTATCTCCCTCCTGCCATCCGATGCTTTAACCTCCTGCCCCAGTGCAGTCTTCTAGTTTTGTAGGATCAATTTCTTTGCAATCGGCATTATAGCACAAGCTGCAGCAGTTTATTTATCTAAGAGAGAATGCATCTAGGTTGCTATCCTCAGAGATAGTGTGTATAAGGCAACATTTGAGGCCTCCATAACTCAATTCTTGCCTAATCTTTGCCTGGTCTCTGATCCATTAGGACCTAGAAATTACCTTGACTGATATACTGAGATGATGGCAAACTCACTTTTGCTCTCCACATTCACGAATGCTGTGGGATGTATGTTTGTGACTCACTCAAGCCATTTAGAATGGAAGCCCAAGTCACAGTAGAGGAAGGCCGTTGTTACTGAACTGAACATGGGTCAGTTAATCTGCCTGCCCATGCAGCAAAGCCAAATACTAACACTGGGATTGATTTGCAGTGAGGAAAAGTGAAGCATTTATTGCAGGGTGCTATGCAAGGAGAATTGGGCAGCTAATCTTAAAACCCAAACCCCTTGATGGCTTCCACGTAAGAGTTTTTAAAGGCAGGGAGGCAGAGGTTCCAGGCAGAGCCATAAATCAATACATGGAGGCTATTGGTTTGACCTAAAAAGGGGGAGACATCTTGAAGTGGGGGTCCACAGGTTACAGGTAGATTCAAAGATTTCCCGATCTGCGATTGGTTAAGATTTGTTTAAAAACTTGGGGTCAGCAGAAAGGAATGTTGAACTCTGGCCTGTAGGTGTAACTTCTGCCAGGCCCCTCAGGAAGAAATTTAGAATGAAGAACAGTGGTCAGAGTTCAGTCCCCAGTTCCCCCTTCCCCAAGGTCTATTGTGCCAGTGGATGGTGTTTTCCATTTGGTGGCGGGGGGTGTGGGGGCGGTGGGCAGGTTTCTGCAAAACAGCTCAGGGACATATGTTAAGATGTTATTTTTATTTTCTATTGGGACTCTAACTTCTTTGGCTATTGTTTCAAGCTATTATTACCTCCTGGCTTATCAGATTGCCTGCCACCCTCCACCAAGCATGGAAATAAAGGAAAATCTTGAGTTTCTTCAATGGAAATTCCAGGCACCTAGCTAGTCCTGAGAATTAAATGAGCAACTTGATAAGTAAGAAAGCAATAGTAGCTTAAAATAATAGCTAAAGAAGTTATAGTCATAAGATGTTTGGTTCTCTACAGAAGCTAAAGATAACATCTTGACATATGACCCTGAGTTTACTTTTCAGAAACTTGGACCTCCACCAAATGGAAATCTTTCTTGCACAAGGTCCAAGAACCCTCTCTTGGGATCTGGATTGGGATCCCTTTCCAGTAACAATATCAGGTCATCAGGACATTTCCTGGGTCTGTTCAGTAAACATTATTAACCTGTTCCCTTAACTGAAACTGTGTCTAAGAATGACTAACCTTCTGGGAATGTAAGATGGAGTTGCTCTGGTTCAAAGGCCTTGGACGCCTCTGACAGTATTAGTGAAGTTTTTTTTTTTTTTTTGGACTGTTAGCTTGTTAGGAACTAACAAGACCCTCCCTAACTCATCTACTCATCTTTCAGGACTCAGCTTCACTTGTTCTGAGGGTTTCCCGTGACACCTCCACACCCACACTGAAATATGGCTTCCCCTCTCCTGTAGTTCCAAAGCCTGTTTGGACAAGGGACTCCTAAATTAGAGTTACTATCACATTGTGTCACAATTTGTTCACAACTATTTTCTCTTCCACTAGAAGGATTCTTGTTAGGGCAGATATTGACCTAAAAGAAAGAATCCCAGGCAAAATAGATATAACTAGAGGGTTTATTTGGGCCAAGCTTGAGGATTGCAACCTGGGAGCATAGATTCAGTTTTCTGCAGTTACAAGCTGTAGCAGCAGTTACAAGCAGGTTTTTAAAGAAAAGAAGAGGCAGTTTCTAAGTTGTTTACCAAGAATTTACATTAAAAATAACATAAGTTATTGATTGGCTATATGTTGTTTCTTTGTATTAAAATTCCATGAAGATAATAGGTGAGGCAGGTAGTCAGGAACAAAATGCCTTTAAACAATTGCCCCCACAGATGGGTTTGGGGGGCACATGACTGAAATCTTAGACTCCTGTCTCTTTGGGCCTGATAAATTTTTCGAACCTCCCGTAGTGCAGACTGCTCTGAGCTATTTTTCTTTTCTCACAGAGACCAGGTCTCGGTTACCTTGGGGTCCCCAATGCCTTGCAGAGGGGTTGATACAGAATTGGGGCTTGGACAATGGTGAAGAATGTGTGAAATGTCCCAGAGACATGTCCTGATTAAGAGCCTGAACTCCTTTGATCTTGGACCCTACACTTCTGAAGTGTCATATAAGGGGTAGGAAATTTTCACACCCAGTGACCTGGAGGACAGACTAAAAGGGTAAAGAGATGAAGAGCAGAGCGTCTCTTCTCATTGGGATGACAGTTTGCTAAAGAGAAAATGGGGCTGGAGTGAGTGTTAAAAGACCCTAAGTGTCTGGCTGCTCCTTGGGTCTTGGAGATTCTGAGATAACAAGAATCATGTAGCCCTGAAACTGATCCAGATCGGGTTCATTGTTCTACTACTCCTTTCTTGTAAATGCCCTGATTGTTGGAAGGACTTCTTATGATGTCAATCTATAAAAAAGCGGAGGCCAAAAGTCTTTACTAGATACCTATTATGTGCAAAGAAGATACTATACTCCCCTGATAGCAAGAAATACATTATTTTAGGGAGTGTTTCTCTTGCTGATGCCAACAGCCTATTCCAGGATCCAGTTTTGGCTGTGGAGCATTCATCACTTGGAAATGAATTGTTAGAATGACTTTTACAACTAGAGTTGCCAATAGTCTGGCTTGGTGTTAGGCTGTTTGGTTTAAAGCTGGGTCATCTAGTTCTGGAACACATGGTTCAGACAGTATTTGAATGGGCAAATTAAATGCAAATCACCTGGTTTTGGTGAGTGGGCTTGCATAACAACAAGCCCTGTAGGATCTATTGTTCTTGCTTGTGTCTGAGTGTCTGCACTGAAAGGGATATTCAGGAGAGCCCTTGAGGGAAAGTCCAGATCACTGTCAGGAGCTGGTTCCCAGAGGTGACATTTAGCACCCATAAATTTGGGTATCTTTTTTTTTCTTTTTAAAATCTTACCAGCTTAATTGTAATGTAGTGGTGGATTTATATTACTTTAATTCCTGAAATTTTATTAGTAGAGTAGAAAAGTCCTCTACTTCTAAATCCGGGTCTCTATCTGTGGCTTAACTTCTAACTTCTTGTTTGCATTCTCTTATTCTCTTTTTGTTCTTTTCATGAGTTAGTTGAGTAATAACTAAAACTTAACTGTGAGTCTTTTCATGGAGGATGGAAACCACATAGGAAATGGCACCACCAACAATGGGTCAGTCGTTTATGTCGGCCGATGTAAAGAAACCTCCTTTATTTCATAAAAGGTTAAGTAATTGGTGGGGAAATTGGGGTGGGGGAGGAGTTGAGTTACCTTCTCTTGGTGAACTTCGGCCCAATACACAGTGGAAAGTGCCAGATAATAAATGAAACTACAAGAGGTTAGAAAACTATACTTTCTTTTTAGATATTAAAGGCCATGAGGGCGTATGTTACTTCAAAGACTTGTTGGATCTGTTTTTGAATGGGAGGCAAATTGGTTTCAATCATTAGAGAGAAGGGGGTGTGGTGGCCCAGGAACATTATTAGTGTACTGTACTCCTGTCACCTGCTGAGGTAAGGAAGTTCTGAATAACTCCTCTGGGGTGCAGGAAGAAAATACTAAAACTTTGAATTATCTTTATTGATCTCATCCCTTTAAAATGTCTGTTTATGCTGTTTTATGGTGTATGGAAAAGATATGCTTGGGGAATACTGCCCTAGAGAGAGGAGGAGAAGACAGATGGTTGAATTAGGATGAAAAGAACTGGAGATGTGGAGTAGCTCAGAATTCAGAGGTCTCATAACTGCCCAGTGGGTTCTCATTGCCTGCTGCCTAGACAGAGCCAATTTATTAAGACAGGGGAATTGCAACAGAGAAAGAGTTTAATTTACACAGAGGCAGCTGTATGGGAGACAGGAGTTTTATTATTACTCAAATCAGTCTCCCTGAAAATTTGGGGATTGGGGTTTTTAAGGATAATTTTGTGGGTAGGGGGTCAGAAAGTGGGGAATGCTGATTGGTCGAGTTGAAGATGAAATCACAGGAGGTTGAACTGGGTTTTCCTTGCTGTCTTCTGTTCCTGGTTAATTCTGTAAACCATTCAGGAGCAATATGGGGAGGTTCAGAATCTTGCAGCCTCTGGCTGCATGACTCCTAAGCCATAATTTTTAATCTTGTAGCTAATTTGTTAGTCCTACAAAGGCAGACTGGTCCCTAGGTAAGAAGGGGGTTTGTTTGGGGAAGGGCTGTTACCATCTTTGTTGCAAAGTTAAACTATAAACTAAATTTTTCCCAAAGTTAGTTCAGCCTATGCCCAGGAATGACAAGGACAGCTTGGAGGTTAGAAGCAAGATGGAGTCAGTTAGGTCAGATGTCTTTCACTGTCATAATCTTCTCACTGTTATAATTTTGCAAAGGTGGCTTCAGTCTCCTATCTGTTCTGATGAAGAAAATGTAGTCGCATTTGGATTCTGGAGAGATAGTAAAGAAGATATTGACCTTTGTTAGACAATGGCCTATGTGACAGGTGCTGGGTTGTGTGCTATTTATTCTTATTCTATCACTGCATATACAATTTTCATATGAATGCATACTTTTATCCATTTGTTATTTATTTAATGAATATCTCATTTAATCTTCACAAACAGCTTGAGAAGAAGGTTTTAATCTTCCCAGTTTTGCAACCAGGAAGTTAAGGCTTAAGGTGGGTGAGTAATTTACACAATGTTCTATGATTTACACTTCAGCAATTCTCATTCTTTAGTGAGTAGGTTTGCAGTGTAGACTCCAGTGTAGACTTTAGGAGATTCAAGTGGGCTTCTAGTCTGCTTGGAGCAGGTGGATTGTTCAAGAATATGCTTATAGAATTATGAAATACTTTGTTCTGATTTTCTTTCATTATTTAGTGCATATTCCCAAATTGCAATTTTAGGCCAGAGCTACTTCTCTGCTATTTAGGCTGACACCAAGGACTTGGTTTGACATTTCAATCAACTCAGTCTTCCCTTGTTGGCCTTAAAAGCAAGCAAGCAAACAAACAGACAAACACAACAAAACCTAAAACTTCTGTTATGACTAAATTCCAGGTAATCAATTAAATCTTAATTTATTTTATTGTTATTAAATTGAATCGACATAAAGTGACTAAATCTACTATTTGTCAATCCCATTTTCAGTGTCAGAGACTTAAATTGTAGAATCTCCTCATCTGCACATCTGATTCCTTCCAGCAGCTGATAAGCATCACAGGAGCAGGAATCATATTTTGTTCATCTTTTCTATGTCCCACAAAGTGTCGAGCAGAGTATTTGCATTTGTTGAATGAAAATATGTTAGACCAATTTCTTCCAACTGTAGATTTCAAACTATAGGCCAGGCCATCCCACTTGCTACAGGTAGTTAATCTGTTTATCTAAAACCGTAATTCATTGGCTTTCTTAGCTATCTTGGCAGTTAGGCAAGAGATATTTACAGGTTCTAAGAAACATACGATGCTATTTATTCCGTTGTATATTAGACTTATAGCTGTGTGGTTTCAGATTCTTAAGAATAAAAATTTCCATCTCTTCGTTTTGATGAAATGTGTGTAAAGTTGGAGAACAAGGTAAAAGAGTGAGTAAATTCAGAATTCTTTGTTTCTCTCAAATGCTCAGATACTTAATTAAAATTCCTTTAATATGATCACGAGATTTTTGTCAGGACAAGTTGAGATGATCCTTGAGAAAGCACTTTGAAAACTCTAGACTACAGACATAAAGGACGTTTGTCAAAAGTAAGGCTTTAAAACAAAATAAGGCCTCTTGAAAACACAGACCTGGTGTTCTGACAATGTACATACTGCCTAATAGGGATGAAAGTTTAAGCTCTGTTTAGCTACCTTTGTATAATGGGAATAAAAGGTTTTTTTTTCTTGTATCCTAAATTGAGAATTTAAACTGTTTTCTGATTAGCAAGGGTTTGCAGTCACACTAGTAATAGTCCTCTATAAGATGGACATCCTTCTTTGTTCCCCGTCTTTCTAATCCTTATGAAGAAAAAGTAGAAATTTTTGAAAAAGTTGTGCTAGGTATACATAACATGACATTTATCATTTTAACTACCTTTAAGTGTACAGTTCAGTGGCTTTAAGTACATTCACAGTGTTGTATAACTATCACCATTATCCATCTCCAGGACTTTTCCATCATCCCAATCTGAAACCCTGTACCCATTAAACAATACCTTCCCATACTCTCTTCCTGCAGCCCTTGGTAGCCTCTACTCTTTCTGTCTCTGTGAATTCACCTATTCTTCTTGCTGAGCCTTGCTGTTATCATTATTCATTCAACATTATTCATTATTCATGAGTGCTTATTATGGACACTGGGAGTTCAACAGTAAACAAAAGTCCCTGCTCTCAAGGAGCTTTTATTTTAGTGGGAGGGAGACAATAAACAGCGAGCACATTTAAAATATTTTTTAAAAATGAGATTATCTTATACACAATTCTTCTGCAACTTGATCTTTTCACTTGACAGTATATCTTGGACATCTTTTTCTATGTCAGTCTGAAGAGGCCTATCTCTTATTTATAATAGCTAAATTTATTGAGTCTCTACTTTGCTCCAGGCACTGTTTTAGTTGCAACAATCCTATGAGGTAAGTTCTATAATGATCATCTTTTTACAGATGGACCAGATAAGTGTAGGAGCTTGCATAGTCACCTGGCCAGTCACTGGTGGAGACAGAACTAAACTCAGATGACGTGATTCCTTACTCCAATTCTACCCTCTTTTGAATGGCTACATAGTACTCTTTTGTATCAATATAGCTTAACTTATTTAGGCAGTCTCTTATATGTAAGCCATTTTTAGTTTTTTTTTGTTGTTGCTATCATAGTGCTATAATTAACATATTTAGAGATATGTTTGAACGTGTGTGTGGTTTTCTATAAGGTAAATTCCTAAGAAATAAAAACATACACATTTCAATACTTGATAGGCACTACTATACTTAGTTTCCTTTAAAAAATATTTTACCAATTTATATTCCCACTAACAGTATAGGAAAAGGAAAAGGCCCTGATTTCCTTATATCTTCTTTAACAAGGGGAATTACCAAACTTATATTTGCCCCATATGATAGGCTTAAAAATGGTATAGAGGTGATACTTAAAAATGTTTTTCACTTAAAAGTGTTTTTTATTTTAAATATTTTAAAGAGATGATTGCTTCCTACTCTAAGCTGTTCTTGGTCCTCTTTTATCATGTAAGAAAGAAAGCCATCTCTCTTATTTCCAGAAATCTGTAGTTTCTTGTTACTGTGGAACCTTGGTAGGAAAAGGCTCTTGTTTCTGTGAAAACCTGAGGGCCCAGCGTGAGGATGTTCCAGGAGAGTGGAGTTGATGGTGCGCAGGGGATTAGCTTGCTCTGGTTATAGAGACATGATTAAAATCTATTTTATTTCAGTACTTAACTGGCAAATCTGATGCAACTTCTGGAAAATTCCTAGATGGCTTTAGGCATATTTAAAAGAAGCCATATTTTTTCCTTTTAAAAATAGATATGCACCAAAATATTTTATTTTCATCTAATCCCGCTTTAACAACCAGAATCCCCTTAAAAGCAATTCCAAACTAAAAGATGTAAATCCATTTCCTATGTGCTTTTGTTCTTTGGTACCATCAGGGTTGATGTTTGCATCCTCTGTGCTGAAATTAAGGATGTTGGGAAAGAAGTGTCATTGCTTTGCCTACTAAATGTCGCTTGAGTATGCTTAGCTTTCATCCATAAGAGAGCTGAACTTCCCCTGTAAAAAAAAAAAAAAAAAGTGACAAAAACCCGCTGCTGATTCTTTCATCTCTGCAAAAGCAGGTGGGAACTGCAAAGAGATTTGCTTATCTTGCTCAGTCAAGGGCTGGTAAAAGTTTGGTAAGTAGACCTGGTAGCCGGTGTCCCCTTCCATTGTTCATTTTCATCCTTCTGAATTCTTGATTCCCACAGAGGTAGCCATCCTCAGAAGCCAGCCTCTTGGGAGTTTCCTTTTGTTTCCCCAAGATTAACCAGTTCTGTCCTGTCAGCAGGAGCAGGCAACTAGGGGAGGAGAGGCTCTTCAGGGCTTTCAGCATTTTTCCAAGGAGTGCTTTTCTCCCTCAATTCCTCACTGGCAGTGAAGCTGCTTTCTTGTAAGGTCTTCCTCTTCTTCTGATGAGATGCTGATTCTGATTGCCATCTAGCAGCTTCCGGTGGTGGTAAGTGGTCAAGAGTGTTTTTCCAGGAGTTGATCTCAGGTTTTTGAGAATGCCCCCTAGAGACCTAGTTTGTTTTCTGTATCATCCTTCAAGCTTTCAGAGTAGCCTTGCTTTTCTCCTTGGCATGGTCACGGAATGGATACCTGTTTGATCTTCCTGCACCGCTGAGAAATATTCCTTTTGGGGGAGAGGATTAAGTCTGGGTTGAGGTGAGTAGATGGGTAGCATTCAATGGTTAGTGAGATTAAGTGGAAATCTGGCTGTGGGCTGGTTGGAACGATCTGTTTCTTTTCTCCAGATCCCTATTTTGTTTTGCTGCTTTCATCTTGGTGACTAAGGTTTCACAAATATTCTTTATTATTCCCCTTTTGCTAAAAAATAAATCTGGGAGAGTTAGTTGGAAATGGGAGATGTGACATTTTCTTTTTTGTTGTTTGAAATGTCTATTTTTTATTCTGTTAGCATGCCTATTAAATGACCAATGATAATAGCATAAAGGTGCATTTCTTCTTGGTTTGTAGGTCTTTGTCACTTCCTTTGGTAGTAGTTGGTTTTATTTTTTTCACGGGGTTTGTATACAGTGCACCTATTCAATATATTGTTTATGGTCAATTTATGCTTTAGACATGAACAGTTTGCACTGAGCTATCCCTCTGAGGTTTGAGGGTTATGTTTTTAGTGCTAAAATTTGTCTGAACAGAAAAAGGTATCCTTCTAGTTGTTTTGTTTTTAGGCAAGAGAGTGTCTCAGGTCCCTGGTTAACAATTAGCTGTTTTGAAGAAAAGAAAACTGGTGAAAAACATTAATTGGAAGCTGAAGTCTTGTTAGAAAGTAAATGAGGAAACACAGGTTTTCTTGTGGGATTACCAACACCTGTGCCCATGAAGTATCCCCTTTTACTCAGCTGTTGCTCCATGCTGGCCTTTACTACAAAATGTAAACTCAGAGTGATTTCAGTTTTGATTTTTTTAAATTTATTTTTTATTTTTTATGTGATACGTAATAACTGCACATATTTATGGGGTACATGTGATATTTTGGTATATGCATACGATGTGTAATTAGCATATATATCACCTCAAACATTTACCATTTCTTTGTGTTGGGAACATTCCAAATCTGCTAGCTATTTTGAGATACAATAAATTATCATTATCTATATCGTTTATTTTATCGTTTATATCTATATCGTTTATTATAAATAAAAAATAATCATTATCTATTGTCATACTACCGTGTTATCAAATACTAGAACCTGTTCCTTCTATCTGACTATATGTTTGTACCCATTAATCAGCCTACCTTCACCCCCTTCTTCCTCTTCCCCTTCCTAACCTCTGGTAACCACCATTCTCCCTCTCTACCTTCATGAGATCAACTTTTTTAGCTCCCACATATGACAGAGGATATGTGATATTTGTTTTTCTGTGCCTGGCTTATTTTGCTCAACATAATATCCTCCAGTTCCATCCATGTTGCTGCAAATGATAGAGTTTTATTCTTTTTCATGGCTGAATAATATTCCATTGTATATAAATAACCACATTTAAAAATTTTATTCCTCAAGAATAAATATTATTGCTTCCATATCTTGGCTATTGTGAATAGTGCTGCAATAAACAGGGGAGTACAGATATCTCTTCAATGTACTTATTTACTTTCTTTTGGATGTATTCCCAGAAGCAGGATTGCTGGATCATATGGTGGATCTGTTTTCACTTTTTTTGAGAAACCACAGAGTGATTTATTTTAACCTATATTGTGCCTTTATATTGTCTCATCATGCAGAAATCTTTAAAAATGAGGGAACAAATGATTTTTTTTGTGCCCCTGGAGGATTTTTTTGTTGGTGGGAGAATTTTATTTTTTTCATATGTGGCATATTGAATATTTTCATTTAGTAGGAAAAGAGTTAACTAACCATCTAAAAGTAAATTGGAAATTGTAGCTGTCATTGAAATTAAACTTAATGTATGTTTGGCCAGATGCAGTGGCTCATGCCTGTAATCCCAGCACTTTGGGAGTCTGAGGCAAGTGGATTACTTGAGGTCAGGAGTTCGAGACTACCCTGGCCAACATGATGAAACACCCTCTCTACTAAAAATACAAAAATTTACCAGGCATGGTGGTGGGCTCCTGTAATCTCAACTACTCAGGAGGCTGAGGCAGGAGAATCACCTGAACCGTGTGGTGGAGGTTGCAGTGAGCCGAGATCAGGCCACTACACTCCAGCCTGGGTGACAGAGCGAGACTCTGTCTCCACAAAAAAATAAATAAATAAAAAATAAAAAACAAAACTTAATGTGTGTAATCTAAATTCTTGTATAGCATGAGTGAGAATTAGAAACAAGTATTTATTTTTAGGATCTCTCATGAAAAGATATTAAAAAATAGTAACCTCCTAGCAACATTATATATTTCAAATATTAATAAATTCTAATTAAACATTAAATATTATTGATCGTTATGTTTTTGGAAACATGTTCCTTCCTTACTTTAAAGCTACCTTGCTTTTCTCTCTCCTTTTATTTACTCAACTGGAGTTTGAGTACCTACCCAGTGCCGGGCTCTGTGCTAGATGCCTAGGGGAAGAGGTCACAGAGGGAGGGCCACAGCATTTCATTTCAATGGATCCTTCTCTGACCTTTCTTTTGAAGTTGAGCACCCTCTAGAGCTCTGTCCTTGTTCCTCGTCCTCTGTCTTTTCCTCACCTCTCTTTGTTCTTGTCCTTTCTGGGTGAGGTCATTCATTCCCCCTTGAGTTCACTCCTTCCTTATATGTTGATGATTCCAAGTCTACAAATCTGTCTTTTTGTCTTTAGTGCTGTGAGGATGTTTTCAATGATCAAGAGGCATTTTAAGCCCACATGTTCAAACTAAATACATTATTTTTTCATCCCAATTCCTTCTTCTGCCCCTCCACCTTCTCCTCCTTTTCCCTTCACTGCTGTATTTATCATCATAGTGGCACCTCTATTCCCTCAGTGTCCCAAGGCAAAAACCTGGAAGTCACCCCAGATTCCTCCTTGTTCTGCATCCAAACACACAGACCATTTATTTTATTTTATTTGAAGAGACAGGGTCTCACTATGTTGCCCAGCCTGGTCTCTAACTCCTGGGCTCAAGCAATCCATCTGCCTCGGCCTTCCAAAGTGGTGGGATTACAGGCATGGGCCACCATGTCTGGCCCATACAGATCATTTATAGACTGCATATTTAACTATGGAAACATTTCTAGAATTCAGCCCCATTTGCCAGTTGTCATTGCTCCTCCATCTCCTCTTGTGCCAGCCCATACTGTGAGATTAACCTTCCTAAAATCTCCGACAGCCTGGACTGGCACAGAGAGACAAAAGGGAACAAGGATAATGGAAAAGAGGGCTGAATTCTAATTGTGCCATTCTACTTAGATACCTCTCTGTCTCCCCGCAACCTGCAGGAGCAACCACAGGATCTTGACCATAGCAATGCTCTCTGTCACCTTATCTATAAAATGGGGATAATGATAATTCCTGCTCGTAGAGTTTTGGTGAGGACTGAATAAGACAACATGTGTCAAGTTCTTAGCACAAGGCCAAGTCCCCAGTGAATGGCAGTGACAATGAGGACAATGATGAAGATGATCCTGTCTTTCAGAATCCAGCTCTTACCTGCCTTGCCAGCCCCATATCACTGCACATTCTTCCTATGCCTGTATGTTCTGCTTGCCATGACTATCACTGCTCCGCAAACCTTCCTTCCCTTTCAGAACACTTGGCCTTTCCTCACCCTGTTCCTTTGACTTGTCCTTACCTTGTTTTATTTAGCAAGCTCTTCTTTTCCTTTTAAAAGGACTCAACTCAGAATTGCCATCCGTGAGGTCTTCGCTGACTCTGCAAAGCAGGCTTGGTGACTGCCTTTCCTCTGCCTCCATAGTTCTCCATCCCTCCTTCTACCATAGCCCTGCACTCATCATCCTTTTTTAAAATTTTTATTTATTTATTTATTTTGAGACAGGGTCTTCTGTGTCACCCAGGCTGGAGTGAAGTGGCGCAATCACAGCTCACTGCAGCCTTGAGCTTCTGGGCTCAAGTGGTCCTCCCACTTTAGCCTCCCAAGCAGTGGGACTGGAGGCATGAGCCACCATGCCTGGCTAATTTTTTGTAAAGACAGGGTTTCGCCATGTTTCCCAGACTGGTCTCAAACTCCTGGACTCAAGTGAGGAGATAGAGGGCATCTGCCCACCTTGGCCTCCCAAAGTGTTGGGATTACAGGTGTGAGCCACTGTGTCTGGCCTACACTCACCATTCGAATGGTCTTTTATGTTTCTGTCTGCTCTCATCTTCCCCAGACTGTGGGCTTTTGAAAGACTGGAAATGAATTTTTGCCTCCCTCATGCCCAGCCCATGTTAGCTATAGAGTAGGCACCTGATAAGTCTTTGATAATTGAATGTCAGTAGAGGGAGGACATGGTTCTCAGGTTTGGTAGGAGGTTTTTTCCATGTGGAGAGTTAAAAAAATACATTTTAAGAAAAATAAAAATAATCATCGCTTTCCCTTATTGAGTACTAACTTTGTGGCAGCAGGCATTGAGCTAATTTCTTTATGGAGATGGCTTGGTTTAGTTTTCCTAGTGATCCTATGAGTTACTCTGATTGTCCACAGAGGAGAAAACTGGAGCTTAGAAGGGAGGGGAACTTGCTTGAGATTCTAGGGTTAACAGGAGCAAACTTGGGCGGCCTAACGCCAGCACTGGTGGAGCAATAGGGAAGTGAGAAGAGGAAGGAAGATGGCCAAAGCAGGGTTGAGAGGAGAGGGACAGGATGAGGACAAGGAGGGGAAAACGAGAAAGCGACCAGCAAGAGCAGACTAGGAAAGGAAGAGAAGGGAAGGAGAAAAGGAAACTAGAATGCATTTCTATAAGTACTTCCAATGTTGCCTGAAGTTTTGATTGAAGTAACTCAGGAATGGAAAACCAAACATTGTATGTTCTCACTTATAAGTGGGGGCTAAGCTATGAGGATGCAAAGGCATAAGAATGGCACAGTGGACTTTATGGACTCAGGGGGAAAGGGTAGGAAGGGAGTGAGGAATAAAGGACTACAAATTGGGTGCAGTGTATACTACTCATGTGATGGGTGCACCAAAATCTCACAGATCACCACTAAAGAACTTACTCATGTAACCAAACTGTTTCCCAATAGCCTATGAAAATTAAAAAAAAAAAAAAAAAGGAAACTAGGAGACCAAGAAGGAAAATGAACAGGGGATATGTGAGAGGACGAAGGGAAGCTTTGAAGTGTTGTGGCTGGGTAATGGCTGCATGACTAGAATATAAAGAGACTCCTGTATGGACATGACAACTCACAACAATTAACCTGCTGTATGTTATACAGTAAATATAACAATAATTTATTGTTGAGGCACGGTAATTGCATATACCTGTAGTTGCAAGCCATTTATAAATTTGGCTTTTTTTTTTTTTTTTTTTTTTTTTTTGAGATGGAGTTTCGTGTTGCCCGGGCTGGAGTACAATGGCATGATCTCAGCTCACCGCAACCTCTGCCTCCCGGGCTCAAGTGATTCTCCTGCCTCAGCCTCCTGAGTAGCTGGGATTACAGGCATGTGCCACCACGCCCAGCTAATTTTTGTATTTTTAGTAGAGACGGGGTTTTTCCATGTCGGTCAGGCTGGTCTTGAACTCCTGACCTCAGGTGATCCACCCACCTCGGCCTCCCAAAGTGCTGGGATTACAGGTGTGAGCCACCGCTCCTGGCCTTATAAATTTGGCTTTTACACACACCCATACATACACACATACACAGATTGGCTTGATTTTTTTTTTTACTTCTACTTTTGTACAGTTCCTACAATCTACAAGCACTGTGGCTGTTGGCAGCTGTCAGTGATACCAAATAGAATTATCTTTAGCTCCCACCCTCACACTCACACTCAAAACTGCACACGTGCAGGACAGAAGCCTGGGCTTGTTCCTTTTTCTCTTGCTCTCAGCTCCCAAGGCTGAGATTACTCTGCTTCATCTGGATCGCCCATCTCTGGGGTCTCATAGCTGAGTTTCAGTTCCCCAATCCTACCTGCTCCTCAGGGGGCCAGCACTGGGGCTGCAGGCAATATTTTGGGTTGGCAGGCAGGGATGCCTGTGGGACAGCAAGGTCACCCCTACATGGGTCCCAGGGTGGGAGGACTCTCTGAGGCTTTGCTCTTCAGGCTCTGGGAACCTAGGGCCAGAGGGAGGAAAGGGGAAGGGCTGGGCAGCTGGAGGAGAGAAGGACTTGTTCCTTCCTCCTGTCATCCTTGCTTGACATCCTCAGACCCAGCTCCTGCTCAAGACCACACTGGTGCAGCCCTCACAGGGAGCCTCTTCCTCTCCACGCTTGGTTGGGTTAGTCCTCAGAGAGATGGTGGGTTGGGATGGGAAGCAGGGGCCTTGTTGAGAATTGTGAAAAAATGTTAGGGAAACAGAAAGGAAACTGAGAGAGAAGGAGATGGAGTAAGAGAAGAAAAAGTAGACTGGGGAGGTGGAAATGGGATGGAGGGAACACACTTTTATGGAGTGAACTGTTCTTACCTGTGTACTTAACCTCACACAGCTTGGAGGAAGGCATTCGCATCTCCACTTTACAGATGTGGAGATTGAGTCTCAGGCAGGGTACATGACTTGCTCAAAGTAATGCTAGATAGAAAGCCACTGAACTGGGACTTGAACCTTGCTATTCTAAAAGTCTCTCCTGTGTAGCACTCTGCCTCCAAAGAGGAGAGGAGGCAAGCCGAACGGAACAGAGAAAGGAGCATAGAAGGAGATCTGGGGTTGGGCACGTTGAGTATTGAGTCTGGGCTTGGGCATATTCCATATTGGGTCCCTTCCTCCTTGGCCTGCTTTTTCCTGAGTCTTCAGAGAACTGGAGAGCACCCACACCCGAAGGAAGTAGAAGATCCCCGCCCTGGTGGGAATACTTCAGTTTCTCCCTAGGCTCTCAGATAGGAGACAGACAGGGAGGGGCTCGCCTGGGCAGGTCTCTGGGCCAGCAAGGGGGGCTGCCAAGGCTCTGCCTGTGCTTTTTCCCGGCCTGCACTGTTCCTGTCTCTTCCTCAACTGCCCTGGCTCCTTCCTTTTCCCTTTTTTTCCCAATCTCCTCTAATTCCTTTGCTTTTCTGTCACTCTACTTCATATTTTCAATCTTTCTCTTTCCACTGGCCCCAACCCCTCAGTTTACCACGTGCCCTCTAGCTCCTCACTGCAAACAGAGCTTCTCTTTAAGTCCCATCACCTGTTCACCCTTATGTCCATTTATTTATTTATTTTTATAGAGACCAGGTCTCACAATTTGCTCAGGCTGGTCTAGAACTCCTGGATTCAAACAATCCTCCCACTTCAGCCTCCCAAAGTGTTGGGATTACAGGCATGAGCCACCCTGCCCAGCCATTATCTCCTTTCTTTTATTGCAGAATGTCTTAAAGGAGTTACACTCGCTGTCCTCATTTGTTCCTAATGTTTACGCAGAAATGTTGACAAAGAGACATCAATGGTCTGCCTTTAAGATAACTAATATCAAATGTACACTCTCATTATGTGCCCTGTCCCCACGACCCACCCAGGTTGGCTCTGAGGTTTACAGAGCTTATTTGCCCCAGATTCTGTAATGAGTTAGTGGACAAAGCAGGAATCCAAGGACAGGGTGTGTGGCCCCAAAGGACAGGCTTCTGACCACCATGTCCTGCTTCCCCATCCCCCCGAACAGCTCCGAGGGCTGTTGTCTTGGATGGCTTTTGGTGAGTTTACTATGGCCAGAGTGGGCCATTTGTCCTGTAGACTTTGGACCATAATTCAACAGCACACCCAAAACAGATCTTTCTGGGGGCAGATTAATAGTAGCTCAGGAAACTGATGATATAAACTAAGAATGACAATTTATTAATTTAAAATACATACTCTAACTGTCAGGAGAACCAGAATGTTCACTTCAGCATGACAAGTGCATTCTTTCCCTGTGGGCAGGCTTCTGTGGGAAAGCAAATTATTATCAGCAGGTTGCTTGGTGAGCATGGAATCAGAGCAAGGGGAATTAGCTGTAATAACTTGATTGCTGAACGGCCTCAGATCATTAAAGAGACTCTCCATTTTAATCCTTTGCTTAAAGTGTTGAGTCACCTGCACCCAGATGTGCCCATTTTCACTGTAAGAAGAGACTTCCTTGTGGAAGGCTGCCCTCTTCCTCACAGGATGCTTAAGTAGCAGTTCCAGCATGGAGGTCTTGGTATCTTCAATATCAAGGTGTCTAAAACCAACTCTTTAATTTCCCTGTACAAACTGGCATCTTCTTTTGACTTTGCTATTTCTTGCATTAGAAAATTATTTTCTGTGACCAAGATTCAACACCTAAACTTGAAATGTAAAAAAAAAAGTATTTATGGAAGTATGAATTTCAATCTTTAAAACAAATATGCACTGCTTTTTAAATTAATATATGTAAAGTCCTTAGCTATTATTTGCTACATTCCTCTCTCTACTTTCTCACACTTCCCTTATTAAAAACAACCCTCTAGGATTTTCACATGAAGAAACTACCATTTTAATCCCTGGCATAAGATGAAGCTAAGGGTAAGATAAGACTCATCTAGCAGCTTTCCTTTTTCCATTTCCTCTACTTTGAGGCAGTTTTTAAGAGGGAGAACTTATTCTTGTAAATATTGTTTGCTTCAGTACTTGTAAAGGGTTAAATTTCAAAATCCTAAGTTCCTGCTTCTAGAGCTAGACTTGACTTTAGCAAACCTTTTTCTTTCAACTGATTTTGTTTAATCTGTTTCCTTAGATCTTTACTGTTCCAAAAGTTCAACGAAAAATGACTTTTTCTTTACTCCGACAACCTTTAGAGGTGGAGCGAGTGTCAGTGGTGGTATTTCGGTGAGTTGATAAATTTGCAAGAATGACAGGACTAAATGTTGCTTCTAGAGTTAAACTAGAATCTGCTACATTACTATGAGTCCTCTGTAAAGTATACCTGATTGCCATTGCTACTAGAAAAAGACTGGATTTGAGGAAACATGGACTTGAATGTCAATTCTTATTTTTTCAATGTTACTTTATGTTTTAGAGTGACAACACTTGACTAGGATCGTTAATAAGAAACAACTTCTGGAAATCTTATAGAAATATTGTTTATTTCATGCAATAGTGATTATATAATTACCGGGACAGAATATTTTCTACAAAATGAAAAATGGCTAAAATTGAAAAATGGATTTATTCAGTATGTTCAAAATAAAAGGTTTCAAAGACACTTTGGAAGATGGTATTGGAGAAATTAACAGTAGCAACATAGCTGTATGTTTTAAAAGTAATTTTAGGAAGAATATGGAAGAATATGACATTGCTTTATGTTTGAATGTCTAGGAACTTTTAAAATGAGAAGTGCTAGCAGGAAGATCTAAAATAAGATAGAGAAGAGGTTACATGGATATATTCTCCTTAGTTACCTTATATTACACAATTGTATTTAAGTTCATGTTTGTTAACTGTTAGTACCAGTCCCTCACACCAATCTAGCATCCAATAAGGACAAAGAAAGGATAAGCTGCCAAGTGCCTGGTACTTTGATTAGCTTTCTGAGAGATAAATGTCTTCTGCTTGCATTCTCATTGCCGCTGTTTGGGTGTAGAGTCCCCTTTTTTTTCATCTTGCTTGAAGAATTGTTCTTCCTTTCCTCTGCTCTGGGGACTCAGCCCATGAACACAGAACATGTTGACTTAGTCCCACTGGAGAATTTTCAAGCCCTGACAAGTTGGCTTAGAGCTTGCTGATGAGCCTTTACCCTCTGGCCAAGTGGGGCCACCAGATACAGATGTCGTTGTCACAGAATTCATTTACCTGCCCAATACCATTTTGTATTTGTTGCTATGACTATTTGTGAAACAAAAACAATTTTGTTTTTTGTTTGTTTTTTGAGTATTTTGTGAAACAAAGAAACAACAAAGTCCTTCATGGATGAAAACTCACTTTTGTCTGTGGTATTTTTGACAGGAAGTCTTTACCACCAAACATCCTTTTTGTGAATCTTCCTTTATAACTCTAGTGCCTCCTCTCCCCAGGTTTGCTCATTTTCTCTTCTTTCTTCTGCTCTTCAATTTGCCTGCAGCACTCTTCCTATTGCTAACCCAGTTTTGCTCATGCTTTGAGGTCCTTCCCAGGCTGAAGATAAGGGTGTGTAGGAAGATAGGGACCAGAAAAAAGGAGGGAGCAGCCAAAAAAGCTGCAGCCACTCCAGCTTGGGAAGGCAGATCTAAGACATTTTGGGGCCGGGGTCTGGGATCCAGGGAGGGATAGTTGCTAAAAGGAAAGTGTCTTTTAGCATCTGGAAGCCCTTCCTCCATTTCTCATATAAATTAATTTTTCATTCAACAAGTGTTTACTGAGCATTACTACGTGCCAGACAGGCATTAGAAGCTGGAGATACAGCTATGGAGCCTTGTCCTTAAAGAGTTTGTGGAATAATGGGGAAATAGCCAATATAATAGAAAAATGTATTCTAGAGTGATGGGGCTCTCACATGGGCAGTGCCAGGTTCTGCGGGAACACACAGGAAGTGCTCCTCCTATCTCTGATTTGGGGAGGTCAGAGAAGGCCTCCTAAAGGAAATGATATATGAGTTGACATTGGACAGATGAATAGGAGCTAGTCGGATAAACGGGGTGGAGACAGATGGCTACAGGCAGAGGGAAGAGCATGTGTGAAGGCCCCCAAATGGAAAGAGGCTGAGTTGTATATTTCTGGAGTACAGACATGAGGAGGTGCAGGGAAGCATGGGAGCAGGGAAGGAGAGTGATGAGGAAACAGTCTGGAAAGATGAGCAGGGATCAAGTCGCAGAAGGTCCTAGGAGTCATGTTAGAGAATTTTTCCTCAGGCCAACAAGAGGTGTTTGCAGGGTTTTTAGCAGGGGTGTGACATGATGCCATTCCCCTTTATTATGATAACTCTGGCTTTGATGTGGAGACTGGTCTACAGGTGGCCAAGCCTGGAACAAGGGAGGAACATAGAGGGAGAGCAAGCACTGGTCAGCAGGCACGTCCTGGAGATAACCCACTGCCTGGGGCTGGGGTGGGGGAGTAGAGAGGCGGGGCTAGGAGGGATGGTCTTGGGCAGCCTTGCTGGCAGCTGGTTGAAGATGTGGAGGGGGCAACAGGGGAGTTACTGATGGGGTCATATTTGATGACCTAGCCTTGCTTTTAGCAACACCCGGCAGCGACACCCCTATGTCCTTGCTTGGATTCGTAAGTTTTAGTAACCTGGCCCCTAGAAAACACTGGGTCCTGCAAAGTATCAGTGACGCTATTTGTTAGGCATACTCCAGGGGCCAGAAAAGGAAGAAATGATGGTCTCAGGCTTTTTAGACTTCTCGGGGATTTGTAGTGGAGCAGTGCGTGTTGATGAACTTCCTCTGCAACCTCTTTTCTTGTAACTACTAAGCCATAAGTGTTGTTCTTCCCCTTCTCTGGTCACCATATGACTGACCAACTTCTTCTTTATGTATGTTGGCCACATCCTGCCACACCACTTTCCTGAGCAGGAAGCAAACCAGTCATTTTTTTTTCTAACTGAAAGAGCATGTGGTCAGTACCTCTGCCTGCACTGTCATGTGTTTGCAAAGGTGCATTTATTTCCTTGGTCTTTTGGGTTTTGAATGTTTGAAATTACTTGTTTGCTCCTTCATTTATCATTGTAAATCTCTAAGAGTTTACAATGTGAAGAAAATTAGACCACATGTAGGGAAAAAATGAAATATAATAATGATATTATTCTGGTTTAAAAAAAATAACTGCCTGGAGAAGACTACGTACATGAGAATAAATTGAGGAAAAGTTTTGGATTGCATTTTGTTTCTCTAGAGCCTGGGCAATAATTTCCTGTCACACATAGCTCTCGAAGTTCAGTTGTGGTTCTCAGCTGTGGCTTGTGAAAGAATCACCTATGGCATTTAAATAAAAGGCAGATTCTGGAACCTCACCCCTGAGATATTCTGATTCACAGGATTTGAGATATATTTGACTCAATTTGAATGCCAAATTGAGTGGCGCATTTGTGCTTACCTTGAGTTGTCTCATATGGCCTTTAAAATACAAATAGATTATTTTTGTACAGAATTATTCTTATCTGGCTGGACTAAAGCCTGATAAATTAAATCTGTTGTTCTTTCCTGTGTCAGTGACTTCCTAATTATCTAGATTTGTCTAGGAAGAACGTTAAAGGAGGTAAATTGATAGTTATTGTGCATTTTTCAGATACTAATATTGCATACTTCTTTTTCTTAGGTAGGCCACCTATTGAGACCTGGTGAAAGATCAGGTATAATAATGTTCTGCAGTGAAAAGAAATTGCGTGGTAAGTTTTGAGTTCTTCCAATGATGCAAAGTGATATTTTAAAAATATAATTTTAATTTTTTCATGGAAGTTTAATTTATATATAAAAAGCACACAGGTCTAGGTGTTCACCTCAATGAACTTCGACGATTATATACACCCATGTAACTACAAAGGGTGTATAAAGCAAGATATAGAACATTGATTTCTATCACCCCAGAAAGTTCCCTTGTGCTCCTTTTCATTCATTCTTTCTACACCCACTGTGGCCATCTTTTGATTTCTGTCAGATCAGTTTTACCTACTTTTGAAATGAATATAAATGAAATCATACAGTATGTGTTCTTTTGTCTTGCTGCTTTTGCTCAGCATAAGGTTTTTGACATATACCTATACAGTTGCATGTATTAATAGTTTGTTCTTCATTTTAAATTTCAAAGCAGTGTTCCATTGTGTGAACACACCAACATTTAAAACAGAGTTCATATAGTTAGAAATAATTTTGATCATGATAGCAGAAAACACACTTTGTTTTTTAGGTTGAGTAATTTGGTTGAGTAATTAATAGTATTATTAACACTTTTCAGTTTACTGAATCCAATTTCTTTAATATAGCATCCACACCAGAGAGTGTTGATTTTCTCTTTTGTCTCTAGTTAGTCAGTGACAGCTATTACATAATTTTTCCTTCAGTGGATGTGTGTCCAACCTATTATGGCTGTTTTCTTCGTTTTTGACCATAGACTCTTTAGAGACTAAAGGCTGGATTAGAGTTTACATAGTGCCCTGTCCTTCCTTCCAATATCGTCCCTGATAGGTGGTTAACCTACTTCCGCAGGTAATTATATCATGATGCACTTCATTCTCTTGTTGGATACTTATTCATTGCAACATTTAGTCTCATAATGAGCTGAACTCTGTCTCAATGTGGTTCCCACCCACAGGCCATTAATTATGCCCTCTGGGGCAATATATTCATATTCCCAATGCTAATCAGGAGTCTAGAATTATTGCCACCCATTTTTTTCCAGTAAAATGATTTATTTATATATAATCTTAATAGGGTAAAGATAAGATTAACTGACTTTAACACAAACAAGTTTTCAACAGGACCCAGTGTTACAAAGTTTTGATGTGTCCTAACATGATCTGAGATCCAGGTCTCATTCTCTTAAACAGTAATTCATATGTTTATGTATATATTAATGCATATATGTAAAAGTAGGAAATTTTTGGAAATGAAAATAAGAAAGCATAAGTCTTTGTAATCATGCCACCTAGAGATAACTACTTGAGGTTGCTGTGTTGCACAACTTTACAGGGCTCTAATTATAGTGACCTCTATTAATGTATTTGTGTATATCGATCCAAATATATATCCCCAAATGGAATTATCCTGTACATTATTTTGAAACCTCCTCTTTAAACTTAGAATTATAATCACAGACATCTTTTATGTCTTTAAACATTTCTCAGTAACATTATTTTTATTTACATTTCCCCTAACTTTTAATTTTGAAAATGTTGAATTTTACAGAATTGAAAGAATGATATGATGAACACGCAGAAACCCTTCACCTTAATTCTACAATTATTACTATTTTGCCACATGTGCTTCCTTACTGTCGGTCTCTTTTTCTATACAAACACATGCCCTCATATGTACAAACACATACGTGGGGTCTTTTTTTTTTTTTTTTCAAATTTCGGTAGGTTTTTGGGGAATAGGTAGTGTTTGGTTACATGAATAAGTTCTTTAGTGGTGATTTCTGAGATTTGGTGTACCCATCACCTGAGCAGTATACACTGTTCCCAATTTGTAGTCTTTTTTCCCTCACTCTCCCTGCCGCCCTTTCCCCCAAGTCCCCAAAGTCCATTGTATCATTCTTATGCCTTTGCATCCTCATAGCTTAGCTCCCACTTATGGGTGAGGACATATGATGTTTGGTTTTCCATTCCTGAGTTACTTCACTTAGAATAATGGTCTCCAATTCCATCCAGGTTGCTGCAAATGCCATTATTTCGTTCATTCTTATGGCTGAGTAGTATTCCATAGTGTATATATGGGTGTGTGTGTGTGTGTGTGTGTGTGTGTGTGTGTGTGTGTATATATATATATATATATATATATATGCCACATTTTCTTTATCTGCTTGTTGATTGATGGGCATTTTGGCTGCTTTCATATTTTTTGCAATTGCGAATTGTGCTGCTATAAACATGCGTGTGCAAGTATCTTTTTTGTATAATGACTTCTCTTCCTCTGGGTAGATACCCAGGAGTGGGATTGCTGGGTCAAATGGTAGATCTACTTTTAGTTCTTCAAGGAATCTTCACGCTGTTTTCCATAATGGTTGTACTAGATTACATTCCCACCAACAGTGTAAACATATTTCCTTTTTACCACATCTACATCAACATTTATTATTTTTTGATTATGGCCTTTCTTGCAGCAGGGAGGTGGTATCACATTGTGGTTTTGATTTGCATTTCTCTGATAATTAATGATGTTGAGCATTTTTTCATATATTTGTTGGCCATTTGTGTATCCTCTTTTGAGAATTGTCTATTCATGTCCTTAGGCCACTTTTTGATGGGATCCATTTGTTTTTTTTCTTGCTGATTTGTTTGAGTTCCTTGTAAATTCTGGATATTAGTCTTTTGTCGGATGTATAGATTGTGAAGATTTTTCTCCTACACTGTGGGTTGTCTATTGGCTGATTATTTCTTTTGCTGTGCAGAAGCTTTTTAGTTTAATGAAGTACCATTTATTTATGTTTGTTTTTGTTGCATTTGCTGTTGGGTTCTTGGTCATGAAATCTTTGCCTAAGCCAGTGTCTAGAAGGGTTTTTCTGATGTTATCTTCTATAATTTTTATAGTTTCAGTTCTTAGATTTAAGTCTTTGATTCATCTTGAGTTGATTTTTGTATAAGGTGAGAGATGAGAATCCAGTTTCATTCTTCCACATGTGGCTTGCCAATTATCCCAGCACCATTTGTTAAGTTGGGTATCCTTTCCCCCATTGATGATTTTGTTTGATTTGTTGAAGATCAGGTGACTGTAAATATTTAGCTTTACTTCTGGCTTCTCTATTCTGTTGCATTGGTCTACATGCCTGTTTTTATACCAGTATTATGCTGTTTTGGTGACTAGGGCCTTATAGTATAGTTTGAAGTCGGGTAATGTAATGCTTCTAGATTTGTTTTTTTTGCTTAGTCTTGCTTTGGCTATGTGGGCTCTTTTTGGTTCCACATGAATTTTAGGATTGTTTTTTCTAGTTCTATGAAAAATGATGTTGGTATTTTGATGGGAATTGCATTGAATTTGTAGATTGCTTTTGGCAGTATAGTCATTTTTACAATATTGATTCTACCCATCCATGAGCATGTGTTTCCATTTGTTTGTGTCATCTATGATTTCTTTCAGCAGTGTTTTATAGTCTTCCTTGTAGAGGTCTTTCACCTCCTTGGTTAAGTATATTCCTAAGTATCTTTTTTATGGCTATGATAGAAAGGTTTGAGTTCTTCATTTGATTCTCAGCTTGGTTGCTGTTGGTGTATAGCAGGGCTACTGATTTGTGTATATTAATTTTGTATCCTGAAACTGCTGAATTCATTTACCATTTCTAGGAGCTTTTTGGAAGAGTCTTTAGGGTTTTCTAGGTGTATGATCATATCATCAGCAAACAGCAACAGTTTGACTTCCTCTTTACTGATTTGGATGCCCTTTATTTCTTTCTCTTGTCTGATTGCTCTGGCTAGGACTTCCAGTACTATGTTGAATAGAAGTGGTGAAAATGGGCATCCTTGTCTTGTTCCAGTTCTCAGGGGAAATGCTTTCAACTTTTCCCTATTCAGTATAATGTTGGCTGTGGGTTTGTCATAGATGGCTTTTATTAACTTAAGGTGTGCCCTTTCTATGCTGATTTTGCTGAGGGTTTTAATCATAAAGGGATGCTGGATTTTGTCAAATACTTTTTCTGCATCTATTGAGATGATCATGTGATTTTTGTTTTTAATTCTATTTATGTGGTATATCACATTTATTGACTTGTGTATGTTAAACCATCCCTGCATCCCTGGTATGAAACTCACTTGATTATGTTGGAGAATCTTTTTGATATGTTGTTGGATTTGGTTAGCTGGTATTTTGTTGAGGAGTTTTACATCTATGTTCATAAAGGATATTGTTCTGTATTTTTTTTTTGTATGTCCATCCCTGGTTTTGGTATTAGGGTGATACTGGCTTCATAGAATGATTTAGGGAGGATTCTCTCTTTGTCTATCTTGTGGAATAGTATCAAAAGGATTGGTACTAATTCTTTGAATGTCTGATAGAATTCATTTGTGAATTCTTGTGATCCTGGACTTTTTTGTTGTTGGCAACTTTTAAATTACCATTTCAATATCACTGTTTGTTATTGGTCTGTTCAGAGTTGCTGTTTGTTCCTGGTTTAATCTAGGAGGGTTGTATATTTCCAGGAATTTATCCATCTCCTTTAGGTTTTCTAGTTTATGGACGTAAAGGTGTTCATAGTGGCCTCGAATGATCTTTTGTATTTCTGTGGTGTTGGTTGTAATATCTCCTGTTTCATTTCTAATTGAGCTTATTTAGATCTTCTCTCTTCTTTTCTTGGTTAATCTCACTAATGGTCTATCAATTTTATTTACCTTTTCAAAGAATCAGCTTTTTGTTTCATTTGTCTTTTGTGTGGTTTTTTTTTTTGGTTTCAAATTCATTTAGCGTGCTCTGATCTTGATTATTTCTTTTCTTCTGCTGGGCTTGGGTTTGGTTTGTTCTTGTTTCTCTAGTTCCTTGAGATGTGACCTTAGATTGTCTATTTGTGCTCTTTCAGACTTTTTGATGTAGGCATTTAATGCTATGAAGTTTCCTCTTAGCACCGCTTTTGCTGTATCCCAGAGGTTTTGTTAGGTTGTGTCGCTATTATTGTTCAGTTTGAAGAATTTCTAAATTTCCATCTTGATTTCCTTGTTGACCCAATGATCATTCAGGAGCAGGTTATTTAATTTCCGTTTATTTGCATGGTTTTAAGAGTTCCTTTTGGAGTTGATTTCCAATTTTATTCCACTGTGGTTTAAGAGAGTACTTGCTATAATTTCAATTTTCTTAAATTTGTTGAGACTTGTTTTGTGGACTTTCATATGGTCTATCTTGGAGAATATTCCATGTGCTGATGAATAGAATGTGTATTCTGCATTTGTTGGGTAGAATGTTCTGTAAATATCTGTTAAGTCCATCTGTTTTAGGGTATAGTTTAAGTTCATCGTTTCCTTGTTGACTTTCTGTCTTGATGACCCGTCTAGTGCTGTTAGTAGAGTACTGAAGTCTCCCACTATTATTGTGTTGCTGTCTATCTTGTTTCTTAGGTCTAGTAGTAATTGTTTTATAAATTTGGGAGCTCCAGTGTTAGGTGCATATATATTTAACATTGTGATAATTTCCTGTTGGACTAGTCCTTTTATCATTATATAATTTCCCTCTTTGTCTTTTTTAACTGCTGATGCTTTAAGGTTTCTTTTGTCTGTTATGGGAATAGCTACTCCTGCTCGCTTTTGTTGTCCATGTGCATAGAATATCTTTTTCCACCCCATTACCTTAAGTTTATGTGAGTCTTTGTGACACACAGGTTTCTGTTGTTTTTGTCAAATGTTGTAGACATCATGACACTTACCCCAAATACTTCAGCACACATCCCCTAAGAACAAGGACATTCTCCTGCATACCCCCATTATCATCACCATACCTGAGAAATGTAACATTGATAAATGGCATATATCCCATTTTTCACTTTCCTCAGTGGTCCCCAGTACATCTCATCTCTTGGAATTGGTTTTAATTTTTGGTACAGTATCCAATCAATGTTCGTAAACTGAATTTGGCTAATTCCTTTATTTTCTTTTAAATTTAAAATAATTTTTCATTATTTTGAATTTTGGGAACATCTAGTCTAACCATTTTATTGAATATTCTAGCATGGTTTAATTTCTTCTAAAGTAATTTGGGTTAAACATTTTTGGCACAAATACTGTGTACATAATTGTTTTTTAATGAACAATTCATTAATTAGTTAATTGACAGTTTTTTGATGAGGAATGGAACTTGTTAATCCTCCTCACACAGAACTTCATTTTACAGACAAATGGTAATTGCTATGTAGTGAGTCTAAGTTTTGGCTGTGTAACTGTGTCTGCATTCGCTTCCTGACAGTGACTGGCAGAGAAAAGCTGAGGCCAGTCACTTCTTCTTGGACTTGTTACAATGGCCCATGACCTGCAAGACTGACGTGATGAAATGATCACCATCATTTGTATCATCATGAGTGGGACTGACACATCTTTAGATGACATCAGTTTCTGTAGATCTGGCAATAGTCTGGAGAGCTTTTTATTTTAACCTAAAACATGCATTCATTTATTTAGTCACTCCACAAACATTTTTGAGTCCTTATAATTTGTGAGGTAGCACCAACCTTGACTTCAAATGGCTTTTTACAATTCAATAAAATATATGTATTCTAATACAATTTTTAAGTTTATGGTAGCAAGGATAACTTAAAATAGTTTATTAAACATCACTATAAGTGGTATATTTGCCTACAAGTGGTATATTTGCCTACAAGTGGTATCTTTGCCAGAGGGGCACAGACTGGAGGTCTTCTAATCAGCCTGGAGTTGTCAGAGGGAAAAATCATGCAGAGATGATATTTTATCTCAGTGAGAAAGTTCATGTCTGCAGCCTTTAATAAAGTTGCCCTTACATTTCTATGCACTTTCACAACATCATTGGGAAGCATAGGACATTGATGACGTGTGTGAAAATATGACAAGCCAGCCATGGGTCTTGTGGGGAAATAACAATTTTCTCCCAGATATGCTTTATTCTTTATTATCTCCATATTCAGATGTCTTGCATTCTTTTTTTTTTTTTTTTGAGATGGAGTTTTGCTCTTGTTGCCCAGGCTGGAGTGCAGTGGTGTGATCTCAGCTCACCGCAACCTCCGCCTCCCAGATTCAAGCAATTCTCCTGCCTCAGCCTCCCGAGTAGCTGGGATTACAGGCATGCACCACCACGCCTGGCTAATTTTGTATTTTTAGTAGAGATGGGGTTTCTCCATATTGAGGTTGGTCTTGAACTCCTGACCTCAGGTGATCCGCCCGCCTCGGCCTCCCAAAGTGCTGGGATTACAAGCGTGAGCCACCGCGCCTGGCATGTCTTGCATTCTTTAAGATGTAAAAAGGTCCAGCCCCTTGACTCAAATGTTTAAAACATTATGATTACAGTCTATTTATGATTACAGTCTATTTTCTGTTTGTTCTTTGAAATTCACTCTTTCCTTATAGCTTGTATGAGAGGCTCAAAGACAAATTGTTTTGAAGTGTACAAGTGACAGCGTGCAGTGGCTCACACCTGCAATCTCAGCACTTCGGGAGGCTGAGGTAGGAGGATCGCTTGAGGTCAGGAGTTTTAGACCAGAGTGGGCCACACAGTGAGACCCCTGTCTCTACCAAAAATTTAAAAAGTAGCCGGGCATGGTGGCACGTGCCTGTAGTTCCAGCTCCTTGGGGGACTGAGGTGGGAGGATCACATGGGCCCAGGAGATTGAGGCTTCAGTGAGCTCTGATTGTGCTACTGCACTCCTGCCTGAGTGACAGACTGGGACCTAGTCTCTAAAAAAAGAAAAGAAAAGAAAAAAATTGTACAAGTGCTTTTCCGCAATCAGGAAGAAGGTTGTTTATGGGTAAAATAGCTAATTCAGATCTCATTAGTTTAGAAATATGGGAAGCAAAAGAAGTACATAATTAGAGGCCTTCTTTAAACCAGCTTAGCTGTTCTTTATTCCAAAATATGGGGGTTGAGGAGCCAGAACACATTACTGCCTTAGTATTTTTATGGGGTGTAGGGTAGGATGAATCAGACCAGGGCTGTGTATGTCTTCTGTGGGCCCTAGGCACTTTTGCCTTTGTGGGTCCCTTCATAAAACATATGAAAAATTATGTTTGATGAATATGTCAGTATAAAGACAAATATAATCCAGGTTAGATTCATTATTATGTATCCATTACTATTATATTCATTTTTCCTCTGATTTTGAAATAAATGAAAATTGAAACAGTTTTGTGGGCTCTTGAAAATATCATGGGCCCTAGGCACTCTGCCTACTGTGCCTCATGGATAAGTCAGCCCTGAATCAGATATGCATACTGGGGTGAAATAGCCTTCCAGAGAGCAACTCTGTATATCTTGGGGAGGAGAGAGAGAGACAGCTTCTTATGCTTACTTTTGTGAATCTACATATAGAAAGTAGTTAAATATGCTTTTAGTGGGAGTAGTCCTTTCAAGTTATTATTGCCACTATAAATTAAAAACCATGTGGTAGACTGGGCTTGGTGGCTCATGCCTGTTATCCTAGTGCTTTGGGAGGCTGAGGTGGGAGGATCACTTGAGGCCAGGAGTTTGAGACCAGCCTGGGCCACATAGCAATACCCTGTCTCTGCAAAAAATTAAAAATTAGCTGGGCATGGTGGCATGGTTCTGTACTACTCAGGAGACTGAGGTGGGAGGATAGCTTGAGCCCAGGAGGTCAAGGTTGCAGTGAGCTATGATTGTGCCATTGTACTCTAGCCTGTGTGACAGAGTGAGACCCTATCTAAAAAAAAAAAAAAAAAAAAAAAAAAAAAATCACCTGACATTACGGAACTCTATGGTACTCATCTATTTTCATGACACAACCAAAATCTTTAATTTTTTCTTGCCAACTTACACATACTATTTGAATTTAGGTGACTGTGACATAACAGATCAATAGCATAAGAATTTACTGGGTTTGGCCAGAGTGGGTATTATGGGTTTACAAGGCTCTGTTAATATTCTGTAATTGTCCTTTGTGAACACAATTGTTGTGTGACAGAAACAACATGAGTCAGAAGTGATAGGAATGAACCTGGTTCTACTTACCAGGCATTTGTATTCAAATCCTCTGAGCCTCAATTTTCGCATTTGTAAAATGGGACTAATGTTTACCTCTGAAGGTTACTGTGAGCATGAACGTAAAATGAAATATATGTGAAGAAGTAACTCATAAATTATAAAAGCGGTATGTAAATGTTAGTACTGAATTCATAGATATATGATACAGTTCATTGATTTCTAGGTTTTTCTCCTGAAAACTCCTAATTTCTAAGTTTTTTTTTTAATTTTCTTTTAAAAAAAAATTTTTTTTTTTTTTAGTATTTATTGATCATTCTTGGGTGTTTCTCGGAGAGGGGGATTTGGCAGGGTCATAGGACAATAGTGGAGGGAAGGTCAGCAGAGAAACATGCGAACAAGGGTCTCTGGTTTTCCTAGACAGAGGACCCTGCGGCCTTCCACAGTGTTTGTGTCCCTGGGTACTTGAGATTAGGGAGTGGTGATGACTCTTAACGAGCATGCTGCCTTCAAGCATCTGTTTAACAAAGCACATCTTGCACCGCCCTTAATCCATTTAACCCTGAGTGGACACAGCACATGTTTCAGAGAGCAAGGGGTTGGGGGTAAGGTTATAGATTAACAGCATCCCAAGGCAGAAGAATTTTTCCTAGTACAGAACAAAATGGAGTTCCCCATGTCTACTTCTTTCCACACAGACACAGTAACAATCCGATCTCTCTTTCCTTTCCCCACATTTCCCCCTCTTCTATTCGACAAAACCGCCATCGTCATCATGGCCCATTCTCAATGAGCTGTTGGGTACACCTCCCAGACGGGGTGGCGGCCGGGCAGAGGGGCTCCTCACTTCCCAGATGGGGCGGCTGGGCAGAGGCGCCCCCCCACCTCCCCCCCGGACAGGGCGGCCGGCCGGGTGGGGGTTGCCCCCACCTCCCGGACGGGGCAGCAGCGGGGCGGAGGGGCTCCTCACTTCTCAGATGGGGCGGCCGGGCAGAGACGCTCCTCAGTTCCCAGACGGGGTCACGGCCGGGCAGAGGCGCTCCTCACATCCCAGATGGGGCGGCGGGGCAGAGGTGCTCCCCACATCTCAGACGATGGGTGGCTGGGCAGAGACACTCCTCACTTCCTAGACGGGATGGCGGCCGGGAAGAGGCGCTCCTCACTTCCCAGACTGGGTGGCAGGGTAGAGGGGCTCCTCACATCCCAGACGATGGGTGGCCAGGCAGAGACACTCCTCACTTCCCAGACGGGGTGGTGGCCGGGCAGAGGCTGCAATCTGGCACTTTGGGAGGCCAAGGCAGGCGGCTGGGAGGTGGAGGTTGTAGCGAGCCGAGATCGTGCCACTGCACTCCAGCCTGGGCAACATTGAGCACTGAGTGAGCGAGACTCCGTCTGCAATCCCGGCACCTCGGGAGGCCGAGGCAGGCAGATCACTCGCGGTCAGGAGCTGGAGACCAGTCCGGCCAAGACGGGGAAACCCCGTCTCCACCAAAAAATGCAAAAACCAGTCAGGTGTGGGGGCGCGCGCCTGCAATCCCAGGCACTTGGCAGGCTGACGCAGGAGAATCAGGCAGGGAGGTTGCAGTGAGCCGAGATGGCGGCAGTACAGTCCAGCCTCGGCTTTCACAACTTTGGTGGCATCAGAGGGAGACCAGGGAGAGGGAGGGGGGGAGGGAGAGGGGGAGAGGGAGAGGGAGAGGGAGAGCTCTAAGTTTTACAAAAACAGTGTTGTCCAGTTTTATGGCTGACATGAGCATTATATACACAGGTGGGTTTCCTATTTACTGAGGTGGCTTGTATAGGGCTCTGATTTCCAAGGGGACATCCTGGAAGCCTCTTCTGTACCCTCTGGGACTCTTTCAAAAGGGTTGTTTACTTATGGTGACTCTCTAGAGGCCTGCCAGTGTGGTGCAAATGACAGTGGTCAGTTGCTTTGGTTGAAGTTTATATACCTGCTTCTCAGGCATTTACAACGACTTCTCTTACAATAAATGTTTCATTATCACATCTGTTTAACAAACTAACAGGCCGTAATAGGACCTAGGGGTCATGGAGGTTCAATGCCAACAGCATTTTGGAAAGTATTGTTTTTGGTCTGCAGTTGGGGAATAAAGTCTGTTTTTTTTTTTTTTTTTTTTTTTTGTATAATTAGATTACATAACACCATAAACATTGCTTTGAGCATATATTATTTAACAGGTAATGTGCTTGTCCTTTGATAGAGGGTGATAAAAAAGATGAATAAGACATGGAACCTATCCTTATAGGTACCTTATCAATGCATATAAACGTATTTTTATTTGTATTAATTTATATGTTTAAAGAGTGTTATTTCTTATTGGGTTTATCTCTTATGGAACAATAAATCCAAAAGCTGTTTTCTCAAGTAGATTTTCAGTTGCTCTTGTGAAGGAATTAGTTTTTGTTTGAATTTGCATTTCATCTACCATAATAATTTATTTTAAATTGGATCATGTTTTAAAAAGTCATCTATTTTCTTAGTTTGATTGAATGAGGCTGTTGAAATGAAGTACCACATGGTGCTGGCCAGTGAGTGACATACATAAGACAGTGCTGGCTTCACAAAAGCCCTCTCATAACTTTGGGGTTCTGTTTCCTCATGAGTTCTCTTCTATGTTTTAATAACTTTTTGGTGTCCAGAGAGAAAAGGCATGGGAAATTATCTTTGGTTCCACTAGAGATGAGAGAGAAAGACTTAATATCTTCCATTTCACTATACTAAAATTCTGTGCAAAAAGATGCTTGAAATTATTGTAGAGACTGAATCTTTGCTGCTTGTTATAAATATTGCAAGGCATAAGCCTTCCATTCATAGGTTCATCAGCTTTTATGATTGGGAGTGACAGGGAGGCAGCATTGCAGTCCTTAGTCCTAGGTGTGGTCTAGAATTTATCCTGTATTTAAGTCACTTCGGAATAGAAGGTTTTTTTCTCAGACAGGATACACTATATATTTTTAAATCTCCTCCCATAGTCATAGTGCAGAGATATAAATAGAAGTACAGGTAAGAGATGTCTTCTGCCTTTCAAACCCTTCCTAAGTTTGTGTGCTGCTTTAACTTTATTCACATAGAGCAGTCTGTTTTATTACTCAGGATGTGGGCTAGGTTAGGATGCTGTCACAAACCACCAGTCACAGAGGACTTCCTAAAGAGAAGCCCCAGGGAGTGTTCCTCTCCACCACCCTTCCCTCACCTCTCTGTGGAATTAGGGGAGAGCGGCTATTCTCTCCACAAAAACTCTTTTTTTTCTTGGGTTTCATGACCCTCATGCAGATTCTTCTTGCTTCTCAGGCTGATCTGCCTCCGTCTCCTTCATTGCACCCCGGTGGTGGAATTACCCCCTGGCTCAGTCTTCTGCACTTTTCTCTCTGTTCACTTTGTTCCTCAGAGAACTCCTCCTCTATTTTGGTTTCTGTTCATCTCTATGGAGATGACTTTTAAAACTATGGTGTTTATTGTGAAATCTTTCCTAAACATTATACGTTATTTCCAACTGTTGCTGATTTCGATCTAATAGTTTTATCAATATAGCTTTAGATTGCACAGAATAAGAAAACCTGGGAATTAGAAGAATCTTCGAAGTCAGTTTTTCCAGCTTTATTTCTACTTTGACAATCTGTTTCTATAGCGCTGATGAATATTTTCCTTGAATATCGCTCTGACAAGTAGCTCAGATATCTAATTTGGGAGATGTGTAATTCTCTTTCTTTTTCTTTTTTTTTTTTTTTAGAAACAGGGTCTCACTCTGTCACCCAGGCTGGAGTGCAGTGGTGATCATAGCTCACTACAGCCTCAAACTCTTGGGCTCAAATGATCCTCCCACTTCAGCCTCCCAAGTAGCCAGGTCTACAAGTGTGCCACCACACCTGGCTAGTTTTTTAATTTTTTGTAAAGACAGGGTCTCACTATACTGTTCAGGTTTGTCTTGAAGGCCTGGCCTGAAGTAATCTTTCACCCTGGGCCTCCTAAAGTGTTAACGATTACAGGCGTGAGCCACTGCGTTCAACCTCATTATCTGTTTTGACAGTAAATTCAACCATATGTTAACAGAATTTCAGATCCTTGTAAAGTTTACTTTCTGTTCTGAATTTTGGAATAACAGAGTATTTATTCTGCCATCTACCTTAAAAACAATCAAATATTTGAGGATCTCTCTCATTTTGCCACATGCTGTCTTTCTTTTGCTAATATTCTCTCTCTCTTTCAGTCTCTGATTTTTTGGGTGGACACCTGCAAATTTCCTCTAATATATGACATGGTTCATAGTTTTTAGACTCTCAGTATCTTACCTATAATATGAGCTTCACCAGGGAAGGGCTGCTATCTTTCTCATTTTTGACCCTGCAACATGTAGTATGGTGTGTGTCACTTTGTTCTAGAACCTGGACATCTACTGAGTAGATGTTTGAATGAACACATCATGGTCACAAAACGTTTTGATGCTCTTGGCTTCTCCAGTGGCTTCTATATTGCTTACAACTGGGTTCAGTTGAACCCAGTTTTCAAGATGTAGTCTGACTTAACTTGGAATGGAGTGGTACCAGATTCTGCTGATCTGGAATTTGGCTTCCATTAAGATTGTATTAGCAGCTTTTGGGAATTTGTACTTATGGCTCACTGAGCTTGCAGTGAAGGCAGAAAAACCATGAAAGGGTCTTGAGTCAGGTGTTATGTTTCTGTATTTATTAAGTTGATGTAGAGTCATTGAATTAGGATTCTCTAGTAAAACGGAATGTATATGTGTGTGTGTGTATATATACATAGTAGTATATATGTATATTTACACACACATATATACAAATATATATGTATATATAATATACAATATATAATATAAAAATATATATACATGTATATGTGCATATACGTGTATATATATGTGTATATTTGTATATATGTGTATATACACCTATGTTTGTATATAGGTGTATATATACATGTATGTATGTGTTCAAATGCATTTATATATATTCATTCATATTATATATAAATGTTATATGGATTTGCCTCATATGATTATTGATGCTGAAAAGTCCTGATTTGCAGCTGGCAAGCTGGAGACCCAGGAGAGCCAGTGGCATGATTTCAGTCCAAATGCCAGCATGCTTGAGACCCAGGAAGAGCCAATGTTTTAGTTTGAGTCTGAAGGCAAGAAAAAACTGATGTCCCAGCTCAAAGGCAAGAGGAGTTCCTTCTACTCAGCCTTTTTGTTCTATTCAGGCCTTGAGCTTATTGGATGAATCCCACACACATCAGGGACGGTGATCTGCTTTACGCTGCCTACTGATTAAAATGTTGATCTCATCCAGAAAGACCCTCACAGACACACCAGAACTCTGCTTGACCAAATATCTGAGCACCCTGTAGCCCAGTCAAGTTGACACACAAAATTCACCCTCACAGACATACTTTAGTTTATCAAGATATTTTTGAATTTGTGTATTTCTCCTTTTGGTTTGTCAGGTTTTTCTTTACATATTTTGAGGCTACGTTATTGGATGCATACAAATTTAGAGTTGTTGTATAGTCCTGGAAGATCAATCTTTTGTTACTATGGGATGACTCTATCTCTAGCAGTGCTTATTGTATTAAAGTTTAATTTATCTGATATGAGTATGATAATATCAGATTTCCTATGGTTAATGTTGCATGTTATATATTTTCACATTTTTTTTACTTTAAACTCTTTAATATTTTTATATTTAAGATGCTGCATATAGAGTTTTAAAAAATTCAGTTTGATAAACTTTGGCTTTTAAGTAGAATATTTAGTCTACTTACTTATATCTAATATAGTTATTGCTATATTTGTATCAGTAGTAAAATAAATCCATTATCTTAATATTTGTTGTTATTCATTGATTTTGTTTTTATTGCCTTCTTTTGCATTAATCAAATATTTTTATTATTCTAGTTCCAACCACCTGTTAGCTTGGTAGTCATCATTCCTTTAAACTTCTTTTTGTGATTACTCTGGTTACAACATTTCTGTATAGTTGAATGAGTACTTTTACTACTTTATCAACAATATCATGAATTTAGAATATTTTAACTCTTTTAATCAAATTTTTATGCTATCATTACCATGTATTTAATTCTTGGTACATTTTAAAACCAGCAGTGCAACAGTAATAAATAATGTGTATTATTGTCAGTACAGTAATTATTTGTGCAGATTTACCCATAATCATTCTGTTATTTTTTATTTTTCTGCATTCTATCTAGAATAGTTTTTCTTCTTTCTTAAGACTTCCTTTTTTTTTTTAATGTGGGAATGCTGGTAATGAATTCTATCACTTTTTGTCAGTTAGAAAAAGTATTTATTTTGGATTTACATTTGAATGTGAATATTTCCACTGGGTGGAGAATTCTATGTTGATACTCTTTTCTTCTGGCACTTTAAAGATATCTTTCCATTGCATTCAGGCCTCCACTGACTTTTTTGAAAAGTAAGGTGACAATCTTATTATTACTTTTTTGAAGATGACATATCTTTTTCCTCTGGCTGCTTTAAAAACTTTGTCTTTGAGCAGTATTACTATTATGTGTCTAGATATAGTTTCCTTTTTTATCCAGCTTGGGATTCTTAGAAATTCTTCATTTTGTAGTTTGATGTCTTTTGAAAGTTTTGGAAAATTCCCAGTCAGAATATCCTCAGATCATGTTTCTATTCCCTATTCTCTCTGTTCTCCTCAATGGGAATCCAGTTACACATATGATAAACCTTTAACCATATATCTTATCTTTTTATGCTCTTTTCTGAAATTTTAAACTTTTCATCTTTCCATATGCAGTTTTCATATTTTCTACTGACCAGTTTCCAGCTTACTATTACCCTTTGTTGCTGTTTCTAATTTTCTGTTCATATGTTGAATTCTGAATTTACTATATTTTCAAATTCTAGAGTTTTCATTTGTTTCTTTTACATATATTTCAGTTCTTTAGTGAAATTTTCCATCTTGTTATCTTTTTAATGTACATGTTAATCAGTTAAAGTCCAAATCTAATAGTTCTAATATCTGGATCATCTGTTTTTATTTTGTATTTATTTCTTTTTGTTTTCAATAATTTGATATTATCTTCTGCCATAACCACTAATTTGTTATTGAATGCTAGATATTGTAAGTGAAAAATTGTAGAGGATCTGGATAATGTCTTCCTTCAGGAGGATTTACTTTACATCTGGGTAGCAGTTAGAGAAGGAGCAGATTGTCTTGATCCAATCAGGGACCGAGATATTTTTGAGGCTGAATTTCAATCTTTATAAGGTTTAGTATATTTTCATTGGTTTGTCTCATCAAATATAATCCTTTAGAAGTCAAATGAAAACTTAGTGTGTACCAAGACCTCTCTTCCCTGCTAGGCTCTGAACTCTAATTATTGTCTTTTCTCACTTCCGGGCAGCTTAGGAATTAGCAAGTGTTTCAAGGGGAAAGGTACAGAATATCAGGTTTACTTTAATACATTTCTCTTTTCTTCCGGATCTTGGCTATTTAAATTCTGGCTTTTTGTTGTTCCATGAGATCTTCAAGTAGCTATGTATATTTCCTCTAGCATTTATCGTTATTCTTAGCAGGTGGGTTGGTCCTGACACAAGTTACTACATTATATAGGAAGCTGAAGTCACAAGTTAATTTTTAAATAATCTGTTTTATAAGTTTATAAGAATACATTAAATATTAGTATTTTATAGTTATTAGGTGATTATTTGAATACATCAGGAAGATGTATGAGTAAGAAATGAAAAAAATGTAAAGTTGAATAAGAAAATGGTCAATCAATATATTGATTAGTCTTCTCTGCTGGAATGAGCTAAACTTTAGTCAGGACACATACACAAATGTAAATCTATTTGGAAATGCTTCAAACTACAGTGAAAAATAAAATGATTAAATACTTAAAATAACATTCTGTGTTGGATACATTCATTGGGCTTAGAACATATTTCCAAATGCATTTTTCTAACTCTACGTTTCTTCATTATTTATGATTTCCAAGTATACAATCTAATTGCCATATTTTGGTTTTATAAAAAAAGTTTAAGTAAAAATTTTCATCCATAGAATTATACTTTATTGTAAAATGCTTTTAAGTCCCTTCCATACAACCATTACTACAGAACACCCCTTTGATCCAGTACTTGAGCCAGAATCTGACATATGGGGTAAGCAGTTAATGAATGTTATCTGTCACTGTATTAGGCTGAGTATTGTCAGTCAATGCTACTTGAGTATTGTCAGTCAATGCTACTTGAGTTAGAGTACCCCAGGAGACCTAGTTCTCATCTAATGTTGCTCTCACAATTTGTCCAAACAGAACTTCCCAATATAAAAATAATTATAATTTTTAAATTTCTGGACTTAATTTTGAAATCTGGACTCTCTTTTGATGGCAGAATGAAATCTTAAAGCATGTGAGGTAATCTCAAATGTGCTATTTTCTTTTTTATAAAAGCACCTAAAAGAGAGCTAACCAAATATGATATTTTCTATAAATAAAAGTACTCCTAATAACTCAGAAATTAAAAGCCTACTGTGGATTGTAAATTTACTTTTTACATGGTGAAAAAGCTAATTTAAACATCACATTTCAGGCCAAGTGAGGTGGCTCATACCTGTAATCCCCGTACTTTGGAAGGCCAAGGCTAGAGAATCTTTTGAGCCCAAGAGTTTGAGAACAGCCCTGGTAACACAGGGAAATCCCATCTCTAAAAAAAAAAAAAATCACATTTCAATAATTTTGGCTAGTATGATCTTGTTTCACTGTAGTAGTGCTGATTGTCTTATGAAAAATAAAAAATATTGACTAGTCATTCATTCATTCACTTTTTAAAAAACGAAACAGAAATGTATTCCTCACAGTTCTAGAGATGGTGAAATCCAATCAAGTGGTGAGCAGATTCAGTATCTGGTGAGGCTTGCTTCCTTGTTCATAGACAGCCATGTTTTTACTGTGTCCTCACATGGCAGAAGGGATGAGGGAGCTTTCTGTGGTCCCTTTGACAGGGGTGGCACTAATTTCATTTGTGAGGCCTCTGCCTTCATGACCTAATCACCTCCCAAGGTCCCACCTCTAAATTGCATCACATAGGGAATTAGATTTTTATTATTTTATTTTATTTAAGTTCTGGGATACATGTGCAGGATGTGCAGGTTTGTTACATAGCTAAATGTGTGCCATGGTGGTTTGCTGCATCTGTCAACCTGTCACCTGGGAATTAAGCCTGGCATGCATTAACTACTTTTCCCGATGCTCTCCCTCCCCCTGTTCCCCTACCCCACAGGCCGCAGTGTGTGTTCTTGCCCTCCCTGTGTCCATGTGTTCTCACTGTTCAGCTCCCACTTATAAGTGAGAGCATGCGATGTTTGGTTCTTTGTTCCTGTTTTAGTGTGCTGAGGATAATGGCTTCCAGCTCCATCCATGTCCCTGCACAGGACATGATCTCATTCCTTTTTATGGCTGCATAGTATTCCATGATGTATATGTACCACATTTTCTTTATCCAGTCTATCATTGATGGGCATTTGGGTTGATTCTATGTCTTTGCTATTGTGAATAGTGCTGCAATGAACATACGTGTGCATGTATCTTTGTAATAGAATGATTTATATTCCTTCGGGTATATACCTAGTAATGGGATTGCTGGGGCAAATGGTATTTCTGCCCTTAGGTCTTTGAGGAATCGCCATACTGACTTCCACAATGGTTGGAGTAATTTATATTCCCACCAACAGTATAAAAACATTCCTGTTTCTCGAGATCGCGCCATTGCACTCCAGCCTGGGAGACAGAGTGAGACTCTGTCTCAAAAAAAAGAAAGAAAGAAAAAAAAAAGTTCCTGTTTCTCCACAGCCTCACTAGCATCTGTGGTTTCTTGACTTTTTAATAATTGCCATTCTGACTGGTGTGAGATAGTATCTCACTGTGGTTTTTATTTGCATTTCTCTAATAATCAGTGATGTTGAGCCTTTTTTCATGTTTGTTGCCCACATAAATGTCTTCTTTTGAGAAGTTCATGTCCTTTGCCCACTTTTCAATGTGGTTGTTTGCTTTTTTCTTGTAAATTTGTTTAAGTTCCTTATAGATTCTGGATGTTAGATCTTTGTCAGGTGGATAGATTGCAAAAATTTTTTCCCATTCTGTAGGCTGTCTGTTCACTCTGATGATAGTTTATTTTGCTGTGCAGAAGCTCTTTAGTTTAATTAGATCCCATTTGTCAACTTTTACTTTTGTTGTAATTGCTTTTGATATTTTTGTCATGAAATCTTTGCCCATGCCTATGTCTTGAATGGTACTGCCTAGATTTTCTTTTAGGGTTTTTATAGTTTTGGGTTTTACATTTGAGTCTTTAATCCATCTTGAGTTAATTTTCATATAAGGCATAAGGAAGGGGTCCAGTTTCAATCTTCTGCATATGGCTAGCCAGTTCTCCTAGCACCCTTTATTAAATAGGAAATCCTTTCCCCATTGCTTGTTTTTGTCAGGTAACCAAAACAGCATGGTACTGGTACAAAAACAGACACATAGACCAATGGAACAGAATAGAGAACTCAGAAATAAGACTGCACATCTACAACCATCTGATCTTTGAGAAACCATTCATTCACTTATTGATTTATCTATCCATTCATCTATCTAGCCATCCATCCATCTATCCATCATTCCGTCCATTTCAGAAATATATACTGAACATTGATTATGTGCCAAACACTGTTCCAAAGGTTGCAGGTACAGCTGTGAACGAAACAGGTTTAAAGAAGTAAAAAGCCCTCAACCTGCATGGAGCTCACATTCTGGTCGGGGGCGGGGCAGAAAGACAATCAACAAAATAAATGAATAAATAATCTTCTACATTGGGTGGGAGCGTGCTGCAGTTTCAAAAAGGATAACCATGGAAGGCTGAATTAAGAAGACATATTTGATTGCAGATTTGAAAGAAGTGAGGCGGCAGCCACGTAGATATTTGAGCGATAAGCATGCCAGGCAGAGGGAACAGTAAGTGCAAAGGCCATGAGATGAGAATGGACCTGGTGTGGTCAAGGAACAAGAGGCAAGAGGCCACTGAGGCTGGAGTTGAATGAAGATGGGCGACAGTGGTTGTCAGGGCTGGATCGAGGGTTTTTTGTTTTTTTTTTGTTTGTTTGTTTGTTTTTGTTTTTTTTTTTTTAGAGGGAGTCTCGCTCTGTCACCCAAGCTGGAGTGCAGAGACGCAATCTCGGCTCATTGCAACTTCCGCCTCCCGGGTTCAAGCAATTCTTCCCAAGTAGCTGGGACTACAGACGCCTGCCACCATGCCCAGCTAATTGTATTTTTAGTAGAGATGTGGTTTCACCATGTTGGTCAGGCTGGTCTCGAGCTCCTGCTCAGGTGATCCACCCGCCTTGGCCTCCTAAAGTGCTGGGATTACAGGTGTGAGCCACCGTGCCCAACCTGGATCTAGGTTTTTTGAGGTCTTAAGCTAATATAAATACAAAATACAAAATCAGGTATAATAAAAAATATTTATTTAGAGTGAGAAAATCTCTATAAATTATAATTTTGAAAATTTGAAAAATACCCCAAGCATCCCAAAATTCAGAAAAACAACACAATGTCTTCATTTTGCTGAATGTGCCTTTATAAAATGTTTTATTTATTTATTTTTGGCCTTTTATTTTTGATTGCCTCTCATATAACAATTATTTTGTTACAAAATTTTCTAAAGAGAGACTTAGATCATTCAGTTTTTCCTTTGGTATAGTTAATTAACATTAACTTAAGAATTATGGTAGCTTAGAAAAAATTTTCACCTTTGTGACTTCACAATGTCACATAAACATTTAGAATGGTCAACCTTGGAAAAACTTCCACCAAGTTTCTTTCATATATGAACTGTTACAAATATACTTGCCATAAGTAGTGCTGCTATAAGTAGGTTTATGCTCTATAAGCACAGGAATTCTAATGCATTTTATTCTGTGAAATCCCCATGAAAAAAGAAAAATATGTTTATTATACTTACTAAGTATAATAAGCATATCATGTCATACATGTATTCATCAACTCCTAGTCAAAACAGAATGTATCACCTCTCAAGAATATGAGGAGTGTATATATAGTATATATCAAATATATATGATATGTAATATATATAATAAATATATGATATATATAATATATATCTATATATTATTTTATTATATATAATAAATATAGATATATATTATACATAATAAATATAGATCTATATTTATTATGTATAATAAATATAGATCTATATTTATTATGTATAATAAATATAGATCTATATATTATTTTACATATAATAAATATAGATCTATATATTATTTTACATATAATAAATATAGATCTATATATTATTTTATATATAATAAATATATCTATATATTATTTTATTATATATAATAAATATAGATCTATACATTATTTTATTATATATAATATATAGATCTAATAATAAATATAGATCTCTATATTATTATATATAATAATATAGATCTCTATATTATTATATATAATAAATATAGATCTCTATATTATTTTATTATATATAATTAATATAGATCTCTATATTATTTTATTATATATAATAAATATAGATCTCTATATTATTTTATTATGTATAATAATATAGATCTCTATATTATTTTATATATAATAAATATAGATCTCTATATTATTTTATATATAATAAATATAGATCTCTATATTATATATAATAAATATAGATCTCTATATTATTTTATTATATATAATAAATATAGATCTCTATATTATTTTATTATATATAATAAATATAGATCTCTATATTATTTTATTATATATAATAAATATAGATCTCTATATTATTTTATTATATATAATAAATATAGATCTCTATATTATTTTATTATATATAATGAATATAGATCTATATTTATTATATAATAAATATAGATCTATATTCATTATATATAATAAATATGGATCTATAGTCATTATATATAATATATAGATCTATATTTATTATATAATATATAATAAATTATTTATTATATAATAAATATAGATCTATATTATATATAATGACTATAGATCTATATATTATATATAATAATATATATGATATATTTGATATATCATATATAAATATATATCACATATCATATAAAAATATAAATATATATGATATATTTATTATATATAATAAAATAATCTATATCATATATATTATATATAATAAAATGAAATACGTAATAAAATGTTTTACATATAGATACATACATATGCATATACATATACATTTACTTGATACTCCTCGTACTCCTGATGGGAGATATATTGTTTTGACTAGGAGTTGTTGAATACTAAATCTTACACATGTAATTTTACACGTCTGATGATTGGGAGAATTCTGCACAGGCTTACTTCTAGCTCTATATTTCAAACCTCCAGTCTCTTCCACAATCCATACACTTCTAGTGCCAGGTGCCGTAGGATGTGATCATGTTGCCATGTGATCTTGGGCCCTAGATTCTAATGTTACAGCGCTGCGTGGATCTGCATTCCTGACGACCAATAACTGAACTCTATGTAGAAGTAACTGTGAATCACATAAATAGACTCCAGGAAACACAAACTCATGTAGTTGCACCTGATTGCCCCTTATCTGGTTCCCAGCAGCACCATCTGATATTAGGCAAAGTGTGATGGAAGGAACGTTGAAGTGGAGGAGATGATGGTCTCAGCCCCCTGTGGCTAAAATATTTGACTTTTATAAACTGAAAAAAAAAGGACTATGCAAACACATTTCTAGTGCTACTCCTTGGGATGAACTGTGCAAGTGAGGTGAGCTGAAGCTTGTTTAGCTTCATGGTAAGTTGGCCTCTGGTGGTGATGTGAGGCCAGGGAGGTAATGGGGTAGATGTGTAAAGATTAGGCAGGGCCCTGAAGGCCTTGGTAACAACTGGCTTCTGTGTCATCAGATGAAGAGCTAGTGGATGGCCTTGAGTAGGAGAGAGAGATAAGACTTGCGGTAGGCAAAATAATACCCCTTGCCCCAGTGACGTCCCAGAACCTGTGAATACATTACCTTACAAGGCAAAAGGAACTTTGTGGATGTGCTTAAGTGAAGGGATCTTGAAGGTGGTGAGAATATCCTGAATGATGGAGGTAGGCCCAGTGTAACTGCAGGGATCCTTATCAGAGGGAGGCAGGAGGGTCAAGGGCAGAGAATGAGATGTGACAACGAAAGCAGAGGTTGGACTGCTGTGGGCCATGAGCCAAGGGACGTGGGCAGCTTTTAGAAGCTGGAAAGTCAAGAAACACATTCTTCCCTAGGGTCTCTAGAAGGAACTCAGCCCTGCTGACACCTTAATTTTAGCCCTGTAAGACCTTTTTCAGACTGCTGACTTTCAGAACTGTAAGATAATGTTTATGTTGTCTTATGCTACTAAATTCATGGTAATTTGTTAGAGCAGCAGTGGAAAACTGATAGAATTCTGAAAGGAGCATTCTGGCTGCTCGTTGAGAATAGATGGTAGGGCGAAGGGGCAGAAGCATTGAGACCAGAGGGGAGGCTGTTGCAGTAGCCTGGGCAGCGAGGATGGTGGCTTGGACCAGGGTGTGTGCAGAGGAGGCCTGAGAAGTGGCCGATTCTGAGCATTTACCACCTTTCTTTTCTGCCTCAAATCCTGGCCCCCTTGTATCTCTTTTTAAAGCCTTATTACCTGAATGTGTCATGAACAGGTAAATAAAGTGAGGCTCCTATTTTTTTGTTGGTCTTTTCACACTTGGACTGATATTAGAAGGAACAGCTGAGATGAGACTGTGGTGATGTCCTCTTTTAGTGTCCATGTTTTTTACCCCATCTTAGATGGCAGACCGCCTCCACCAAATTCCTTTTCATTACATCACAGTGGTGTAGTTTGGGTCAGGTGCCTGCCAAAATAACTCTGCACACTCCATGGTTTGTATATGGCTACGTAAGCTCCCTTCAGAGCTGCCTGGGACAGGCAGGGATGCTTTTTGGCCACCCGTCTGGATGTGATGTTCCTTTTCTCCAGTTGCTGTGGCTCTCTGGCCTGTCTTCTGCATCCTTGCTGTGCACATATCTGTGGGCATGAAAACACTTTGAAGGCAATCATTGTCTTGTTTGTCTTTGTTTTGTCTTTGCTGACTAGCTATTCTAGCTAGATGAGCAGCTCTATTAGCCTTGCTCAAACGAGCTCAATAAATATTTTTGGGATAAATCACTTTCCCTTGGCTCTAGTAAATTTTATTTGCCATATGGATTCAGGGAGCTGAGATGCAGAAATCAATACGTATTAAAGAAACTCAGTTTATAGCCTCATGCATCTTAAAGTGACAAACACGAATTGAAAGCTTCCTGTGCAACCCCTGAGGTATCAAGCAGAGAAGTGCTCTCTTCAGAGCTCTTTCTTGCCTGTCTTTCTTTTATGCCTGGAGTTATTTCCTCTCATTTTATGACAGGAGGCTTTCTTGGCCAACCCTTAGGTGGCCAGCCTGTGTTTCACAGAGGAAAATTAAATGCCCTCTGGCTTCTAGGCTCTTATAATCTTTGGGGCAGATGCTGATTTTTTTTTTTCTTTGAGTAGAGATGATACAGAAAGAAAGAAATGACTATTTCTCATCTTTAGATAAAGCATTCTGTATGGTCCAGTCCATAAAAATGCATTTTTTTTGCTATAGGTCGTCTAATTGTAAAAGAATGTAGATAGAAAAGAACAGATTAGAACAGGCACATATAAGAAAAGTTTCAAAGAAAACAGTCAGTTTTGAACAGGAGTATTCTTAGTGAACTGCCCAAAGTCTCCAAGGAGAGAGGAAACACGCACTACAGGAAGGCCTTCCCAGTGCAGCAGAGACCAACCCTGGAGATGATGAAGCGTGGGAAGTGACTGGGCCACGAGGTTGTTTGGGATGGGGTGTGTGATTTGATGTACATCTGGAGTATTGCATTTGATGAGAGGGCTCTTCCCCCTCTCTTTGACCTTTGGACCAAGGCACACACCAATTTGCAGTTTCCCAGTCATCTATGCACTGTACCACCACCATCTCCTTATATCTAGAATCTGCTCCGAGCTTCTTTTATAAGGGAGGCAGTTCTGTGTTTGCATTCTGACTTTACCGCATAATCTTGCTAGGACTCTGTTTCTTCCCCTGTGAAGTAGGGCTGATAACAGCATGTACCTAATCGGATTGTTCTGAGGATTAATAAAATAATGTGTGTGGAACACTTCGTGTAGTATCTAGCTTGTAATAAGTGCTCAATTAATGTTAGCTATTACTATTATCATAATAAGTCTTAAATCTCTAGTCATGAATCTTTACTTATGGAAAGCTACATGCTCAGGGTTTATATGGAGATTTTATTAATTTTATGTGTAATTTGTACAATCCAGTTCATGTATCCTAGAAGAGGAATGAATAATGAATTGGTAAAAATTTTACATTTCTTTGTGAAGCTATAGTGAGCCCTGGAAGGAATAAAGCTCTCAAATCAAATTTTCCAGCTATCTGGACCTGATGAGCAAATTGGCTCAGCCAAGAGAAAAACAAACCCAAGGCCCTTTAGTATTTGTTTGAATCCCCTAACTTTGTTTCTAAGCTCTCTTGTGAGGAAAGCGTAAAAAAATTGTGGGAAGAGTTTTTTTTTCCTTCTATTCTCTTTGGTTTTCTGCTTAAATGTCAATAAGTTCCAGAAGCTGCAGGTCACCACTGGGTTTCAATAGGAAACCCCAACTCGGGACACATTTTTCAATTGTATCAGAATGTGTTCTTGGAGTCAACTCAGGAAATCTTGGAGGCTGAGAGACTCCTTTTCTTTAAAGCTCTCCCCACTCATTGTTCTTTCCTCATGTCTTTAATGAATTGCTTTGGCTTCCAACTATATGGACCAGATTATGAAGAATGAAAGAAAATTAGGAAAGGAAGAAGCTTAAGTTATTGATTTAGCTTGAGGAAATTTTTCAGAGATTTCTGACCCAACCCCAAAAAACCCACAATCACCCTAAACCCCAAATGACACTTCATGTTTGGAGACATTCTTCAGCTTTTGGATCAGTACCAGTCTTGCTCAGAAAATATCAGTCTATATCACTGAGTTCTATATATGGACCCCGAATGCTCCATGGTGCTTCATCATTTCATGATTTTGAGGGTCTACAGCCAAGTGCCTGAGGCTGTTTTCTAAACCACATTTGGTGAAGGACAAAATGCTCTGGAGTTAATTAAAGAAAGACTGTTGTATTTGTTAATTAGGGATTCATACTTGCTGTGATCGCTCGTGGGTCTAGTGGAAACTTGCTAACTCTTCCCTTTACTCCTGCTCTTATTAGCAGACCTCATGCGTTCACTACCTAATCTTAAATACTAAGGTGTTACAAATTGTTCACAAACTGATTTTTAGGAAAAGGTTGTAAATGGCCTGTTTTCTTTTGCCTACTGGAAGTGGAAGTTGGATAATGTATAATTTATTATATTATGATGGAGAAGAGGCCAGATTAGGAGTTGGGTGTTGCCTTTGAGGACCTGGAGTAGAATCAATGGGCATTTGCCAATTTCCATTGAAAATATTAAAAAAATTACTTCAAGATCTTCTTGGGAAATAATCATATTAGCAACTTTAAGACTGACTATTCGAGCTTAAGTGATTTCCTTTTTTGCCCATTTACTATTTTTCAGTTTTTTAAAGGATTTTTCTGGTATTTTTCTGTTTACAATGTATTTTCCATATATTTCCTCATTAAATGATTATAACACACAGTGGCATTATTTTACTGAGAAACCATAAGTAAGGAGAGGTATCAGTTAAAATGTGCTTGTATAGGTACTTGCAGAAGGATCATTGGCTCTTGTTGCCTCAAGGTCCAAGCATCTTTTTCTTTTATGAGGACTCTTTTTTTTTTTTTTCCTTGAGACGTAGTCTCGCTCTGTCCCCCAGGCTGGAGTGCAGTGGCGTGATCTCGGCTCACTGCAAGCTCCGCCTCCCGGGTTCACGCCATTCTCCTGCCTCAGCCTCCATAGTAGCTGGGACTACAGGTGCCCGCCACCACGCCTGGCTAATTTTTTGTATTTTTCGTAGAGATGGGGTTTCACCATGTTAGCCAGCATGGTCTCGATCTCCTGACATCATGATCTGCCTGCCTTGGCCCCCCAAAGTGCTGGGATTACAGGCGTGAGCCACTGCGCCCGGCCCATGAGGACTCTTTCATTAAACTCTCATTTTTATGGGTCCTAAAAATCTTCCTAACAGGGGAACAACACCTTAATTGAACTTAAAAATTTCTAGCAGGGGGCCAGACATGGTGGTTCATGCCTGTAATTCCAGCACTTTGGGAGGCCAAGGTGGGAGGATTGTTTGAGGCCAGGAGTTCGAGACCAGCCTGAGCAACATAGTGAGACCCTGTCTCTACTTATTAAAAGAAAAAAATTCTAGCAAGATAGTATTGTGTCCCTCTCATCTTTTAAACTTGTTTCTTAGTGATCTGATTACACTTTTGGATGTTCTGTCTGTATCTTCCCTTTCCAAATGGAAAGACAAGCATAAGTGGATATAGTTTTGTTTTTAATCATAAACCAGGAGCGACTTTAACAAACCATCAGCCCTATGAGATAATTCTTTTTTGGCAGGGAAGTCGGGAGCTATAGATTAATTATTCTGAAACTGGGTTATTCTTTTTGATAAATGTTCCCTAATATTTAACTGATTTATAAATGTTTACTTCCTAAAATAAATGAGGTATTCTCATTTAATTATCTTGGAGAATATAACTGGAAGTACATGGCTCAAAGATAAGCATCCAATGAGTGCTTAATTGCTATCCTATTTGGTTGAGGAAGGCATCAAATTATATTGGATTTTATGATTTTGGGGGATTTAAGGTTATTATCATCATCCTATATGGAGTAGCACTTTGAAGGCTTACTTATCTATTTTTCTATATTCTGGAGCAGATTCAAAACAAATGTCTAAGAGATTTCTGCCTCTGCTGATGGCTGTTATCTTGGATCACTAGAATGACAAAGGATGGCTTCCTTCCTATCCAGGCACATGTTTCTGTTAGGCTCCTCAGGTGTCAAAAAATGATGCAAATGCTATTACCAACTTGATCTTCTTTCGGGTCTTGTACTCAGCCAGCAATACGGTGTAGCGGCATTCCAGGTATGTTCCAGGAAGTTCAATCTCAAGTTCATGGTCACATAGTATTTATTACAGTGAAGTTGATAGAAATAAGAATGATTAGTCAGCGAACACATAGCTTATGCATTCATTCAAATATCCCAAAATATATTCCTGGATTTAATCAGATCAACAGAGAATGAGTACAGAGACCCCATCATAGACCCCTCTGAATTGTGTCCTGAGATAATATCCTTAGGGTTGTTACAAAAACCTTATTTTATGTTCTTTATATCAAACAATGACTTCCTTATGAGGATTTCTAAGGTAAATTAATGCCTGAGGCAAGAATTACTAGTAATTGTACTTTTCCTGAGAAATTGATTTATTATTACCTACCAGAATTACTAATAATTGTACTTTTACTGATAAATTGACTTTATTACCTCACAGACTTTGTAAAATAAATGGCAATAGACAGGCATTCCTTTATTCTGTGGCATTTGTGGCACACCTGGATCAGGTGTGTGGGTCATTGGATTAGCTATTTTTATTATCATTCTTGACTCTGGTTGATTATCATTCTTCCTTCTGTATCTTCTTCCACCCTACTGTACTTTAAACATTTAAACAAGTATTTTTCCTGTTGTACATTCTTTTTTGTAAAATTTTTTATTTTAAGTTTTGTGAGTACATAGTAGGTATATCTATTTATGGGTTATACATTAGATATTTTGGTACAGACATGGAGTATATAATAATCACGTCATGTAAAATGGGGTATCCATCCCCTCAAACATTTTCCTTTGTATTAGAAACAATCCAATTATACTTTTAGTTATTTTTAAGTGTACAATTAAGTTATTATTGACTATAGTCACCTGGTTTGCTGTCAAATAGTAGGTCTTACTGTTGTACCTTCTTGAGTAGCTGTTTTGTAGATGGTCGTTGTCTGTAAACACTTTTGCAGAGATGTCTTTATTTCCCCTTCACACTTGATTATTTGGCTGGGTATAGAATTCTAAGTTTCAAAATATTTTTCTTTAAAACTGAAAATAATCACTCCAATGTCTTCTAGCATCCTTATTGCTGATGAGAAATGTCATATTGGTCTGATTCTTATGTTTCAGGCTAACCATTTTTTTTTCTTTTGGAAGTTTTTGGGATTATCTCCTTGTCCTTGGAGCTCAAAGTTTTATGAAGTTTTGTGGGTTCATTTTCATTCATCCTGATTGGTACTTGGTGGCCCTTTCACTTTGAAGAGTTACATCTTACTCTGGAGCAGGGCAGTTTTCTTCTATTTACTTGATTGTTTTCACCTATCCACTGTCGATGTTCCCTTATCCTAAGTTTTTTTTTTCACATTTTCCTCCTGTTTGTCATTTTGATGTATATTTTGTGAGATTTATCCAATCTGTTCTTCCATCTTGTCCATTCTACTCTCCAGTGTGTCCAGTAAATATTTTTAATTTCTAGGGACTTTTTCTTGTTCTCTGGTTTCTTTGTTTATATTAGCTTGTTCTTGTTTCATGGATGCCATGTCTTCTTAAATATCTTCGAGGTGCTGGGTATGGTGGCTCATGCTTGCAGTCCCAGCTATTCAGGAGGTTGTGGTGAGAGGACTGTTTGAACCCAGGAGTTCGAGACTGCAGTGAACTACAATTGTGCCACTGCATACCAGCCTGGGTGACAGAGTGGTATGCAGTGGCACAATCTCAAAAAAAAAAAAAAGCATCTCTAAAAAACCTATATATCTATGTATATATATTCAAGGCACTAATCAGAATTAAAAAGAGAAACCAATCCCCTTTTTCTACCTGTATTCAGCATTATTTCTTCTTGTTGGATCCCTCTTTTTTGTGCTCTTGGTTTTTCTCAGCTGTTACTGGTTTGTATTTATAAATAAAAGACTAGATAGATTAGTGCCATCGCAAGGGTCTTTTTCTCTGCCAGGCCTCTCCTTTGAACAGGAGTGAGCAGCGTGCTGACAGAGGCTTTTCTGTGGGTTAGTCAGGCAGTCTGGCAAATCCCACAATGGCCCCAGTCAGGCAGGCTTTACTAGGGGCCAAGTTGGCTATAGCTGCTGTAGAGGGGCAGAGCTCTTCCTTCTCAGGCCTGAATACCCACCCTTGGTTTCCTTCCCTGACGTGTTGCCTACTCTCTTTGTGGGCAAAGAAGGGGGTGTGGGAGATCCCAACTGGTTCAGTTATTTTTTTAATTACTCTAAGGTGGTAATATAATTTATCATCAAATGGAGACACTTTTGAGAATGAAAGGGGAACCTATCAATTATTTTGACAAGATAATAGGCATAACCTGGGCCTGTCACCCTGTCACCCTGTCCATAACATACTCTCAGTCTTCATATTTACTGACTCTGAATTGAGAGCTGCTCTGGGCTCATTGGGAAGATCACTCTCTAATTCTTTTGGCTAGAGTTATTTCTATCTTTTTTCTCCCAGTCAAAATGATCTCATCTGCTTTCTATTTTATTCTCTAGGCTTTCTTCAAAATTTATGAACCTCTGCTAGCCACTACTCTTGTTTTCCAGCACTGTTATGTTTTCAATCTTAAAAAATGTTTTCTGTGATTTCAGAGGGACCTGAGAAGGAAGGGAGGAAAAAGACAGACTCACCTTGCCCTCTTTTAGCTCTTTTAGTCCACTTTAAACATGCTGGCTTACTATATTTTATACATCCTTATATATTGTCTTACTCCTTTTTGGAACTGGACAAATTCAGTGATAATTGTGCAGGTGTGAGCTCACACTGGTAAATCATCAACCCCTTGGTGACTAGTTTCCTTTCATTCCTCTTACATATGGAAGGATCCCATGATGCCTATGAAGTATCAGGCATTAGGTCATTGAACCTCTGAGCCTTTCTCAATGGGAATAGTTGGGGGATTTGTTTTCAGCGTCGTTTTTTTCCAGGATGTGATTTATTGCCAAAAGGTCTTTATATCCCCTCTGTGGTAGCACAGAGAAGAAAGTTAATTTCTGCAAAGATAATTCAGGTGTAGCATAGTCAGGTTAAAGACAGAAAACAGCAGCAATTTAGAACCAAAGCCAGTATTTTGCAGAACTTAATGAAGGGATGCTAAATTTTCTGCCAGAATTAATCCAGGAAGACTTAGTTCAGAAAGATGATAATTAGTAGAAGTAACTGAGACAACGATTAAGACTTATTAAGAAGGATTTAGAAACAAAAGTGGGCTTCCTGGCTCTAATCAGGTTTTGGGGGATGAGAGCAATTTGGATACCTGAAAGAAGATCCAAACTGACCTACCATAGAAACTGCTTGGCTGCTTTGGGAATGGGCTAGTCCCTATCCTTGTGGAGTGTAGTTACATGGAGATGCTGGACAGAATGGTTTCTTTTTTTGCTTTTTTTTTTTTTGAGATGGAGTCTTGCTCTGTCGCCAGGCTGGGGTGCAGTGGTGTAATCTTGGCTCACTGCAACCTCTGCCTCCCAGGTTCAAGTGATTTTCCTGCCTCAGCCTCCCGAATAGCTGAGACTAAAGGCATGTGCCACCACACCCAGCTAATTTTTGTATTTTTAGTAGAGATGGGGTTTCACCATGTTGGCCAGGATGGTCTCGATCCCTTGACCTTGTGATCCGCCCACCTCAGCCTCCCAAAGTGCTGGGATTACAGGCGTGAGCCACTGCACCCAGCCCAGGATGGTTTCTGTGTGGCTCACAGAGTCAAGATTCTGGTGTGTGGAGTGGGTAAAATTAGGTACAGAACTATAGAATTCTACTCTTGGATGTGCTTCATATAAATGTGAAATTTTAGAAGGATCATCATCTGAATGTATATGAAACAAGCTAAAGCCAATTAATGTATAATTAATATATCTGATTTTTGTTTTGCTGCTATAATCTGTAAATTACATGCAGCATACCAGTAGTCCAGGTTAACCTTTTGCCATGCAAGGAAGAGCCCTCACTCCTACCATCCCAGTAACATTTTTTTGCTTTCCTGTCAGCAATTTTACTACTTCTGGGTTATGGTGATGTTATATAAATAAGTTTCTAGCTTTTTAAGCATTTAGGTTCCCTCACCTTTCAAAGTACCCCTTTGGGATTTGATGTTTTAATTCTTTGTTGGGGCATCAGCAAGAAAGACAAGATGGTGCTTTTTAGCCAGGGTTTGAGGTGTTTCCTTCAGGTGGGTGGGTGGTTGAGAGGTTGCTTCCTGGTGGATTCTGGATTTCAAAGTTATAGGTTAGGAGCAAACCCATTTAGGTATCATCAACTGTTGACACCAGTCCAATATTGTTCTTATCAGCAGTTAGTTGAGCCGGACTAGAAAACAGGAACCATCACAGAGACCTGGCTTTATTAGATAGGCAAGAGGGAAACCATGCAGGTGGTTACTGGACAGACAAAACACCCTACAAATGGTAGAAACCCAGTCATAACCAAAGACAGAGTGTCATTTGTCAGGAGCAGTCCTTAGAGGTGACCTTCAGTCTTGGGAGTTGGACCACCAGGGCTACAGAGAGATTCTGCCTGCACTTTTGGAAAAAATTTATTCTTAAAATTCATGGTGCCTGGCATGCAAGGGGTGGGTGCTGAAATATATTCCTTCCTTCCTTCTCTCCCTCTTCATCTCCCTCATTTTCCTCATCTCCCTTCTGCTTCCAGCTCTTCTTTTCACTTTTCTTTTGCTCTTCCCTCCTCCATCCCCAACACGTGTCTCCAAGTTACTTTCCACCATCCAGTCTCCTTTATCTCTGGTTGTAAGTGCCTTCTCTAAACTCAGACTCTTACTGCAATCCCTCCACCTTTTACCACCTGTCACCTACCCAGTTGGAGAATTATGGGATTAAGGGAATTTAATGGTGAGAGGGTCAAGTCACTCGCCATGAGAATCCAGCATTGACATCTGGTGGTTACCTTGCTGACTCTTTTCTCATAGCTTTCATCATTCCATCCTAAATCTTTGGTCAACTCTGGAAGTACCTCTTCAGTAAACATGGAGCGAGAGCTTGCTACCCTTACTACTAAACTTGTTCTGCCGGTGTTTCTGGGGCACTGTCTTATCTTGCCCTCTGCAAATTTTTATTCTGCACTGTCATAATCTTTAGGTTTATTGTCCTTTTTATATTATTATTTGTACTGGTGTTTGCATTTGCTTTCAGAAGAGATTTTATTCTTTGGTCACTTCCAGCTAAGGGCAGCTCTCAGTCTCCTGATTATGTGTCATTCCTCTTAATATGCCTGGGCTGCTTACAGATATCACCTTTGGTTCTAAGACCATAAGGTCAGTGACCTCACTGGCCACTTCTGTATGGTTTTTTTTTGGCTATGTTATATTTTGTGACTTTGTAGCAACAAACCCCACAAAGCATTCCTTGCCAGGATGCATTTGACTTTGTCAGCTCCTTCTCTTAGGAACCACTTGAAGTTAAGAGAAAGGGTCTTTGTGGTGCTGAAGATACATAGAAATTGGAGACACATAATGTTTTGCTTTATGGTTGGCATCAGGAGGACAATGAGAAACATTGTAGCTTTCCATTTTGGGACTTTCCAACACATGTTCCAACATGTACACTGGAAAAAGCCAATACCCTTCAAATTTGAAAGAAAAGAATTCTTGCAGCCTTAACAACAAAGCAACCTAAGTCTTGTTGTTTTAATGAGTTATTTGTTTCTGTGGGCCTACAATTTAATTTCATACCTGATTTCTCTCTCTTTAGAAGTGGAACGGATAGTGAAAGCCAATGACCGTGAATATAATGAAAAGTTCCAGTATGCGGTGAGTGAAACACACATAACACATACGTACTGGGATAGGTCTTACCTAAAGACAGTGGGATGCATGTCTTCTAGAACTTTATGACTTCACCAAAAACTTTCTTCACTGGCCCATTTTGACAGCAAGGTGACATATGTTTCCATAAATACAGATCTTAGTAATGTTTACAAACGTATTTCTCTCCCACTAAGAGTAGTTGGTATGCTTATTGTCATGGGAAGATGATAAAATCTCTTCTTTCTCAAGAATTGATGTTTAGCTCATTTTGGTACCCATTTGGTTAGTAGAATTCATAGGAATAATATGAAAATGGACCTTTTTGGTAGCACTTAGTGATGGATGTAGTGACGTTAGCTAGTGGTTGATGAATGGCATTTGAGGGATTTTCTCTAAGCAACTCAGGCTGAATGTGGAAAAATATATGTAACATAAAGTTCCACTCCCACCATTCTGGAAGACAGTGTGGCAATTCCTCAGGGATCTAGAACCAGAAATACTATTTGACCCAGCAATCCCATTACTGGGTATATACCCAGAGGATTATAAATAATTTTACTATAAAGACACATGCACATGTATGTTTATTGCAACACTGTTCTCAATAGCAAGGACTTGGAACCAACCTAAATGCCCATGATTTGGGCATAGACTGGATAAAGAAAATGTGGCACGTATACACCATGGAATACTATGCACCCATAAAAAAGAATGAGTTCACGTCCTTTGCAAGGACATGGATGAAGTTGGAAACCATCATTCTCAGCAAACTAACACAGGAACAGAAAACCAAACACTGCATGTTGTCACTCTTAAGTGGGAGTTGAACAATGAGAACACATGGACTCAGGGAGGGGAACATCACACAGCAGAGCCTGTCAGGGGCTAGGGAGCTAGGGGAGGGATAGCATTAGGAGAAATACTTAATGTAGATGACGGGCTGCAAACCACCATGGCACGTGTATACCTATGTAACAAACCTGCACATTCTGCACGTGTCCCAGAAGTTAAAAAAACGTATATATATATATATATATATATATATATATATATATATACATACACACACGCACACACTCATATATATATGCGTATATGTATAATGTGTGTGTGTGTATATATATATATATATATAGAGAGAGAGAGAGAGAGAGAGAGGCCGGGTGCAGTGACTCATGCCTGTAGTCCCAACACTAGTTTGGGAGGCCAAGGTGGGCAGATCACAAGGTCAGGGGTTCGAGACCAGCCTGGCCAATATGGTGAAACCCCGTCTCTATTAAAAATACAAAAGTTAGGCATGATGGTGGGCACCTGTAGTCCCAGCTACTCGGGAGGCTGAGGCAGGAGAATCGCTTGAACCCAGGAGGTGGAGGTTGCAGTGAGCCAAGATCGCACCATTGCACTCACTCCAGCCTGGGTGACAGAGGGAGACTCCGTCTCAAAAGGAAAAAAAAAAAAAAAAGATAAAGTTCTCAGGTCCTGAATGATTGTATTTACAGAATGATTACATGTGTGGGCTTTAGGCCTGTACTGAACAGTTTATTTTAAGTGAGGATTTTTTTCATTGATGTAAGGAATATTTATGGAATGTCTACTAAGTGACTGGCACTGTCGTAAGCTACAGTGGTGAACAACTTCATGAATTACATCATGGGCCTTCATAAAGATCTTATTCTTCTATGACTCTGTGTAAGTTGCTACCTGGAATCTTTTATAAGCTCTAAGATAGAAAACTGGTAGAGTTGTTTCTGTAGGTGATATGTGGCCTATAAGACCTGTTGTATGATTGAGTTTACCAGCACATTTAATGAAAGAAAGTCTCAATTCAAAGAGGGGTTTGATGGCTATTAAAGCATAGAAATATGAGAGTCCCAGGGGCAAACTTTGGCAGTGTCCATTAGGTACCAACTAGAGGAGAGAGAATTTTGGTCAGTGGAGTTTTTTGTGTGTTGTTCCTATTGGCAGATCTTTCCCATATATGGAGATGAATGCATTGGACTATTATAGCTTGATTAATTATTAATCAATTATTAATTGATTAATTAATAGTAATATTTATTAATATTTAGGAGAGGTAGCTTAAATTTCTCTTTTTTCATGCTGTGCTAGTCATGCAAACTTGTGATTATAATTTGATTTTCAATGTAGGTTTCCCTGTAGGAATTCAGTATGCCACCTCCATGACAGATTTCTCATTGTAGAACAATATACTGGCATTCTGATTTTATTCATCAGTCTTGTAAGCTTGGTTAAAGTAAGTCTGCTCTTGAGACAAGAAATCCCTCTCAGGAGGCTTATCAACATGCTTCTTAGCCTGGGAGAGGGAGGGGCTATAATTCCCCAAGGTGACAAATGTCACTCTGTATGGCCTCCTGACATATGGTCATTCAGCTCTCCTGGTGAACACCAGACTTGGCCCCATGCCTTTCCATCCATTCTATAGCCAGTCCTTTAACTGTGGAGAATGACCTCTGAAAGGCTTGACCATCAAGTCCCAAATCAGAGAGCTAGATACATGTATATTTAAGACCTTGAGAAAAATACCCAGCAATAACTGATCTGCTATGGGGTAATTATGCATTTAAGTACTTGGCTGCGTTTACTTGTTTTCCAATATGTAACAAGTATTTTCCTTCTGTGAGTAGTAACCCTATAAGGAAAGCCTTATTTCATTTGTGCCTTGTAAAATGATGTGCTCTTTTCAATTTACAATTATTTTTGCTTAATTAATGGAATATTGCAGACTCACAGAGAAGCACGGGGAATAACAACATACCATTTGCCTACCACCCATATTGAATAGATGTTAACAATTTGCCATTGCTTCAGATCTTTCTTTCTTTTAAAAGTCATAAAATGCTAATGATATAGACATGATTTTCTCTTGAGTTTTCATGATAATTGAACAAAAGCACGCACATGTGTGGCTGTGGCTCTTATGTTGGGTTTCCTAATAATCACAAGGCAGTAGAGGAGTATCCTGTGGCTACAGCAGATTGAACAAGGTAGCTCCATCTCTGAGTTAAAACATACCAAGATGGGCTGGGCATGGTGATTCATGCCTGTAATCCCAGAACTTTGGGAGGCCAAGGCGGGTGGATCACGAGGTCAGGAGTTCGAGACCAGCCTGGCCAATATGGTGAAACCCTGTCTATACTAAAAATACAAAAATTAGCCAGGTGTGGTGGTGCGGGGCGCCTGTAGTCCAGCTACACAAGAGGCTGAGGCAGAAGAATTGCTTGAACCTGGAAGGCAGAGGTTGCAGTGAGCCAAGATTGTGCCACTGCACTCCAGCCTGGGTTACAGAGTGAGACTCCATGTCAGAAAACAAAACAAAACAAAACAAAACACAAAACAAAAAACCAAGGTAAAAACAAAATCCACTATGGGTTGGCAAAACCAAGAATGACAGCAAAAGTGGAGAAAGAAAACCACAGAGCAGAGAGGGGCACAGATATCCCAGATTAAAGGACTTCCATTGTGGCTCAGAGAAAATGAGCACCTGCCATGCTCTTAGAAGGAGCATGGGACCCCCAACTACACCTAGGTGGTGTTGCCTTGGTTTGGGAACACCCGAAAGGATGCCTGGCCATGCAGTGAACTGTGGAGCCTCTCTCAGCCTCAGTCTATTCTGCTATATGTTGGGGATAATCAAAGTACCTATTTAATACAGTTATTGTAAGGAGTAAAGTAGAGTAAAATACAACAACCCTATGAGCTAGTCTAAGTAGAGCTGGGATTTGAACCTATGCCTATCTGATTTTAAGCTTTTTCTTTTTAACCCCTAAATGGAATATCCTTTTAAGAAAGGCAGCATCCTGGTGTCTTTTGCTCAGTCTTGCCCAGCTTTACAGAATATCACTCCAGATGGAAATGAATTTGGAGAGACTTCAACATATCCCAGGGAGAGTGCTAATAATAATTAATAAAGATAGTGATAATGATAGCTTAAAGCAGGTAGGGCTCACCATATGAAAGGCATGGTTCTAAGCACTGTACTATATTAAACTTATTTAATCTTATAACTAGTCCACGAAATACTCTTATTTCTTACTTTTTTATTATCTTTTTTAATATATGGAAATGTTAAGCCATTGAGATCTCACTTAAGTGACTTGCTCAGGGTCACACAGATAATAGCTCACATCCATACAGCTTGAACCCAACTGTGTACCAGGTGCTTTGAACATATTTCAGTCTTCCACAAAACTTGCTGAGATGAAGATGGGGCTCCATTTAGTAACTTGTCTAAGTCATGCAACTAAAAGGTAACAAAGCTGGAATTCTAGTGCAGACTGGCCAGATTCTAAAACCTATATTTTTTTTTCATGATGTCATGTGGCTCTTTTGAGCATTCTTGGAAAACAAACAAAATACAAATAAAACAAAAAACCAGTCAACCAACCAAGCAACAACAACAAAACAAACCCTAATCACTTTGCCTTTCCTCACATAACCACTGGTAAAGTTCTTATATTCTAAAGACAAAAGTAGATAAAGGAGATACACAATTTTACAATCTGAGGCTAAGAGTGGCCTTAAATATTACCCTGGGCTTTTGTAGGTAAGAATTTAGGAGAAAAATTTACAGATAGCTCTGATAAATTGTGTGATTTCCAGAAACATTATACCCGATCAGACAAACTTTTTTCCTGGAAGGCTGGCAGAAGATACTTCAATACCTCGAGAACCTTCATTTATCAACAAACTCTAAAGCTGCAAATCACATTATAGGACATAGCACAGGCTTAAAAATGATCAAAAGCACTTTTGAGAAATAAAGGTTTAGAACATAAAAGATAAGGTTAATGATTCTAAGTCAAATTAATTTGTAAATTAGACATGATATTGTGAGAACTGGAAGGTGAAAACGTCAAATTACAAGAGGGATTTAGACTGCCAAAATGTGTAAGACAAAATGGGATTGAAGAGTGGAGGGAAAGTGAGCCAAGTGCTAGAAGAATTATTCTCATTAGAAGGGAGTTCAATGTTTTCTTGGTTAATAATAGGAATGAATAATAGAAGTAGAAAACAGTTGTTTTAAAATATGTTAATGTTAATAATTGTTAAGAGAAAAATTGTGAGTGAGCCAAACAGCCAGACTCATTCCTGTTAAAAGGATTTCAGAGTGAATGGTAGAAGTGGTGAAAACAGTTGAAGTTGTATTAAAATGTATTAATGTTAAAAGATCAGAAAAAGTGTTAGCTTAATTATAGCTATTTTCTGATTTTGTTTAAAAGTTCAAAAAGATGATGATGGAAAGCACTGGTTCTCATTGGTTCTTCTTCTCTCACTCTCTGTCACATAGGCCCAGGCATGATCTATCCCCATTCAATTCTCTTGAACTTTAACAGAATTTGAGAAGGGAGATTAACTTATTTGAGTGATGAGAAACTTACCCTGCCTCAAACTCAGAAACTTCAGTAAAGCCAAAACACTTAATAAATTTTATCTGAATACATTTAATGCACAAAGGTAGGTAGGCAGTTTTTAAAGGATTTTTTTCCTGAGTGGAGTTATTGATCCCATTTAGGAAGTGCATAGGCTTATGTAAATTGATGAAGATTTAACCAGTAGTTTTACATGCTTAGAAAGAAAGAGTCCCACCTAAAAATTATGATTCTAATACTGTAGTTTATTCCTAGAATCTGCAAATGCCTTGTTGATATCCTAGTTATTGGATGAAATCTATTTGCTGCTCCCATGATTTTTTGTGGTTGGTAAAACAATGCCCATTTGGATTTTCCAAAGTGTTCATTCAGTGCAACAATGTGGTTGAGTACCTCCAACCCCCAGCAGTCAGTGCTACAATCACACCACTAAGGCTCCCTGCAACATGAACTCCTTTTATTTCCCTCCCGCCCATTTAAACAGGACTTTGTACGTTTCCACAGTGAGCAAACTTCTCTCTCCTCTTAACTCAGAATCTAAGTGGTTGAGAGTAGAGTAGAAAAATATGGTTCACCATCATTCTCAGTGTGTGAGCCGAGATGGTCACTGGGCCTCTTTAGGCCCACATCATAATAATGTATCTGTGTTTCTCTGAGAAAAGACTGGCTTAACAGGAAAATTTCATGTTCCTGTGTGTGGGGTGCATAGACCATTCATTGTCCCCTTTTCTTTAATAGAAATAAAAATAATTTTCAGAATTTAATATTCACAACATACCCGCTCTATACCTAGCAACATGTATGTTTGTTGCCTTTTCCTCATTTATTTTCCAAACAGTATTTGAGGCAATGTACAAAAAGCATATAAAGCTCAAAGGGATAACAATACATGAAGAAGCTAGTGTAGGCAGAGTATGTTTAGGTGGGCCCCAAAGTGCATGCTACAGGACCTGCCTGCTTAGACTAGCAGTGCGTTGAGTGCTACTGGAGCTATCAAGAAAGGGGGTACAAATTCTGCTTTCTACCTTCAAGGAGCAAATATAGTCTACTCAGGAAGAGAAGCCCAGCACACTGGAATGAAACTAATAATAGGTAAGAATGAAAAGGTGCTGTGAAATTCTAATTTTGTGATGTGGCCTGTAAATGCTAGGGAAAGGAGAGCTCAAAGTACACGAAAGTGTTTGAGGAAGTTTTGCCAGAGGAAGTGGGAAATGATTCCTGCCTTGTTTATTTGTACCACCAGTGTTAGCAAGGGAGAGACAGGAGCAAAAGCCTGTAGTCAGACCTTAGACTACAGGCTAAGAGAAATGACAGTATGTCATGAGGAATTATGGTTTGGGTAGGTGAGAACAGCCTATTTAAAAAGAGAGTTTAAACATGAGGTAATTGGCTGTCAGGAGCTGGGGAATCACAAAGTGAAAAGGGATTTTATTTGCCCTCCGTATAAAATAGGCCAAATCCCCAAACGGAAATGGCCAGGTTAACACAGAACGTAAGTTGGGTGTGGTGGGAGCTGTAGATTTAGGAATATCGGCTGGAAGGAGAAACTTTGAGCTAGGAGAGAAGTGGGGCTTGTTAAGCAGTGATGGAACTTGCTAAATGTGAGGTATGGGGTGGAAACTCAGTTTGTTAGAGAGTGGGAGGGAAAGAACTTAGGAAGGAACAGAGGACAGCAAGGATTGAGGTGAACGAAGAGAGGACAGTGGAGGAAAGTGTTAAGGAAGGGAACGTCTCAGGAAAGAGGGAGTGGTGAACTGGTCTAATGGTAGGTGCCTATGAGGTTAAGAACTAAGGGAAAACATCTATAATAGAAGGAAGTAACTGGAGGACCTCAAGAAAGCCGTTTTAATTTTTTAAGAAAGTTGAGGTTTAAAAGTCAGAGGGCAGGAAAAAAACCCACAAACTGTAAAAAAAGAAAGAGGGAGTGGGGTAGAGCTAATTCAATTAATAGCTTGCAATAAAGAGCAGAGAAACAGTATAAAAGCTTTCAGGCTGACTGAAATTTGGTCAACCATTTTTAAATCAATCTTTTCACAAATTTTGGCTTTTTAAGTATGTGTTTAACATCCATGGAAAGGTAAAACTCCGTAAATATTTTCTTTGGGAGACTCTTGGGATGTCACCATGTTGAAACACATCCCCGGACTGATGGGACATTTGGGTCTCTATTCTTCTTGATCAGCATAGCTGTACTGCCCACATGATGCAGATCCTCACCTATGGGGCTGATGACCAGATGCACCAACTAAAGAGTACAGATGATGACAAGCAGTGTGACACGTTGGAATTAGTCATGGAAAGCACCAGTAACTTGCATTTGTTATGGGTTTCTGGTTGTTAGTTGTTGCTTTTTTGTATTGGGGCATCACCATAGTAACAGTGGCTTTTTAGCAAACATTGAAAATGGCTTCTGTTTTGTGTGCTGTTAATATCTGTGTATGTTATTCTAAGTTTGACATGGCAAAGGTTTTAATTTTTTCTTTATAAATAATTTACTTGTAGGAGAAAATATATTTTTTGGATATCTCTCAAATTCATTTTCTTTCTGGATTCAAGAGTATAAAAACATAAATATTTTTTATCTTTTTGACATCTGATTTGTTTAAATAGTGTTATTCTTTGGCTAAGCATTCGTCTGGTTTCTTGTTTCCCTAATTTAGTTTGCCTGTTTTAATCTTTTTTTTTTCTGGCCTCTGAATTTCTATTCCTAAATGTTCTAAAATGGCATATTAAAGTAATTAAAGAATCTAGGTAAGTTCTCTGAGGTATTTGTTTGTTATTTACCTGTTCCAGGCTTGAGATAATTTCAGCATCCTCATAAACTAGTTCCCATTCCATCTGCTTTGAGAAGTAAATTTTAAGTTAAAAAAAATACAGATTTGGCTTATTTATTTATTTTTATTTTTACTTTCTTCACTGCAATGGTACAAAACTGAAAAGTATGCAAGCAATATGTAATTGGAATTACAAGAGTTAAAATAAGCAATTTTTGATGGCAGAATTTTGCTCTATTATAGCTTGGCTGTAATGGAATAAATTTAAGATTGAGAAATGAAAAGATTACATAGAAAGAAGAGTAAGTTACTTGTGAAGAAGGAACTATAAATGGAGTTTCCTTTGTTGGCAAATGGTTCATGAAAATAATCCATAAATCAACTGTGTGGATGAAATTGGGCAAGTTTAGTAACAATTGAGAGGTTAACGGAAAAAAACCACTAACCCCAACGGTCTCAAAGTGGTTTTTATCTTGTTTTGCAATCTTCTTTACTGGACCAAATGGTCTGGTTCTGGGAATCTTATTGTTAAAAGATGGTAACAATCATGTTTTACATTTTGTTGTTGAAAGATCAAATCATTTATGTACCAAGGTGATCTTAAATTCATGTCCACTGTTATGAAACTAGTACCCAGATTACTGTCACATTTTACAGCTGATTTTCTATATAGTTTCTTTTTTTTGACAAATAAAAATTGTATATATTTATAGTACACAATATAATGTTTTGAAATATGTATAAATTACAAAATGGCTAAATCGACCTGATTTACATATGCCTTATCTCACATAACTTATCATTTTTTTGTGATGAGAACACTTAAAATCTACTCTCATAGCAATTATCAAATGATATGATTTGGATCTGTGTTCCCACCAAATCTCATGTCGAATTGTCATCGCTAGTGTTGGAGGTGGGGCATAGTAGAAGGTGACTGGATTATGAGGATGAAGTTCTTATGAGTGGGTTAGCACCATCCCCTCGGTGGTGTTCTCATGATAGTGACAGTGAGTTATCCTGAGATCTGGTTGTTTAAAAGTGTGTAGCACCTCCTCCCTCTCTCTTTTGCTCCTGCTTCAACCGTGTAAGATGTGCCTGCTTCCCCTTTGCCTTCTGCCATGATTGCAAGTTTCTTAAGGCTTCCTCAGAAGCAGAAGCCTCTATGCTTAATGTACAGCCCTCAGAACCATGAGCTAATTAAACCTCTTGTCTTTATAAATTACCAGTCTCAGGTATTTTGTTATAGTAGCATGAGAATAGACTAATACATCAAGTATACAATTTGCAGGTTTATTACAAAAGTAAGCTACTTAGGCATTAAACTTGAAAATACTTTAAAAATGATCCAAGACTTGGGCTATGTATGTGTCAATAAATCTGTGTCTATTGCATGACTGTGTGCACAGGGGTAGTGTCGTAGTTGTGAGGAAGTGTATACAGTTTTGTAAGAATGTTTTTGCTTGAATAATGAGAGACTGTTCTCAGAGGAATTAAGCAGAGGACAGCAATCAGAGTCACATGCCAAGACTGTTGATCTAAATCTCTAGCTCCTGATACCCTTGACTTGGTGTCTCTAGTCGTCCTGATTGTACTGGGTTTTATGTGTCCTCCTTGGTTGTCAGTTCACATCATTACAGATGTGGCTGTTCAGGTGTCATCTAGGTAAGTTATAGATGGTGACATCATTGTGTACCAATTGTCCAAAAGTTTAGGGAAGAAGGGCTTTTTTTTATACAAAAGGAAAAACTTGATTTCTTAGGTACTGCAAGGAAATTAGCTTCAGTACAATATACTGTGGAATCTCAGTGTGGAACTATCCTTTAAAGCTTTTCCATTCAACTCTCTTTACAGAATTCTAACCAACTCCATGTCCTGTCTGTGCTTATATCCCTTTAGAAGAGGGGACCTCATTACCTCCCCAAACAGCCTTTTCTTTATTTGGGTAGTTTTAATCATTAGGTAATTTTTCCATCAATTGAGCCAAATTGATATTCTCTTGCTTTATTTTCCATTGTTTTAGCTTTTCTTCAGAGACCAAAGCAGAGCAAACATGTCTTCTGTTTCATGCAACAACACTTCAGATATTTGTGTTTAAAATAGCAAACACAAATTCATCGAATAAACAGATCTCCAGGAAAATCACCTGCTATTCCTTTTCTTTTCAAAGAGCCTCAGTTTTTCTATAACTTCTTCAAGTGGGTTCCTCCAAAGTCAAACACAATAGTCTAGAATTTATTTGACCATCTTGAAGTAGAGAAAGATTATTAATACAGTCTAAGACTGTACTATCTTTTCAGTGACTGTTGAGTCTATTAATCTCATATTAATTTTATTTTTATTGTTAATGACAAGAACCGTGTCACATTTATCTCCATATCTTGCTTGTCATAGGGCTTGTTGGCACATAATAGGCACTCACTCTGTCATTAAACTATTCCTTTTATTATTGTATCTATGCGGACTTCAGCATCTCTCTGCATTGTCATTGATAGTTAAACAAATGGGCCAATTAAATCAGAAGCTTTAGGGGTGGAGTCCAGGCATTTTTTTTTTTAAAGCTCCCCTAGTGATTCTAATGGGCAACCTGGATAAATCACTGATCTAAGTTAATAATAAAAATACTGAGCACAACACAATGAAGAACATAGCCATGCGTCTTATCACTAGAGACCTCCCTATAGGTTGCTGTTGGGCCATTAATCATTACATCTTGTTTACTTAACTAGTTCCAATTTCTATAATGAACTGTCTTTGCTGGCAGCCCAATTTTTGTTTAATTATGTAGTAATATTGCTCTCTGTCTTAATAAGCAGAAAGGCTTTTTTTTTTTTTAAAAGACATCTATTATAGTGCTGGTTTAGATTATTTCTACATGTATGGAAACAGAAGGATAGAATGAATAACTGAACTTTGAAGATTCCTCCCCAAGTCATATTCCTATGATTCTTGCAAACCACTTAGTACCATGTGTGATATTTCAAAGACTCTTGTAGATTCAATACCACAAAAACGCCATTGTCCTGAGAAAGACGATTTTGAGGTTAGAAGCACAAATGAGCTGAACTTCTTTACAATGCTTTGCAGAAAAAGAAATGCTTTTCTAGGTGAGAAAATGAGCTAAAGGAATATTTGATTTTTTTTCTCCCTTGTACTCTGATATGAGAAAATTAATAAACTGCATGTTGTGCTAAATAATGTGAAAAATCTATATTTGTGTTAATGCCTATCTTTCTCTGGCAAAAGAACTTCTATAGGTTATGTACTGAAAATTATTGTGATGCATCATTAATTATGAAAAATTATATTAGCTCATGTTATTTTCTCATAAGTGGAATTGTCTTCCTCTCGTATATTATTTTGTATTTTTTCCAATTGGGTTTATCAGCCATGTTGTCTTGGACTGTTCTTGCATTGCCATAAAGAAGTACCTGAGACTGGGTAATTTATAAGAGAAGAGGATTAATTGGCTTGGTTCTACAAGGCTGTACAGGAAGCACAGCAGCATCTGCTTCTGGGGAGGCTTCAGGAAGCCTCCAATCATAGTAGAAGGTGAAGGGGGAACAGGCACATCACATGGTGAAAGCAGAAGCAGGAGAGTGAGTGGGAAGGTGACATACACTTTTAGATGACAAGATCTCACTAGAACTCACTCACTATTGTAAGGACAGTACCAAGGGGGATGGTGCTAAGCCATCCCTAAGAAACTGCCCTCATGATCCAATCACCTCCCACTAGGCCCCACCTCCAACACTGGAGATTACATTTCAATATGAGACTTGGGTGGGGACACACATCCAAACTATATCACATGTATTGAGTAATTCTTGCTTATCACTTTGTTAAATGCTCTAGACACTTAAAAACGTATAAGGTCTCAGCCCTTCAGGAACTCTTGGAATTTTGAGATTATTTCACATGCATAAATGAAATAACAGTATAAGACATTACAAAGTTAAGTATGAAAATGAATGGTGTTAGCTTATAATAAACATTTTCACTGTATCTGGGTAAGGAAGATAATTTTCTAGGAAGAGATAAATGCATTTCTTTTCTTAAAGTTGTTCATATTGGTAATGTCTTTCAAAGAGAATGAAAGAATGGTAAAATACCATGTTTCATTTATGTAGTGTAAAAATGACCTGACTTGGCTTGAAAACTTCCCAACTTGCACTATACTTTGAATCCCTGTCTGGATTTGGGGAACCATTTGGCTACTCAAAAAGCCAAGTGCCAGTCACATGTAAGTAGATCTAAACCTAAACTGACTGAAGATGATGAGCTCACTGAAAAGTACTTCCAGGGTATACTGGAATTGAATGCTTTAAATATGAAAAGCAGTTAATTTTTTTTGTTTCTTTAATTCAAATGTGAGTTTTATATAGGCTTATTAAAATCAATCAGATATTTTGACATTGGAATAGTTTTGAATTTATGTTTTATCAACAAATAGTTATTACTAAATTCCTGAAACCGTTCAGGGCCTATATGCTATTGCCTGTGGAAATGATGCCTGTGTACTTTGGGATGTACATTTTTTAAAAATAAGAATATCTTTGATCCCTATTCCTTTTCCTCAGCCTGTTGTGCTCCTTCTTGCTTCCACATTCCTGTGGAATTTCCTCCATGATTCCTTTATTTTCCAACTTGATGCTTGATCTGATCTTTTTATTTGCCAGAGCTTAAATTGAAAGTGGAGGGAAAAAAATCTGATTTTTCACTGATTTTTTTTTTTATCCAATATACTTCTCTTAAAGGATTGAAAACGAAGTCCAGAAAAATATCTTCAGCTGAGTCAAAAGGGCACATTGTACTTCTAGCCTAAATCCCTGAGTAAGGCATTTCAGTGTTTCATGTGTGACATTGATTCAACTCCACCGCCTACTGGGGGAATCCAGTACCTCCTAAAGTTCATAGTCTCTAGTGCACAAATGGGACTCCCTTGGATTTGTACTAATTTAACTTACATCAACTTGTGAAAAAGCTGCATGCAACCTTTCCTATATCACAGCAATTTGTGCCTATCAAAACTCTTAGAGCTCTTTAATACACTGCTTCTTGAAGTGTGGTCCACAGACAGACCAGCATCATTGGCCTCACCTGGAGCTTGTTAGAAATGCAGACTCTCAGGCCCCACCACAAAACTCCAGGTGTATCACTGCATTTTAACAAAAACCAAAATGATTCATATACATATTTGAGTTTCAGAAGTTCTGAACTGATTCTCTCTTATTTTAGTTAGTAGTGCCTGGAAGATTTCGGCAAAAGCAAAGAGGTGGTGGTGGGGGCGGGGCGGGGAAAGTATTTAATTGTCAAGCACAGTGCTAAGCACTTTACGTGTATTATCTCATTTAATCTTCACAACAACTCTGCATGGCAGGTATTCCCATGCAAATTTACATGGGGGAAATGAAGGATTGGAGGAATTAAGAGAAAGGTCACTTAGTTGATAAAACATGGAATCACTTTTCAGATTCAGGACTCTAAGCCCTCACTTTTTTCTAAATATCTCTTGGGAAAATTGTGCTCACTCAAGTATTATTTAATTGGATTGTTGTTTCATTGTGGTGAATATGAGTAGATTTTTTGGGAAAAATGTCTTCAAGAAGTTCTTGAAGCTTTCCTGAAACCAGGTTTGTGAGGAAGGTCTTTGTTCTTAACCTGCGTGTATTAAGTTTAAGGCTTGAGGTGATCTGTCTTGTCACATAAGTAGTTCCTTTTAGTACGGCATGTCTGCCTGCCCTCCTTCCTTCCTAGTGGCAGCTTTTCTTTAGTTCTGGAATCAGAAAATTTCCTAGAAACCCAGGGGACGCTGTGGGTCATGGCTCTGGCTCGGCCGAGGCAAGTGCCTTTTAGCCTTTCTGGGTTTCAGTTTCCTTACTGAGGGTATAGGCAACTCATTTTACAGTACTGGAAATGACAATTGTGGGAAGAGAATATCTAAAGCAGGCTTGATATCTTGTGGAGTTATATACCAAGAAATATTAACCATTTGGGGAAAACCAGTTTCTAAAATAGGGCTCAGGCCACAGACCCCTAGGTTTTGCCTCCTCCAGCCCTTCAAGTCCCTTGTCTTATCGATAGCACCCCTGGTCACCCTCAGAGGGAGGGATACTGGGCACAGTTGTCTATTCCTCTGACAAGCCTCCTGATTTTGTTCCTCCAAACCCTCTGACTTCTCTGGCTTCTTCCTCCTGAAAAACTGACACACTTGCATAAGTGTCTGGATGAACTTTGTTTTCTAACCCTTATGCCAGATGGAGTGAATCGGGAAAAGGAACATGGACGAGGAATGCACTAGGGAAGAGGATTATGAAGGCAGTGAAATGGGATGGTGGAGGAGGTTCGGGAGCTGCAGCCAGAGCCCTTGATTCATTCATTCATTTGTTCATTCATTCATTCATTCAGGGAACAGGGGAAAGGATCTGGTTTGCTTTGTTTCACAGTTTTGTACGTTAACAGTTATTCCTAGCTGGCCTTCCTAGTGATGCTCTGGTGGATCATTAACTATTAAACAACTAAGTCACACTGTTATTTGACCTGAAGCCTGGTACTTAGAATTGTTCCCGTAGAAGTGGCTCAGTTGCAAATCAGTTCAGTGACTTAGAGGATCTGGCCTAGTGAGTTTTGATTGGAGACTCGCTGTGCATCTTCTCACCGTGCAGCTCTTGCTCTGCTCAGCATCCACATGGGCTTCTTATTGAATCTCCATGTTGGCTCCTACAGAAGACAAATGCCTATTTTTGTATATGTAATCAGGGAACTCCATTGTCAGTCCCCCAAAGCAAATTTATGATAGTCTTTATTTAACTCAGACTATCTCAAGCATAACCTCAAATTTGGTGAAAATTCATCAAACCCGTTGTGCATGATATAATCATAAAAATTAAAGATTGGCACTTTATTCATAAATTATTATTGATGTGTTTTAATGATAGAAGATGCTTTAAAACTCTTTTTTTTTTTCCTGCCCTCCCCTACCTGCCCCATGTGGAGAATTTTCCTTCTGTATTTCCCGGTCTTCTATTCTCTCCCTCTCAACACCTCTACTCCCAAACAAAACCCACTCAACAACAAAAAAAAACCCCACAAAGCCAGGTGTTGTGGGTTTGTTTGAATATAGATTTACTCCCCAACCTGGCTGCGAAGGGGCTGGAGACCAGGAAAGGCTAGGACTGTTGCAGGAGAACACTTTCATGAGTGGATCAGGGTCCCAGTTGCTCCAGTACCCCCTGGGCATGGCAGAGGGTGCTGACAACTGCATGTACTTTCCATCTGATCCTTAGGGTTTCAGGAGAAAATTGCATAGCTACCCCTGAGGTGGTGTTATTTATGTAGAACTCTAGTATAAGAAGTAGAGTGCTAGGAAGGATTAGACTGTGTATCGTGTGCTATTATAACTCTTTGGCCCTTTGGGAAATTCTTTATGGGTGCCTTTCCTCATTAACTGGACTTTTCCATTGTGTCTTTCTTATTGTTGTAAACACTGAGGTCTTGAAATTTGGCCTAGTTCCCAGACTACACAGCAGCGTGAACATGGTCTAATTTTCAGACTGAATAAACAAAGCAGTCCATCTACACTAAGTTGTCCAAAGTTGTAGTTCAGGAAATGGGCTTGAACAAGCCAGCCCCCACCTCAACTCGAAGAAATGCCCACTCTGATCATACAAGATCCCTAAAGCTCAGGGTAAGACGAATCTGTGGGCCAAAGCTGAGGGCTGACTCCCTAGATCCCCAGTTGATTTAAAAGGAGGAGACATAGATGAGCTCTAGCCAGCAGAGATAGGAGGCAAACAGATCATCAGGGATGCCCCAGGAAAGTCCCACTGAAATACAATCTTTGCTTTCTTTTCTTTTGCTCTTTTGTATGCCTTCTTCTTATCTCTCTGGAGAAGGCATATGCTAGGTCTTTTTCTCTCTCTTTCTGTTTCTGTCTGTATTTTCAGTCCCTTTTTAGATGTCACAAAAAGAAAGTAAACATTTTACTGCAACTACTTAAAATGTTATATGTGTCTAAACACCCTGGAGAAAAAAAATTAGTGTGATTAAATTAATCTCAGAGGGAAATTTAATTTGTTCCCCTGATAATTATCCAACATTAGTTCTTTGTAGATAAATTACTATTCCTAGGCCATTTACTAGCTCTAGAACTGTCTTTCAGACACTGGAACCCTAAATTAAGGCTGGAAGGTAGAAAAGAGAACAAAGTTTGTGATGCTGTCAGGCAGATTTGCTTTGTGGGGAGACAGAGGCCTGAAAGCTTTCCTGGCCACTATCTCTGTTCCTGGGGTCTAGATGGAAAATGAGCTCCCTAGACAAGCCCAGCAATGTTCTCCCTAGATTGAAAGGACTGGAAGTGACTGCTCCAGCTGATTGAATTAATGTGAGCTCTTCACTGTGCTTTAGTTTAGAGAGGTTCTGTTCTTCACCAGAGTGAAGGATGTCGGATGAGGGCCAGTGAGTCCATTAACCAAAATGCAGTCTAGAGACTTCCTAGTTTCTGACTCGTTGCTCACCAAACACCATTTGGGAGAACACAGGATTGTACAATACTTGCTTTTATGGGCAACCCTCACAACTGTTCTAAGCCTCAGTTTCCTCATCTGTAAAATGGTGCTGAAATAGTCACAGCTCATTGGATTTTTTAAGGACTGCCTGAGATGATATACTTATAGTGTTCAGCATAGCGCCTGGAGATAGAAGGAGGCAATACCATTATCTGGTGTCACTGTATGACCCAGAGAATCTATGACATAGAAAGTTATATGTTCTCCATTATGTGCCCAAGTCTTCGTGACACGTGATCTAAAAGGAGGAGGCACAGATGAGCTCCTTTGTCCATAACAGTGTTTAGTCCACAGTTTTCAAAGTTTATGAGCATGCTCCTCACTTGTAAAAGAAAATTAAATCTGACTGAATGTGGTGGCTCATACCTGTAATCCCAGTTCTTTGAGAGGCCGAGGTGGGAGGATCACCTGAGGCCAGGAGTTCGAGATCAGCCTGGGCAACATAGTGAGACCCTGTCTCAATAAAAAATAAAAAAATAAAAAGAAATTAATCTATATGTGTGGATACATATAGACAATGCATAGATTGTCTTTACTGTTAATATTTATATATGTGTATACACATATATGCATGTGTGTACTATATATTTTTACTATAGATAATATAGATATATTGTCTTTGCTATAGGTGTGTGTGTGTGTATATATATACATATACATATACATATATTGTGTATAGTAATTAAATGTTAGTAACTTTAACATTTTTAGTTAAAATATACATGAAGTTCTTTTTTATTTCTCATAGCCCAAAGGATTCTTTTGGGCACCCAGGAAACGAGCACCCCTAGGGGACACGTATTCCCACTGGTCTCACCAAGTAGGGTAATCTTGATACTGCATTAACCTGGAAAATCAAGCAAGAAGGCTTCCTGAGGGAGTCTTGACAGGCAAGGTGCTCTTGCTCTATTGTTCATTGTTTTTGTCATAGTATTTGATGATCACCTCCTTAAATTGTGTCATCAGTTTACAAGTTTATTGTCTGCTTGTTCCTGTCTCTCTCTCCACAACTAACATACAAACTTACTCGATGATGGGAGGGTCTTTGCTTACTCATGTCTGTAGCGCTGGCTCAATAACATTATTGCCTGAAGCACAGAAGGACTTTAACAAAAATTAGTTGAATGAATGAATGAATGAATGTTGGGGGATATGTGCCCTCTGCTCTTTCCCTCCTCATACACGTTTTCTGCTCAAGTCTGGGAGCTGAGGCTCAGGAGAACGTTAAGATGATGATGGTGGTGGTGGTGGTGGTGATGATGTGTGTAGTCAGTATTGATTGACACACTCTGCAAAGCCTCTTCTGTGATTGAGGCTTCCTCAGCAGCGTTCGTAGAAGATCACTGTCGTCTTTCCATTGCCCCTATCCTGGAAAGCTGTGGACTCTGCACCAGGCAACAGTCAGCTGTTACTGAGGAGCTACCAGGGGTTCTTCCTGGTATCAGTGAGGTACCAGATGTCTAATCTCCAGGTCCCATACCTGCATTCTTTTGGGATCTTTGCGTGAACATGGGTGATTCACATATTTTCTGAGCGGTACAAATGCCTTTTGGCTACTTCCTCTTTTATGCCAGTAGTTTGTGGACACAATCCCTTTTTGTTTCTTATTTTATGGCTTAGAGATAATCTCTCCCTTATTAGTCAGGATTATTTCTGTCTCTGGAATCTGGATTGTACCATAAAAATACTGTATTTGCCTCCTTTTGTGGCAAGAAGGGCTAGATGTTTTCCCCCTCAAGCTCTGGAAAGTTACTTTTTATAGTTGTCATGATGTACAAATGTTTCATCAAATGTGGGATGATGATTTGATAGTGAGGAAACTGTGGTACTGATTGCAAAAGCTCCTGGGGCTTGTGGGATTCATAGACGTAGGCAGTGTCTCTGGACAACTGCTGAGCTCATTTGGGTTTAAGCCTTCTGGGATGCATTCTTTAAGACAAACATAGAGATACAAGTAAGCTATTATTTAAAAAGCAAACTGATCTTGCATATATTATGAATGTTCTTACCTGGTGTTTGGTTGGTTGAGAGTAAAAGAAAAACCAACTCAAATTGACTTAGTTTGAGTTGAATGGACAGATCATATAATTGAAAAGTCCAGAGATAGGGCTAGTCTCAGGAGAGGCTTGGTCTAGTTTCTTTCTCTGCATTTCTTGGCCCTGCATTTTTAGTGCGGAGTTTGTTCTTGGCAGCCTCCCCACTCATAGCCCGAAGTTGCTGTTAGTAATCTCTAGGGCTACTTGTTTCCAGATTGGAATGCAATAGAAAAGAGAAAGCTTACATTATCAGCAAATTTCAGAATTGACGTAGTTTATGTGCCAGTGTCTGAATTCAAAATTGTAATTAGGAGGGTGGGCCATGTACTTGCCTTAAGCTAATTTGACCCTGGAATTATGGATGGGAGATGAATCTATCCAGTTCGTGAAACTAAGGAATTTGGCACATTGTTTAGCTGATGGGGAGAGGAAATAGTCAAAGGAATATTACATGTGTTGTTAACAGGACTGAATTTAAAGTGCTGAGGTTGGTTTTTTTTTTTTTTTTTTTTTTTTTTGAGGCGGAGTCTCCCTCTGTCGCCCAGGCTGGAGTGCAGTGGCACGATCTCAGCTCACTGCAAGCTCAGCCTCCTGGGTTCATGCCATTCTCCTGCCTCAGCCTCCCAAGTAGCTGGGACTACAGGCACCTGCCACCACACACGGCTAATTTTTTTGTATTTTTAGTAGAGATGGGGTTTCACCATGTTAGCCAGGCTGATCTCGATCTCCTGACCTTGTGATCCGCCCGCCTCGGCCTCCCAAAGTGCTGGGATTACAGGCGTGAGCCACCGTGCCCAGCCAGTTGGTTTTTGATATATTTGCTAGTAGATATGTCTCTTACTCTCAAAATACTAGGTTAGCGTCCATTACTGGTTGCAATAGCCATTAGTGATATCCATTAATGTTTCTAGCTTTCTGTCTTTTGGACCCATGGTGACTCTTTTGGCCAGTAAGTTGTGAGCATTTGGGTTGAAGCATTACATTTGAGAGTGAGACTGTTCAGAGCTTCTTTTTCCTCTGGTAATATACCTCGAAGCATTGGAGATGGTGGGTGGTCCATTATGAGTATCTGATGAGGAGACTCATGTTGGGCAAGTAGCATGAACAAGAAACAAACTCTTATTGGGTTAAGCTGTGAAGATTTTGGAGTTATTACTGTGGCATAGCTGGTTATCCTGACTAGTACATTGCATTTCTTGATACAGTTGAATTATTTGGGATCACTCACAAAAATTCTATATTTGCATAATTCTTTCAATTTAGCAGAAATATTTTTACATCTATGCTCTCATTTCCATGATAGTCCTATAAATATATGAGAAATGTTATTAGTTCCATTTTGTCAGTGGAAAAATTGAGGCAATCTCCCAAATGCTCCAAATGTTTGCTAATATAGCAGAGTTTGTTATTTTCTATTTGCTTTGTTTACTTAAGCAATATACTTACTTTGCATGTATAATGAGGATCTCTAGAAAAAATAATACTTCCCGTTTGATTAATATTTTATTTGGTAGCCCATCTCTGAAAAATTTGTCATTTTTACTCCATTTTCTTTACTTTATTCCCCACCTTCACCCCACCCCCACACCAAGTAGTAAATGCTGGAAATATAAAGGACTTTGGCCACTGTGCTTCTGTTGAAAGCTAAAGTAAGGGAGTGGTTATGTGTACTATTTGTCTGCATTGAGCTTTGTTAGGGGCCAAGAGAATCATTCTTGAGGGGAACTGAAAGAGAATCCAAGGAAACTGTAAGCATACATCAGGCAGTAGAACGAGGGCTCTGCCTGAAGGGCTTGACTAGAGAGGAGAAGGTAAATATACTGAATTTCCTTTGGTAAGAAAGTGGCAGCAGGCTTGAAATGCAGACTGGAAGAGAGAGCAAGGGCAGATTACTCTGAAAGCAGAAGAGATAACTGCTTTGCAACGAATTGGGGCAGCACAGTGGTGAAGAGGGTGGGCTCTGGAGCAGAATGTCTATTGCTAGATCCAAATCCTGGCTCTTACAATCACCACTTACAAGCTGTGTCAACTCGTGTAAGTTAGTAAGTTACTTAATCTCTCTGAACCTTGGATTTCCCTTCTACAGAATGGAAATAATAGTACCTATTTCATAAGAACGTTGTGAGGATAAGATGAGCTGTAAAATGTAAAACTCTTAGTACACATAGTAAGAGCTTGATAAATGCCAGTAATTATTACCATTCATGGTCGTTCCTTCTGTCCCCACCCTGATCCAAGCTGTGCATCATCTCTCACCTGGACTAATGCAAAGACCTCCTCATCGCTCTTTTCATATCTATTCTTGTGTTGCCACTGATTTGTTCTCTACCTAGCTAGGGTGATATTTTAAAATAAAAATCTCAAGTTACTTCTTTGCTTAAGATGTTTCAGTAATTCCCCCTTCACTTAGGATTTTAGTCTTTATTAGTCTTTATAATAAAGACTCTTTTGGTCTTGATAATAAGGACAACTAAAATTCTTAGTATGTATTCTGAGGAACTACTCCATCTAGTCTGTTTGTGCTGATCTCTGCAGTCCAGCCTCATAGGTCCTCTTCTAGATCCCCAAGTGTGCCACCTTTTGCCTACCTAAGGGCCTTTGCATTAAAATATTTTAGAGAAGCAATGACATTGCCTTCCAGGTGGAGGGTTCTCTACTGGTGTGACACTTCTCTCCCAACTCCATTACTACTCTGCCGCATGTGAGATGAAGTCATTGACCAGATGGGCCAATCTTGGAGGAATAATGGGCCTCAGCTCATCTTTGCCCTTCTGCCTCTTGGAAGCACATTTTCCACAGGGAACATGTGCTTCCTCACATTCATTTACGGGGAGGCACTTTCCCACTATGTGGGACCCTGCCCTGGTCTGGCATCACCTGTGACTCTAAGCCCAAGCCTACCTCGTCATGGAATCTGTTAACCATTCCTCTTCACTAACAAGCTAATGCCGTGGCCTCTAGTTTGGCTTTTATCAGCACCAAAGAGGCTCCATGGAGTCTACTCCTTTTCTTCTGGATTGGGATGTTTGTAGTCATTCATGCTGGGAAAGTACTTCTGAGAGGATAGTGGTGAAGATCTTTCTGTGCCTTATTATGGAATGAACTGTACTCAGATTGGACTGTAGGCCTGTAGCCTATGAAATGACTAAATATTAATGTGCCTGATTTAAGGTCTTACCAATGCAGTACTCATATGCTTGGACAGGGCAGTGGAAATGGAAGCGTGTTTTGCTTTTGGTTGAAAAACAAAGAAAAGTAGACTGGCCCAGAGATTTTCCAGGAGGGGGAGCCCTTGTTCCTTGTTCCCATTCAAAGCTGTGAGGGTTTTCATCATCTGTGACTAAGTTACAACAGAACGAGTAGAACAAACACAATCATTGCTATATGTCAAGCTAAGCAAATAGGAGAAAATGGTCATAGTTTATGTTTGGCATTATTTATCCCACAGAATTAGCTCTTTACCTATATGGAACTCAGTTTTGTAGGAGAGTGTCTTTATAATTCCTGCCGTGGTTTTGACGGTTATAGACATTGCATATGTCCTTTTTGCAAGATGCTAGGCTAACCTCTATTTTAGCTTTAAGTTAGAAGGAAAATATAAAACAGAATTAGAAATATGAGCTCCTTATTTAACTGTATTTTCTCCTTAGCTTTAATCTTCCCCATTCTTTTCTCCAAGTCCTTTCTTTAGAAAAACATATGATTGACAGTACCAACACCCTATTTTGCAGTGTGTTAACTTCTTGAGTAGTTAACATACTGCAATATCATCATTATTAGCTTTCAGAACGGTTTTCAGTACATTAATGTGCATCAGACCAACTAAGCTGGAAACTCTTCTCTTGACATCTCTTCTTATTTTCCCAGAACTTGTAGCACAAAACTGGACACCTTGATTCCTGACAAATGTTGTATTAGTCCGTTTTCATGCTGCTAATAAAGACATACCTGAGACTGGGTAACTTATAAAGAAAAGAGGTTTAATTAATTCACAGTTCAGCATGGCTGGGGAGGCCTAAGGAATCTTAGAGTCATGATGGAAGGGGAAGCAAACACGTCCTTCTTCACGTGGAGGCAACAAGGAGAAGTGCTGAGCAAAAGAGGGGAAAGCCCCCTATAAAATGGTCAGATCTTGAGAGAACTCACTCACTATCATGACAATAGCAGCATCAGGGTAACCACTCTAATGATTCAATTACCTCCCATCGGGTCCCTCCTATGACATGTGAGGATTATGGGAACTACAATTCAAGATGAGATTTGTGTAGGGACACATCCCAACCAATCAAATGTTAAAAATGGTCATTTAACAGACGACTGGACTTTAAAAAAACAGATAGGAGTGATGGCTAGGAGCCAGTGTAGGTTCACCTAAAACAAGTTACCCCAAACTAACCTCATTTAAAAAATGTTATTCTGGGCATATTGATTCTGAATTTCAGTAATATCTGTCACCCCAAATTTCTCATGTTATCTTTGTGGATAGGATAGAATTAAGCCTCAAATAATATAGTTACATGGCTTTACAAATGGTTAAATAAAACATATTTAATATGTCTTATATAAAACATATTAAACCTGAAAAAAATGTTAACATTAATTTGTAGAGAGGTCTCTAGTAGTTTGCCGTAGCTTTATTGGTTTAATTAAAATTTCTTTTGGTGCATTTAGCCTGTTTTTTTTTTAACGTATATTTGTCTACAGCTTTGGAAGAACATATAAAAGGCATGTGTTTGAAATTTTCTGATGACACAAAGCTGGGAGGAATATTTAATGCTTTAGATAGTATACTCAAGATTAAATATTTTTTCATTAGGCTGGTGTAATAGGAAATATGAAAGATGTATACATAAATATTTTAAAAACCAACTATAAATGTATAGAAAGGGAAAGATGATTTAATAGTGAATTATGTAGAAATGATCTAGGAATTTTTGTTGATCAAAACTTAATATGAAGATATAGTGAGACACAATTGCCAGAATGCCAATGAAATCTTTGGACATGTCAGTACAATAGTTCAGAACACAGGACATCAAAGTCCTTACTATACATAGACTTGTTGAGCCAGATCTGCAGTTGTGTTTGGTTCTAGGCATCATGTTTTAAGAGAGATGCAGAGAAGCTGGGATAGACCCAAAAGAGCCTGACTGGGAGGAAATGTCTGTAAAATAAATCATGGAGAATGGCTGAAAGATTTGGGAATGTCTGAGTCAGAATAAATATTTATGGGAGTCCTATGAGTGGTTCTCAAGTATTTGAAGGTTATCAACATAGAAAGGCCTTAGACTTGGTCTAGGTGACCCCAGGCATGGAATTTGCTATGTGGCAAGAAGACACTTCTCAAAAGAAGACATACATGTGACCAACAAATATATGAAAAAATGCTAAATACCACTAATCATTAAAGAAAGGCAAATCAAAACCACAATGAGATACCATCTCATACCAGTCAGAATGGCCATTATTAAAAAGTAAAAAAAGAAAAAAAATAACAGATGTTGGTGAGGTTGCAGAGAAAAAGGAATGCTTATACACTGTTGGTAGGAGTGTAAATAAGTTCAGCCATTGTGGAAAACAGTGTGGCAATTCCTCAAAGAACCTAAAACAGAACTAGAATTTGACCCAGCAATCCAATTACTGGGTATACACCCAGTGGAAAATAAATCGTTCTACCATAAAGACACATGCACTTGTATGTTCATTACGGCACTATTTACAATAGCAAAGACATGGAGTCAACCTAGATGCCCATCAATGGTGGACTGGATAAAGAAAATGTGGTACATATACACCATGGAATACCACACAGGCATAAAAAAAGAATGAAACATGTCCTTTGCAGCAGCATGGGTGCAGCTGGAGGCCATTATCTGAAGTGAATTAACACAGGATCATAAAACCAAAGACTGCAAGTTCTCACTTATGAGTGGGGGCTGAACAATGGGTACTCATGGACATGTACAGCAGCAGCAGACATTGGGGATTACTAGAGTGAGGAGAGTGAAAGGGTGGGGGTAAGGGTTGAAAAACTACCTATTGGATACTATGCTTGTTACTAGGGAGAGTGGATGTCCCAGCTCTTGTCTAACTTGGAAGAAAGATTTCAACCAAGAGACATTACAAAGATAGCAAAAAATTTTATTGAAAAGAAATATATTGTAAAGAGCTTATTGTAGGAAAAATGGGTACACCCCAAAGGAGGAGTGGGATGATCCTGTGCGAAAACAGTTCCAAAGGTTCTGCACAGGCAGCTTTATCATGCTGGACTTTTTCTGCCAATTACTGCCCCTGTCTCAAGTCTCCACCTTTCTCCTTTGCCTAGTTTTTCCCGCTCCTGCCTTAACTCCTTGCCTAGGCTTGTGGGACCCTCCCTTACTGTTGGTTAATGTGCATGTGTGGGCTGGTGATCAGTACAAATCCTGTCTGATGGTGGCCCTGCTCATTGCTGCCACCCCAGAAAGGTTGTATAGTGGTCAAATCTATACCTGTTGGGCCTGCATATCTCTTTGGAATTTCCTTGTGTGTCCTAATCTGTACTTGTGGTGCCAGGTTTCTCTTGGTAATGTCCCCTTTGCCCATCTTTTTTCCTTTTTTTTTTGGCAGAGTCTTGCTCCGTCACCCAGGCTGGAGTGCAGTGGTGCAATCCCGGCTCACTGCGACCTTCGCCTCCTGGGTTCAAGCGATTCTCCTGCCTCAGCCTCCTGAGTAGCTGGGATTACAGGCGTGCACCACCATGCCTGGCTAATTTTTGTATTTGTAGTAGAGAGGGGGTTTCATCTTGTTGGCCAGGCTGGTCTCGAACTCCTGACCTCAGGTGATCCACCCACCTCTGCCTCCCAAAATGCTGGGATTATAGGCGTGAGCCACTGTGCTTGGCCCCCTTTGCCCTTCTTATTAGCATGTAGCTAACGACATTCTGACATTTTAACTGCAGAGTGAATGATTATTGGGGTGTCTTAAGAGCCATTCCGCGGTGTTTCTTTTTGTGTGGCTACCTTCTTGCTCTCCTACCCACATATGACTAAGTGCCCCCCCACAAGCATTAGAAATGGCATTAATATGCACATTTTGGGTGGTCCCTCAGCTGTGAGCCTTCCCAGAGGTTTCCTTTCCCAGGAGCTCCCCTCCTGTTAATGTCTAGCTCTCCACCCACTCTGACATGCTCTTTACTTGATGACAGGATCATTCATACACCAAACCTCAGTGACATGTAGTTCTCTCATGTGACAATCCTGCACACATGCTCCTGAACCTAAAATAAAAGTAGAAAAAAATAGTTATTAAAAAAAAGTTATAGGGAGGCAGATTTGGGTTCCTCATAACAAGGACTATTCCAGCAATTCCCGTTCTGAAATGGGGGCAGGCTGCCTTGCGAGGCAGTCAGTTTCCCATCACAGGAGATCTTCTAAGACAGACCTAGGAGCCCCTTGTCAGAGGTATCTAAAAGGGTCATGCTTTGGGAAGGTGGACCAGATGATTTCTGAAGTTCCCTCCTGCCTTGCGGGCTCCAACAGGGACTCAATACTGCATACAGTAGGTACTCAAGCAATGACTGCCAAATAGTTGAGTGCTTAAGTCAGAAATCTCAGGGGTAGACTTTTGCATTTGATACATATTTAGTTACAGGTGAGTTTATGGCATGGACCAGTAATTTCACCTAGTATCAGGAGCATATCATCTTGGGAAAAATGAAGGCCTTGAGCCACACAGAGTTGAAATTTCCTAGATAACCGGCTTATCTTTCTTACTCTGGCTCAGGCTTGTAGGTTTTAGAGCTATTTCTGATCATGAGCAATGCCTTGCCCCAAACTAACATGATGCTATTTCTTTTCCAGGATAATCGTATCCACACATCGAAATATAATATTCTCACCTTCTTGCCAATTAATTTATTTGAACAGTTCCAAAGAGTGGCAAATGCCTATTTTCTTTGCCTTCTGATTTTGCAGGTAATATTTAGGTTGTATTTCTCTATTATCTGTTTGTTTAAAGTATTCATAAAATTGTAAAAAGTAAGTCAATTTACTTAGCTAAATGTTTGTGATTAGGTAAAATCATCCTTTATCAGATTTTTAATCTTGTTGTTGCTGTTTCTCTTCACAAACGTGGGAGAGGTAGGAATGGTTAAAAAGTAGTACATTCATCATTTTAAACACTGAGGTCACTTTAAAACACAGCCTTGCACTTTATTTGAACCAAACCAGAGCCTAATAATTACTGTTCGTAGCCTCCCTCCTTTCTTTATCTCCCTTTCACATCTACAGTGTGGGGATTGCCAGAGTTGAGGCAGAATCTTAGGTGACTAAGACTGAGTAGGTTGCAGAGCTTAATTCTGCACATTTCATTTTCATTTAAGAACAGTGACATATTTTTAATATATATAAAGTGATGATGCTATATGTTATTTCACTGCAGGTGACTACTTTTACAGTTTTGAATGGTTAATTGGTAGTTAGTAACCTTTGCTTTTTCTCCTAACTAAAATTTGCCTTTAAATGAAATTTCAGCTTTTATGGATATTTTGGGAAGGAAAAAAATATGAATCAAGGAAGCTACATATATACTGTACACATACATACTGTACACACACATAAATAGTTCATGTTAGCCAGTTATTTACCTAGTATTTATGTTAGCATACTTTAAGCAGATCAAACTGGTAGGTCGAGTATGGCTAAGAAGTAAGAAGATGGATTAGATTAATAGATTTGAGTACTGTTTTCTCTTTAATTGAATATCTATTTAAGAATATGTTTCAAGTGACAGAAATCTTAATTAGTTTGAGCAAAAGATAAATTATTCATGGGTATCTCATTTCAGATATTACTGGATTCATGGGCACAATTTCATCAGGATGTGGCTTCTCTTTCTCTGTTTTTGTTTTGTTTTGTTTTTGTTTTTGTTTTCTCACATTGGCCTTTCTTAGGTAGGCCCTCTACTTGGTGGCCCTGACAGCTTCCTGGTTTCAACTCAAGTCAGAGAGAGAGAGAGCGGGGCAGAGAGGGGGAAGGGGAGAGAGAGAAAGAGAGAAAGAGAGAGAGAGAAAACGAATGAAGGAATTACTTTTTCTGTTGCTCCAGCAAAAGTCTTGAGATTAGTTCTGATTGGAGCTGTATCTTCATTCCTAAACCTGTCCCTGTGGCTCAAGAGTTTGATCCAGTAATTGGCTTAACCAAGATCATATGCCAAACCCTGGATCCATGGTGGAATCAGTTTCCTAAAGTTATGTGGACAGAAAGTGAGGGGATATGACGGTTCCCTAAGAAATAGGAGTATATTTGAGAAGAACTGGGTGCTGATCAGGAAAACAAAAACAAACAATGAATAAACATCTTACTATTTGTTGAAGAAAGCTTAAAGTCCAAATTTCTTCCCCCCACCTCTCCCCATGAAGTTGCTTTTGGTTTCTTCAAGTAACACTTCACACCATTCCAGAATTTTGAATTCATTTCTCTAATGGCTTTCTCATTTGTGGCCAAAGGCTCTTGTTCATAGAATTTTATATTTAGAAGGGAACTTTGGGATGGTTCAGTCTAACCTCTCCTTTCTTTATTGCTGAAGAAATTAGACCCAGAGAGATTAGGTGGTAAAGCTTTCACCATGAGTTGATGATGAACTAGGACTAGAATTTAGCTTTTCTGACACCAAGCTCAACATTTTTACTGCTACATCAGAGGCTTTTGAGTTTTTTTAAAAAAATCTTACATGGAAGCTGCTATATAAAATTGATTTAGAGTTGTTTTGTTGGGGCCTGATCTTTAGCCACTGACCGTCTCTACCCCATCCTTTCCTGCCTGACGGCCCTGAAGCAGCAGATTTTCAAATGAATCCCATTTGAAAACCACCTAAGAGATTTATGTCCACTGTCACTATGTCTCTCTTATGTGGGTGGCTTTGGAGGTATGGGCACAAGGAAATAGGGCTTGGAGTCCAAGAGACCTAGTTTCAAATTTTAGCAGTATGTGATCTTGGCCCAGTTGCATGACCTGTTAGATTCTTCATTTATAAAATTGGGACATGATACCCAGGTCTGCAACATTTCCTGACTCCTGGTCACCCTTCATAATGTAGTATTCTGTGTTGTGTACTGGGGGTACTATTTATGTGGAATACAAACCTTCTGGGATTATACAAAAACAATCCTAGTAGGAATCTAACTCAATGAACTTTTCCGAGGATTAAATGATGTAATAAATGGAAAGTACCTGGCACAGTGTCTGGTGCAAGGCAGATGTTCAAACAATCTCTCTTTGGGAATTGGTAAAAAGAGGAGTTGGTAAAATTGTTAAAAGTTGAGATGAAAAGCAGAAAAAGATGGGTGAAATTTAACATATTGGAGAAAGTGATCATCTGTGAGAGATTTCAAGAAGCTTCTCCCCTTGCTATAAAAATTTCAGTTTTTGGTTAGGTAGTTTGAAAACAAGTTCAATTATAATTCTACTCTATGTGTCTTATAACCAAATACAAACACTTAAATTATTGAAAGTCATTCTCCATTTGTACAAATAAGTCAATATAACCCCATTAATTTAAAATTAAATGACACAGTTGGGAAGATATATTTTCTAACTTTAAAAGCCCTAAACTATTTGGAATGTTTGTTTCAGCTAATTCCAGAAATTTCCTCCTTGACCTGGTTTACCACCATTGTGCCTTTGGTCCTGGTGATAACTATGACAGCTGTCAAAGATGCCACAGATGACTATGTGAGTATTTGCTCTTGAGCATTCTTGAGGTCTCAATTTCAGTTGTGGCTTCTCAGAAATAGATAATGAAGATACATTTGAAATTTTGAATGAAGTTATTTTGGTCAATATCATATAAAGCTATTTTACTATTTGTTTGATGATTAATACAGGTGCTGTAAAACCAGAGCCTGTTTAAAAGCAAGAAAGTTCAGTAACTAGATTCACTTTCTCCTTTTATAGATGAGAAAACTAAAGCCCAGAAAGAGCTAGTGATTTGCTAATAATACAACCAATTTGTGGAAGAGCAGAATTGGAAATCAACCTGCATTCACTCAGTGAAGTGTTACTTATTCTTTATTACATGTCTTTGTTTAAGGTTTGAGAGCTGGTAAATATTAGGTATTCTTATACATTCTTGTCATTATATTAGGAGTTACAAAGTCAAATATAGTTGATCCTTGAATGATGTGGGGGTTAGGGACACCAACTCCCTGTACAGTCAAAAATTCATGTATAAGTTTTGACTCTCTCAAAACTTTACTAATAGCCTATTGTTGGTCAGAAGCCTTACCAATAACATAAACAGTTGATTAACACATATTTTGTATGTTATATTTATTATACACTGTATTCTTAAAGTAAGCTAGAGAAAAGAAAATGTTATTAAGAAAATTATGAAGAAGAGAAATATATATGCTATTCATTAAGTGGAAGTAGATCATCATGAAGGTTTTCATTCTTGTCATCTTCATGTTTAGTAGGCTAAGGAGGAAGAGGAAGAGGAGGGATTGGTTTTACTGTCTCAGGGGTTGCAGAAGCAGAGGAAGGGGAAGCAGGAGAGCAAGCACACTCAATGTAGCCTTTAGAGAAAAAAAATCTGTGTATAAGTGGACCTGTGCAGTTCAAATTTATGTTGTTCAAGGGTCAACTGTAGCTTCAAAAGTCAGGAAACTAATGCAAATAAGTCAGATATAAGGCAATAGAGAATTTTAAAGTCTGCATAACCCAAAGGAAGTCATTCTCACTCAAAGACAAAACATAGTCTTGGGAAAACCAAACATTCTAAATCCAGACAAATTATATTTTCATCCTGAGTGATTGCATGTGCCCCCTCAATAACTGTCTATGCCAATGAGTTACAGGTTTATATTCCTAGCCCAAGTCGCTCCTCTGAGCTCACACCCATATTTCCTGTTGCCTAATTTTAACCCATCTGTATCTTTAAAATGGTTTTCTTGTAGACAGCATATATGGTAGGCTAATAATTTTTAATAAAATCTGAAAATCTCTGCCTTTCAATTGGAATATTTAACCCATTTATGTTTAATATAATTATCATTATGGTTAGGCCATCTATTATCTTGCTGTTGCTTTCTATATGCCCCATTGGCTCTTCGTTCTATTTTTCTCTCCCTACTTTTAGATTAACGGAGTGTTTTTTATGATTCCATTTTATCTATATTATTGGCTTAACAGACATACTTTTTCATGGTTGTTTTAGTCTGTAATAGTCTATCTCAAGCAATCTGGCTTCAAAACACTGGCACTTACTCACGACACCCCTCTGTACTAAGCTATATGGAGAATGCAGAAATGAAAGAGACACCAGAAAATGAAGTTAAAAAAAAACTTAACATTCAGTAGAGGGAGGTGGGTCATGTTCATGAACAACAATAATATGGATAAAAATGGTGTGAAATTCATAATTTAAAAGAACCAAAGTGCTTTGGTTCTTTGAGGGGGGAAGATGAACTTCAGTAGCTAGATTGATAACAGAGGTGGGATGTGTGAAAGAGAATTAGGGAAGACATTATGGAGAAAGTGGGAACTCACCCCTGCTAAGAGTAGTTGAGTATGGTGAAGACATATGGGAAGATTTGTACTTATCAAGTTGGTTCATGTGATATTTCCTCATAGTTATCTTACATATAATTTTTTGATAAATCAACAATTTGATGCAAGTCATTTTAAAAGAGCACACATACACACAAATAATGCATGTGTCTTCATATATCATTTTTTAAAGAATACACAGGATATAACTCTTCATTTCTTAATGAAATTTCTAGCCTATTTCGTGGTTCACATTTTGACTATAACCTTTGAGGTTAGTTTTTTTTTTTTTTTTTTTTTTTTTAAGACAGAGTCTCACTCTGTCACCCAGGTTGGAATGCAGTGGCATGATCTTGGCTCACTGCAACTTCCGCCTCATGGGTTCAAGCAATTCTCTTGCCTCAGCCTCCTGAGTAGCTGGGACTACAGGTGTATGCTGCAACGCCTGGCTAATTTTTTGTGTTTTAGCAGAGATGGGGTTTTACTGTGTTGGAAATTTTTTGTTTGTTTGTTTGTTTTGAGACGGAGTTTTGCTCTGTCACCCAAGCTGGAGTGCAGTGGCGCAATCTTGGCTCACTGCAACCTCCGCCTCCCGGGTTCAAGCAATTCTCCTGCCTCAGCCTCTTGAGTAGCTGGGACTATAGGCACACACCACTACACCTGGCTAATTTTTTGTATTTTTGGTAGAGATGGGGTTTCACCATGTTAGCCAAGATGGTCTCGATCTGACCTCGTGATCTGCCTGCCTTGGCTTCTCAAAGTCCTGGGATTACAGGCGTGAGCCACCGTGCCTGGCCCCAGATTTTTAACAAACACATAGGATCCATCCACACTGATGAGTAATATCACATTAAAGTGGCTAACTTGGGATGTTCCTGGAGTTTACTGATTCCTGTGAGGTTGCCGTTGTTCAAGGTACTTTGGGGTCTCTTCTTATAGAATTGTCTTCTGAAGGTCAGTGTACAAGGTAGCCTTATGACTTAATGGCTTCACAGCTTTGGAAACAAATGCTACTTCTCAAGCCTAATCAAAAATCTTATCAACCAGACATGCTTTCTAAGAGTGGCTTTCATATATTTCAAAACATGAGACATCTCATTATGTCTTTTCAAAGGACATAGAGCTCAATTCTCAAAGGATAGAGAACATTCTGAGGAACGGGCTATGAGTTCCAGAGGTAATTCTAAGAGAGGGAATGTCAACAATCATTTGAGCAATGGCATCTTTGGAGTAAATGTGTGGTTTTTCCATGTTATCTGATTTTTCAGGGAAATGGTACTCATTTAGATGCATGAGTTCCTACATATTGGCCTTAAAGGTCTTCATTATAGTCACACTTCATAGAGGAATAAATGGTAGAGTAGAAAGAATATTGGCTTTGGAGAAAGACACCTTACTATCCTACCACCTTACCCTACCATGTACTAACAGTTGGACATGAGGCAAATGACTTAACTTCTCAAACCTTTCCTTTTCTGTATATCATGGCCAATGACACCAGAGCTGTTGGGAAGACAGAAAGAGATATGTGTAGAGCATCAGGTATAGAACCTAGCTCACAGGGAGTACACAATGAATGCTAGCCCTCTACTTCCTTTCTTTCCTGTGGAAGTTCCCCTCTGAGACTTCATATCTATTTCTTAGAGGAGAAATTGTCAATAAGAGTCAGGCTGGCCTTGAAACTACCATTTCTAATCCTTCCAGACTCCATCTACTCCAATATCAAGTCCTGTTGGTAAAACCTGAGCAGAAGTAGAAGTGATTGCATCTCCCCGAGAGTGAGCTGCTCAGCTTTGGGAGGATGAGCTGACTGGTCTTTTTCTGTGATGTTCAGCTAGTCAATTTAGGGGATTTACATGACTAAACAAAAAGTCTCCTTTCGATTCCATTGCAGTTAATGCTTGAATGTGCTTTCACCTTTTGTGATGTTATGTGCCAGTTCATTAACTGGACACCTTCACCAGTCAGGGTCTTGGCAAAACACAGAGGTCACCCTGAAATTGGGTGGATTGGAGAGTTTAATAATGATGGGATCATTCACAAAGGGTGTGGGCAAGGAAAAGCAGCTTTGGCAGCAACATGGTTGGCAATACTACTAGACCTGAAGAGGCAAAGAAATGAAGGAGTGACCAGACCTGGAGACGTAGTTGAGGCCTGTTTGTAGCAGCTGTGGCTATCTGTGGAAGCAGCCATTGCTAACCCAGCTAGAAGAAAGCCAGGGGATAAATTCCCTCATTTCACTCTTCTCTGACTCGAATCTTCTGCCAGTACTATCTGTTGGCCAAATCTTACCAGAAGCCACAGGGCAGGGACCACAGAGCCCAGCTTTTCATGGCACAGGGCAGAGTGGAGATGAATGCTGTGTAGATATGGTGGAGGAGAGAATATTCAGCAACCCTTCCAAATTGTGCACTCAGATCAAATAATGTTTCCATTTCTATTGTTCTACTCGTAGGAAGAAGTTTTCATGTCAATGGGTGACGTGTGACTTAATTTACTTCTTTACCAATATTATAAACTATTTTTATGTTAACAAATGCTAAACAGCTTGTTTTCTTATTTTTACTGGTAGTATCTATTAACTTATACCTGCCATTCTGAGTAATTGTATGTACTGGGCATAGCATAATAGAAAGATTGGGATGGATTTGGGAAGGCTGTAGAAAAAGGAAAAGGGTTGGTTGAAGCATTTTGTATTTTGTGATTTTGACACAACATTTTGTATTTAAGAAAAAAAGAAAACATTCTGATGATTAAAGTCTATGAAATTGAAGTTTCTGTCTCCTGAAAAGACTACCCCTATTCATCTGTGCATGTAGGCTAATTTGCTGAAATAACTATATTATAGCCGATTACTAATGGTATTACCATTTTCTCTATATTACTTTTTTTCTCTTATAGCCTACTACTACTATCTGATCTTGACATTTCACATAGAAAGACTTACCTGAATGACTGCTAATTTATGAGCCTAGTAGAGAGCTCTTAATATTGAGATTCTTTCAAGCTATATAAGATGCTTACATTACTGGAGTAAACAATAAGAAATACAACCATTTGGACATAAATCACAAATCTACACCAAATGTGTTTCAGTATTGGATTCTAATTTTTGTTTTAAATGCTCAGTACTTCATAAGATCACTGTTAACAATTAGAATTTCTGGAGAATAAAAATTCATGTTGTTACAAGTAACTTCTTGACTTCAAAGAAATCCATAAAACAGAAAGAATGATGTTCTAATAAAGCATTCAGTACACATGGGAGAGAAATGGAAGCCCCATTCCTTGTTAAAGACATCAAAATTAATACATGGTTTTCTCTGAGACTATAAGGTACAGTAGAGAGCGTATTGTCTTCTTAGAAGCAACTAAACATGTGGAGATTGGAAGAGTAGGGGCTAGCCTTGTTGTTTCATTGGTGACATCCAGAGTGTAATGTAGTGAGAAGGTTTTGATTTAGATTTAGAACATGTAGAGCTGGGTTCACAGTAAGCCCAAACAGTGTCATCTTAGACCAGTGACAACACTGTTTAAATGGATGAACTCAAAGTATTGCCAGTGTGCTTATTTGGGCTGACAAAGTACCTTGTAATGTGTTTTCTCACAAACACTTTGATTTTTCAGTTTCGCCACAAGAGTGATAATCAAGTGAATAATCGGCAGTCTGAAGTGCTCATCAACAGCAAGTAAGAAATACATTCTGTGGGTTATTCTGAAAATTTCTAGGACCCTGAAACAGCTCTTGATGATTGGTGGCTTTCTCTTTTAATTAGATACATGATTCTTTTTTCCCTTTAATTTATTAAAAATTGAACTTTAATTCCATTTTATCTTCATGGCTCTCTTTTATGTTCTGCAAATGCTTGTGCTACTCACTCAACTTTGACTTCAGATTCCTTTGGTGTACCTTTTATGGAACACAGACACATCTTTGTCACTTTCCATTTCTAGATCCGGTACTATTTAGAATTGGTGCATATGGGGTTTTGTATGTGGTAGATGTTTCATGAGTGTGTGAATTATTTAATTTGGTAATTTCTGGGGAATATTGCTAGAGAGACTTCTCACACATTACTGTATCAAGTGATAGTGATAAGAATTTTGTATTCACTTGATAGTGGAATATACATGGGACATCTACCATAGTACAATTTTTTCATTGCTTTTATATTCATCCATCAATGAAGAAAAAGTATTTGTGGGAACAGTGCTAGAATCCGAAATGCTTTAAAAACACATGCATTTATCCACAAACGACAGCAAAAACACCTCCAGAAAACTTAGCAGAGGTAATTTTAAAACTTCTTTCCATCATTTCTTTTATCTCTTTTTTGCTGTCCCCCCCCCTTATTTTTTTGCTAATGATAATGTGGCAAAGTAAATTTTAATGATGTACTTAAATCTGGCAGTCGGTCACATCAGGCAATGATTTTGAATCATTTGGATACCGTGAAGAATGTAATTTTTAAAGAGAAAATCATAAAATGAATTAGCCGTATGTGAGGGAAAATGCTAAAGATATCAAGAGGGGCTAGGTAGCTTAGGCAATACATGGTGATATTGAAGTAATCTTTATAACTAAAATATTGATTGATTTCTAATAACATAATGAATACCTACAGTTTTTCTTTTGGCTTGTTTTAGAAAATGGTGTAAAAAGGACAGTGAAGAAAAATGATCTTAAGCTAAAACCATAGTTGTAGAGACAGAGCCTTGGAAAGTGTGATCCTGGTGTGACATGGATAAGCCATAACGGTGCCTGGACCCCCATGGTTCAATTCCAGGTTAGCTGGTTTTGAGTCATTGCCGCCACAATATGGTGTTAAAAGTATGCATTTTGCACTGAGAGACTTAAGTATGAGTTTTGTCCTACTCTGAATAATTCTGTGGTCTTGGGGAAGTTTTTAGTACTGTAAGCACTGGATTTCTCCTCTGTAAGGTGGGGTTATAATGTGTTCTCTCCCATGGATGGAGTTGCTGGGAAAGTTAAAGGAGTTCTGTAAAATGCTTGGCCCAGTGTCTTGTATGTTGTTAGCATTCTCCATGTAGTCTTGTTACTTCTTTAAAAGGCTCTTTATAAGACAGAGTATGTGTGGTTGTGGGTAGCACTGTTGCATATCTTGACTTTCTCAAGTATGAAAGTTCTGACTGTGTATTAGATCTGATGTTAATACGTTCCTTTCCCAAGGAACATCTAATCATCAGTCTCATTACTTTGAAGTCTCATCTCATATAAAGTGTGTTACAAGTAAATACACTTACATAGTGAATTTGAACTAATAACTCTAGCATATCTTTTAATGTCTCTCAAATTACCAGTCAAAATACCTGGATTGTGATAGACGTTGGGGCCTCTATTTGGAGGCCATGGGATTAATCCAATAACTTCGATATTCAGAAATTTGATGACTATATGTCTCCCACACATGGTGACTATCATTATCATTTGAAATAGTGTTAGTGTTACTTTCTTGTGGTTTTATTTAGCTTTTTGTTAATTCCTTGTGAGATAGTATCTCTTTGTAACTCAATATGGCATGATGTATTGAAAAGCATTGTTGCCGATCCTGTAAAGTTGAAGGGAGAATCATCTATCATTGAGAATGGAATGGAGTATTTTTTAGGATTCAGTGAAAAATCAGGCAAAAATGTCCATTTGAGAGGTTATCCACAACCTTGAGCTCCTCTAGGGTAGGGGTCCTTTCTCTTGATTGTGTTTGTGTCCCTTGAGCCTACCACAGTATCTGCTGAATTTTCAAACTATGCTGTAACAAGTCCTTGCAGAGAGGGCAACCTACAAGACGGGCTTGTCCTGTTAAATTTTGCTAAATCCCATCATTAGCCAATTCCAGTGCATAGGATGGTGGTTTCTGTAGGATGTGCTCAGGCTATGGAGACTGGCTTTTCACTTTTTGGATTTTGAGATATTGGGGAAATTGGTTATGGAGGATGCTGTTGGGGTTCTGCCCAGATCTCCCTGTCTTCCTGTGCTCATCCCCAATCACCCATGTGCATTACTTCTAAGAGCTTGCACCTGCCACTTTCTTCATGGCTTGGCCCTTGGGATATTGGACCCAGTGACCAACTGGGGCACGAGCGTCAAACAGCAGCTCTCCTGCCTCAGGTTGGACAAACACTGAGGTGTAACTTGCACTCGTGAGTGCCCCTTGAGCTCGGGCTGAGCACAGGACTTGCCTGCAATCACGCTCTTGCTTGGCTTCTTCCCCTTTCCTCTGTTGCTTCTCATCTCCCTTCCCAGTTTCTCCTAGAAATACTCTTAATGAACCACTTGCATGTGAATACTCATCTCAGGATTTGCTTCCAGGGAAGCAGGTATAAGATAGTAGTTAATGCATAATTAAGCCCATGGCAATATTAAGAGAAAATATTTAAAAAGTGTTTTGGCCCTCTCCTTGGCATCTGTGGGCCACAATTCAGGAATAAAGTAAAATGGCTGGAGGGGATCTGGGCTCTGGGAGTCCAGGTGTTGCTGGGGTGGGTGTCACATTGGGTTGGGCACTGCCAGGTGCTTGTGGCTTCCCTTGTGTATTCCTGGCAGAAGGTCTTCGACTTAGGGTCTTCAAACTAGGGCAGGAGCCATTGGCATGTCCTGGAAGGAGGCAGGGCATAGTCAGCTTTGGAGAGGAGGACCCTGAAGGGAAGAAAGTGGGATGAAAAGTAGCAGTCAGGAAACCTGGGTCCTTGTAAGTGATGACTGTGTGACTTTGGGCAATTGATTTTCCTTCCGGGCTTCAGGTACCCCTTCTCCTGTGCTCAGGAGCCAGGATGGTGGGTGGCTACATTCAGATTCAACACGTTTATTGAGCAACTACTATGTGTGGGCCCCAGTGCTCCCACACTTAAGTCTCATAAAACCCTAAGGTGTGGGTAATAGTGCCCCAATTTTAAAGATGAGGAAATTAAGGCCCAGAAGGGATGACTAGCCCAGGGTTTCATGGCAGGTAAGAGTCTACGTTAGAGTTCTATCCATTCATGATGCAATGTGTCAAGTGTGGACTTTGTGGTCTCATCAAGTCTTCTCTATTTATTTTATGTTTGAAGGGCTTTGTATACAATCACATACATATAAACATCATTATGTAATATATATGTAGTTTACCTATATGTTAATTTGCATGTGTAAGTACACACATACATCCACACTTTCAGTGCCTGGAGCATTACTCGTAACATTCTTAGCACCAAGTGAATTATAATGTAAACCTCAGCCACGATATAATTATGGAAGTGAAACCCTTCCCTTCTAACCTTCCTCTACAATTTCACTTTTTTTTTGTTTTCTTACTCTATTCCTTCCAAATCAGGACAAATCTTCTGCCTTTACAAACTGTTGTAATATGTGAAAGTGCTTAAGAAATGGGTGTTGTATTAGCTTTTGGTAAAATCTTTTGATGACTTTTGTTTTAAAAGTAAGTAGCGGTGGCATGATTCCTTATTGTAGAAGTTAATGTGACTGCTGCACAAGAAGTGCACATTCTCAGCCCTAGGCTACAAGATACTGTTGGCAAGTCTGCGAGTACCAATACATACTTAAATGTTTCATAAGAGGATGTTTCCTCAAGTCATGCTAACTATTCCTGGCCACCGTGGGAGCAACTGGGCAGGTGAAGGGCAAGTGAGAGGGATCCTGAAAGTTCCTGCAGAGGTCACCTAATCCCATGCTTCTCAAACTGGACATCACATTAGAATCACTTGGAGGAGTTAAAAAACACCCACATCCCATTTACAGCCCAGAGCAATTAAATAAGCGTCTTGGGGATGAGGCCCTGGTGTTTCTTAAAGTTTCCAAGATGAGTCTAATGTACAGACAGGTTTGAGAACCTCTAATTGAAGCCATGTCTTTACCCATATCTGTCTGTTTATACTTATATTTTATGTCTAATTTTAAGAGACACTCAATGGCTGGGTGTGGTGGCTCATGCCCGTAAACCCAGCACTTTGGGAGGCCGAGAAGGTGGATAACCTGAGGTCAGGAGTTTGACCAACATGGTGAAACCCCATCTCTACCAAAAATACAAAAATTAGCTAGGCATGGTGGCAGGCACCGGTAATCCCAGCTACCCAGGAGGATGAGGCAGGAGAATTATTTGAACCCGGAGGGGGAGGTTGCAGTGAGCCGAGATCATGCCATTGCACTCCAGCCTGGCTGACAAGAGTGAAACTCTATCTGAAAAAAAAAAAAAAAAACACTCAAGGAAAGGAATTCCATTTAATCCAAAATGGCAAGCACCTATACACCGTTGGTGGGAATGTAAATTACTTAGTCACTGTGGAAAGCAGTGTGGATATTTCTCAAAGAACCTAAAACAGAACTACTATTTGACCCAGCAATTTCATTACTGGATATACACCCAGTGGAAAATAAGTCATTCTACCATAAATACACACACATATGCTCATTGCAGCACTGTTCACAATAGCAAAGACATGGAATCTTCCTAAATACCCATCAATAATGGACTGGATGAAGAAAATGTGGTATATATACACCATGGAATACTACATAGCCATAAAAAAGAACAAAATCATGTTCTCTGCAGCAACACGAGTGCTGCTGGAGGGTATTATTCTAAGTAAATTAACACAGGAACAGAAAACCAAATACCACATGTTCTCACTTATAAGTGGGGGCTAGTTATTGAGTACACATGGATATAAAGATAGGAACAATAAACATTGTGAACTACTAGAGAAGGGAGAAGGGGAGCAGGACAGGGATTGGAAAACTACCTATTGAGTACTATGCTCACTACCTGAGTGGTAGGATCATTTGTATCCCAAACCTCAGCATCACACAATATTCCCATGTAACGATCCTGCACGTGTATCCCCTGAATCTAAAATAAAAGTTAAATTATTAAAAAATAAGTTGGTAAGCATAGTTTTTCACATAATAAATATTTTAAAAAGCCGAGGATTCTCTGTTCATTCTTCCATTCTGCTAGCATCCCTTCTTTGTGTCATTATTAACAAATAGAGTCCATATCACTTCTTAACATTTTTACTTCTCCAGCATCTTCTAAACTTAAGATTTTGCATTAGAACAGTCTGAGATCAGATGCTTCAGTGCAATTACCCTTCATTTAGTCGGGATATTTCCCTGACACTTTTAGATTTTAAATTGTACTTGACTGTAAGCTTTTTGTGCAACATTCTACTTTATACTTTCCTGGGCATTGGTAAACTTTGCTTAAATCTCTGAAGCTCTCATAGGCCTGTTTCCATCAATCTTATTCATTTTTGGAAACTGTGTATTATGGGGAAAGGAAGGAGCTTTCTTTTACTACTGCAGAGTATTGTCTCTGTACTTTCCAAGTCTGGTGTTTCTAGATGCTGCATAATTACATGAACAAATATACTCTTTCAATAGGAACAACTTGTTCAATCAACTTTTCTAGTTTGAGTGATGACTCCCGTTGGATATTAGGATTTAAAATTCTGTTTTGTTTTTTCTTTGTTGTATATTTTTTTCCTTTGTAAAAGCAGCATATATTCATTAAGAGAAATTTGGAAAACAAGAAAAAGTGGATGGAAGAAAATAACATTCATTCTTCCACTATCCAAAGTAATTATTGTTACTATTTTCTTATATTTCCTCTCTGTCTTTTTTCTATGCCAAGATTTCTTATAATTATGTATTTACATTTTTATCCTTCTGCTTTTACTTTATATCATATCATTATGATTTCTTATTTCTTTATACATACGATTTTTAGGGGCTACATAACATTCCATCCAGTGCATATCTCACAATTCACATACCATTTCTCTGTTGTTTGGATGTTTGTTTTCAATTTTAAAATATAATTTCTTGATCTTTCTTGATCTAGAACCAAAAATACCATTTGACCCAGCAATTCCATTACTGGATATTTGCCGAAAGTATTATAAGTCATTCTACCCTAAAGGCACATGCACACGTATGTTTATTGAAGCACTATTTACAGTAGCAAAAACTTGGAACCAACCCAAATGCCCATCAATGATAGACTGGATAAAGAAAATATGGCACATATACACCATGGAATACAATGCAGCCATAAAAAAGAATGAGTTCATATCCTTTGCAGGGACATGGATGAAGCTGGAAGCCATTATTCTCAGCAAACTAACACAGGAACAGAAAACCAAATACCACATGTTCTCATTCATAAGTGGGAGTTGAACAATGAGAACACATGGACATAGGGAGGGGAACATCACACACCAGGGCCTGTCAGGGGGTGGGGGTCAAGGGGTGGGAGAGCATTAGGACAAATACCTAATGCATGCAGGGCTTAAAACCTAGATGACGGGTTGATAGATGCAGCAAACCACAATGGCACATGTATACCTATGTAACAAACCTGCACACGTATCCCAGAACTTAAAGTAAAATTTTAAAGAATAAATATTTGTTGAATCAAAAAGTATAATACATGTAAATCCCCAAACAGTAACAATTTAAAACAATTTGAATATGTTTTATATTACAATAATTAACTATATAGCATTTAAAAGTGAAGTATATAAAGTAGTAGTTCTGGTCTGTAGCATCTTGATAGCAAATTTGGGTATTGATTCAGAGGGGTGGCTAGCAGATCCTTCAGGCAGCTAGGAAGGACCTGTTGCCACCTTCCTTGTACTTCCAGGTTAGAGGCATGTAGACCTATGGTCAAGAGATTTATAATTTGCTGCTATATTCTTGGAAACAACTTACCAAGGAAGTTGGTGGTAGGGGGGTGGATGTATATGATATGGCCTTCTGCTGGATTTTATCCAGTATGTCAGTCTTGGGTAAGTGTGAATTACTACTCTTATTAAATATTCTCTTACTTTTTCTGTTTGAGCACCTGCAACAAAAAACCCCAAAGATCATTGAACTCAGTGTATTTGCAGCTTACACACATTTAGTGTGTCTGTGTGTGTCTTGTAAGTGGGAGAGTGGGATCTTGTTGATCACATGGGAGAATTGATGTACCCTCCATTGAGTTATTCCATTTCAATTGTGGGCTTGAAATTAGAGTGGTTAAACACAAGGCACAGGACCAACTACCTGAGTCTTTTATCTCCAGCCCACCCAGATTACGTATACATTATGATGGTACCACTGGGGCTAGGGGAAAGGTATTTAGGGTCTATAGGAACAGACTTGCAGATTTGAAAGGAGATTTTGAGGAGAAAAACTTGATTCTTTTTTTAAAAAACAATATTAATAAAACACACTTTTATGGGTGTAACAGCCATAGGCATAACAATGAGTTCAAAAGCAAGCTAACAAGAGTGGTCTCAGTGCTTTTTGAACTCAGTGAAGTGGTTTAAAAATGAATATTCAACTTACAGTAATAGTGCTTCAAAACAATTTTGCCTTCAATAAGTTAATTTCAGCTTCTTGAGTCTTGGATTGATCATTTCTTGGGCAGTTTCTGGTTCTCAGCTTTGCAGATGGAAGGGTTCCTTTGCCAATGGGCTGGTTTCTGTATGTGAGCCGTGACATTATTGTAGTTCTTTTAAATGATTTTCCACTGTAATCAGTTATTATATTGCATGAATACAATTTTTTAAGGGTTGAATTTCTAAATGGTGACTATTTCTCCAAATGAGGTACATCTTGAAATAAGAGGAAATTATAACACTTTCAAAACTCTGCACATGGGTTTCCAGTGGCATCTCTTAATTTCTCTTTAAAGTTTATGTGACCCAGATGTTAGCTGTTCTCTTTTTCTCTTCTTAAAGCTCCTTCAAAGAGCCCTCTCACATAAAAGGCTTAGAGGGCAAGGTAGAGTTCACTGAAGAATTTGTGGGGGAGAAAATTGAGGGGGCTTATTTCATACACTCCTTAGCCAGCAACATGAAATCCCATTTCAACATTTTTCTTCACCAAAGTTCTCCTCAGTTTTTGGCCTTTTTAATGTCTCCTTCCCCCATTCTGTGCTCAGTGTAGCTGGCTCCAGTCTCCCCTGTCTTGGTGTCTGGGGCCCCTCAAATTGATCTCCCCCCTATTACACAAAGTAGTTTGATTCTCCCTCAGCTCTGAACTCAAATCTATTGCAGCGAATCACCAGAATAGCAGGGTCTTTTGTAACCAGGATGCATTTATCTTAGATGATAATGGAAGTTAAAGATACACCAAGTTCTATGTGCCATTTAGAACTCTGTTCTTTCTCTTTTTTTAAAAAATAGGTTTATGCATCTTTTCTCAGTTGTTATTGGGAGGAGATCCAGAATTTCTTTTGGAAAGAAAAAAAAAAGACTCAAACCTCAACCACAAAGACCTTGGAGATGTTAGAACATTAATTTTAAAAATATAAAGTTTTCTTAGGATCTTAAAATCTGAAAGCTAAAAGAGATCAAAATATTATAGTGAAGAAATTTGGTTTCATTCAGAGCTCAAAGGTTGTCTACACCAAACCAAACCAACATTTTAACAGCATTTGTTGATTATTTCTCATCAATTTTTCCCTCCCAGCAAATTTTTACTACAGGGGCATTTTGCTTTACACTTCCTGATATATTTCAATGGGTTAATATCTTCCATGCATTTTAAATTGGTGTATGATGTTTTTGCTGTGTGTAGTAAATTAAGAAAACTTGGAAGAGTACAAACAAAACATAGAAATCACCCTTGATCTTGCTACCCAGATCAGAGTTAACTACAATTAATTTGTGGATGCATTTTATGATTCCCTCTCCTTCATCTTTGCTTCCTCCTCTTCTTTTTCCTCTCTGCTTCTCCACACAATATTCCTTTTAACAATAATCGAGATTATTTTATACTACATCCTACTGTCATGGTTGAATAGTACAAAGATATTTGCAACAGAATCTGTAAATATGATCTTAGTTGGAACAAGGCTCTTAGCAGACATAATTAAATTAAAGATCTTGAGGTAAGATCATCCTGGATTAGGGTGGACTCTAAACCCAACCACCAGTGTCTTTATGAGAGAAGAGAAGGAAAGAAGAGACACAGAAAAGAAGCTTATGTGCAGGTGGAGGCAGAGATTGGAATTACATAGCCCCAAGCCAAGGAATGCTTGAAGCTATCAGAAGCTAGGAGAGAAGCCTGGAACAGATTCTCCCTTAGAGTCTCCAGAGAGTTTACAGCCTTGCTAACACTTTGATTTTGGAATTCTTGCCTGAAGAGATGCAAGAGAATAAAGTTCTGCTGTTTTTTTCTGTTTTTTTTTTTTTTTTTTAAGACGGAGTCTTGCTCTGTTGCCAGGCTGGAGTGCAGTGGCATGTGGCGTGATCTCAGCTCACTGCAACCTCCACCTCCTGGATTCAAGCGATTCTCTTGCCTCGACCTCCCGAGTAGCTGGGACTACAGGCGTGTGCCACCAAGCCTGGTTAATTTTTTGTATTTTAGTAGAGATGGGTTTTACCACGTTGGCCAGGATGGTCTCAATCTCCTGACCTCATGATCCCCCTGCCTCGGCCTCCCAAAGTGCTGGGATTACAGGCGTGAGCCACTGCGCCCGGCCAAAGTTGTTTTAAAGCAGTTGGTTCATGATGATTTGCTTTTAAGCCACATAGTTTGTGGTGACATGTTATAGCAGCCCTAGAAGACTAACATTCACTTGTTTTCAGCTTTTACTTGAGAGGTTCTATGTTCGTTCATTTGTTCATTCTTTCACTCAGTAGACACTTATTCTCTGCCTACTATGTGTCAGGCAGAATGCTATTAGGTTGGTGCAAAAGTAAAAGTTATTCCACAATTACTTTTGCACCAACCTACTATATGCTGAGGATACAGAATTTAATAAGATATAGTGTTTTCCCCAAATATAATGCAATCATATGTATATGGTACAGGATAGGTTTATCTGTAGAATTGCCAGGATACTCTCACATTTTGTTGTTTTTACTTCTGGGTAAGGTGTGTGAGCAAAATGACTCATCTCATTAGGAATGTGCAGCTCTCAAAAGTTCTTGTCAGTATACAGGCTCTGCAGATGAAACAATGCCCGGTGGTAGAAAACCTTGGTAGGTTTTGGGAGCCTAGTTGGGAATGGTGCTTTGAAGCTGTAACTCAGGAACACTGGAACGTTTTTAAACTTGACCAGTTTTCTAAAATACTGAGATCTGTTTCCTTATTCCATGTTAGGCATGTTCTAATTCTCTCTACTTACTGATCTTTGACAAGAATCAGATGGGCAATACTGGAAGGAAAAGGAAAAGATAGAGGCAGACAGCACAGAAAGTAAGAGTTATGATCTCTAAATTAGATCTAAGGACTCAAAAGGACCTGGGAAATTTGGGGGCTGTAAAAAGTAACATCATCAGCAACATATGGAAAGAAGACTCTGGCAGTGGCATTGTGGAAGAGCTGTGAGATGAGGAAGACTGGGAAATATAATTGAGAGTGATACTGAATATTGTAGAAGGAAGGTAATGGACTCTAATGATGGAGAAAGAGTAGATTTTGAAGATGTGAAGAAAGTTGATGGTATTTTCTAATGGAGAATACAGTAAGTCCTCACTTAACATTGCTGATAGGCTCTTGGAAACTGTGACTTCAAGTGAAACAGTATACAGTAGGTCCTCAAATAACGTTGTTGAGTTCAAAGTCATTTTATTATAGCATGGGTGAGGAAAAACTTGATTTTGTTACATTTCATTACACTTAAAATCATAGTTTTCGAGGACCTATCCACGACGTTAAGTGAGAACTTACTGTCTATGGTGCAATAAAGTACATTTTCCATAAGCTTAGCATTCCTTCACAATAAACACTTACTGGATTTTAAATTTGCTTAATGTCCAGTGTTCAGTCCAGTATGATGGAGTTGCAGGGGGAAAGAAAAAAAGTTAAGTATTGAGAAATGGAATTGAGTTTGGAGACGGCTTCATGGAGGAGAGCACACAAACAGCAGTGGAAATTTAAGGGGCTCTGTTGGCAACAGGGGACGAATTTCATTCAGATAATCTGGCTGGCTCAGTGTCAATCAGCATGTGCTAGGGCTTCCTCAGGGATATGATAGAGGTTTTATAGGAACATTGAGAGTAGCAGCAGGGATCCATCCACCCATCCATCCATCCATCCATCCATCCATCCATCCATCCATCCACCCATCCATCCACCCATCCACCCATCCATCCACCCATCCATCCATCCATCCATCCATCCACCCATCCATCCACCCATCCATCCATCCATCCATCCATCCATCCACCCATCCATCCCATATTTAAATAACACTTCTGAGTACCAGCCACTGTGCTAGATGCTATGGACACATGGACTATTAGGACCCATGTCACTGCCCTCAAGGAGTCTGGGGTCTAGGGGAAGAGATGGACAAATAAACAGACTCTTATTTGACAGCAGTAGGTGCAAGGAAGTATGAGGTGCTCCAGGTGCACTGGGTGCTCTGGGTGCACACATATGGGGTAGGGATGGCTAATACTAGTTTTGGGGGGCTGGTGGCAGGGATTTCATTGTCTCAGAATAACCCTTGATAGAATTGGCCCCCCAGCAAAGGTCAGCCATTGAACAGCTAATGGAATGGTGGGGTGAGAGGGTGGGGAGAGCATTGGAGAACCCAGGAAGAGGTCAGGCCATAGAGGATGACTAGGTCTTTACAGGCTTATTGAAGAGGGAGGCTGAGAATATGCTGGATGAAAAACGAGCCCAAATCCACCATCTCCTGTCCCTCCAGTTATGTGCTCTGGTGCAATGTGGTCCATCACAAGTACCATCTTCATATGCAGGCTACTCATTGTAAGACTCTTGGGCAACACAGCAGTGAGAACCTCTGTTGTCTTTCTACCCCACAAGGCAGGAAGGCATTGGGAAAAGTCCACTAGCCTGGTGTCAGGAGGCTGAGGTTCAGTCCTGCTCTGTCATGAATTGGCTACATGACTGAGGACCAAGGACTTGAGTTTTCTCATCTATGAAACAAAGATATTGGATACCAGTCATTTTCAAACATTTCTTTTTCCAATAAGCAGAACCCTTTTCAAATGAAATCTTATGTATAGTGCAGTTGCTCAGAGCAGGTGCTCTCGGCTTCCCTCTCACCCTTTGTGGTAGATCTTGAGGAGCCTCCACAAGCATCACAGCACTGGTCAGTACCTCTGCACATGAGATCTGAGGACCACCTGCATCTGAATCACCCAGGTGCAGATTCCTGGGCTCTTTCCCGGACCTCTTGAATCAAACTTTTTGGGTCTGGGACTGAGGACTCTATTTTTAATGAGCACTTCATGGGATTCTCATGTACATTGAAGTTTGAGTACCACTGGGCCAGATATTTCAAGGTTCCTCTCAGGCTTTAAGTACAGTGACTCTGTGATCCTCTTCAGCTTTGGTGTGATGGTGAGGAGCCAAAGAAGGGGAGTCAGTGACTCCACCTGATAAAAAGATTTAACAGAAAATGGAATATTGAAAGTATGAGGACGGATTTGATAGTAATAGTAGTAGAGATGACAGTGGAACAGGAGGGTAGGATCTGAAAGTTACAAAATGGATTAGGTAAGGAAGAAGAACTTTAATCATCGGGTTTTCCAACAGTGGAGATAAATTGTATTCCAGATGGAAGAAATTGTAGCAAAAGGTGTCAGGAGACAATTCAAAGCATGAGGCTACTAGGGTAATGTCCTGATCATATTCCCACCATCTTTCTTTGTCTTGATAATAGCACTTTATTATATCATGACACATAGTATCATAATGGTCTCCTTACCTTTCATTTACTTGTCAATCTTTATTGAGTGAATCCTGTGTGCCAGGCATTGAGCTATATTCTGCAAATGCAGGTCAACCCAAACAGACATGTTCTCTGCAATCACAGAGCTTAGTGTCTGGTCAGGGAAGTAGATAATAAAATAGCCATGCTAAGTAGTGTATAATTACAAACCAAGGCAAATGCTGCTAAGGAAAAAAGTGTGGTTCTAAAGACAGGTATTTTTTGTGGGGGTTGGTAGAGGTGAGGTGAAGCAGTTTAGGAATGGATTCTTTAAGGGAGTAGTACATTTGAGCTGAAAACATAATGATGACTAGGAGTTAACTAGGCAAAGGTGGTAATAGGAGTTGGAGCAATGGGATGAGAAGAATTCCAGAGGGAAAATCATGTGCAAAGGTCCTGTGGAGGGGAAGGAGGATGGTGATTATGAGGGACTGATTGGCAGAAGTCCAGAGAATAAGGCGGAGAGAAGAGCAGGGGCAGACAGGGCTGGAGAAGCCATCAGAGGCCAGACCCTGCAGGGCCTTCAAGGCTACATTAAGAGTTTGGGTCTTTTTCCTCATAACAGAGGGATTGTGTGGAAGGGTTTGTCTTTGGAAAATCTCATACCTGCTGCATGGGAAGAAGCTAATGCAGAGGGGTCAAGATAGATATGGGGAGAGGCTAATTGCCTATTGCTATACTTGTCTGTCTGTCCCTATTACTGCTGTGACTTACTTGAGGCTGAGACAATCTCTATATTCCCATGCAGTTGATACGCAATAATTACATGATAGTGGGCAAAATGCACTAAAGAGAATTAAATAAAGCCTCCTGGGGCAAAAGCAGAATATATTTTAGACTCCTCTTTTCTTCCCTGTAACTAATATGGGGCAAGGAGAAGTATTCATATATTGTGTGTTTGTGCACATCGCTGCTGGCTATCATTGCACTTGAGAGTGTGAGGTCGTCGGATACCAAGCCCATCTTTACCCTAGTGTTCTGTGTTACTGGGAGTCTCTTGGGCACTGCTGGAAATTAACATGTATGGGACAGTGTCTGACACTTAAGGAAAGGGAAGGATTTAGGTCTGCCTGGACTTCGTTTCTTAATTAGCAGAGCTCAAGATATGATTTGAAGCAATGCTTACTGTTTCATTCGCAGCTGCCCCCAGGTTGCAGCAAGTTGGACAAGCAAAAATGTGACAGGCAGCCCTAGACACCCGGTGGAGAAGCAGAAATAGACTTGCTGGGGTTTGCAGTGGATGTTTCCCTTGCAGCGGCACTTTCTGAATTGCCTGGATGACGAAGAGTGTTCACCCAGGTGGCCTCATCTGGTTACCTTGCCCCTTTCCAGGCATTTGTGTTCTTACATGCTTTCCCCTTTCACACTGCTAAATTTAAGGCTTCATTTTCAAATCAAATGCTCATCTGGCTGGCTGCCTGAGAAATCACATGTGGAGCGCTGAGAGACCCAGGCAGGGGATGGTGCCCTTGGTTTTGGAGAGTAGGTCTGGAAACCATATGAACTGTAAATAGTTTCAAAATATGAAAAAAAATTTAAAGCTCTGCCAAAAGGGAAGAGCTGAGGTTTTTTTCTTTCTAGGCTCAGTTATTAAGTATCTGTTGGAAATTACCTACCTCTATCATACAATCTGTTTACTCTCTCCATCTGTCCAGGGTGGACAAATCCAGACTTAACCACTGTGAGAACTCAGCTCTGCAAATGCTTGCTTTATTAGAAATAATTTTTGGGGTCACAGAACCATAGCTAAACTGCTAGATGCATAACTTTTATGGGAATTTACTTTTATTCATTTAATCCTTCCTTTGAAACTTGAGTGATAATATGTTAATATTTTTAAAAATAATAGAACCTAATTTTCCAGTAAGAACAAGACAAATAAAAAATGAGAAAAGGTACATGGCTTCCTTAATTTGCACCCCATCAGATAACTAATGTACTGGAGTATCACTTCTCATTTTGAGAAATATTTTTCAGCATATGTCCTATTTTCTTTATTAGTCTTTCTCTTTTTCACCTGATCCTTCATTATAGTTTTAAAAGGCTTTTTTTTTTTTTTTTTTTTTTTTGCCTTTGGTCTCAATTTTTTGTGGGTGCAGAGGTGAAGAGATGCTGTCATGCTTTCCACACTAGATTACCAGGGACACCTTTCATTCTGTTTTGGTGGCTGTCTTTAGATTCTTTTTTCTTGCTTTCTCTGTATTCTAAATTTTGTCTTTGTATCTCATTTCTTACTCTCTTTCTAAGGATGAAGAAGAAAGAACACTGGAATTGAGATAAAAAGAATGATAGGAAAACAATAAGCAACAGAGGCCCTATTAAATAGGGAGCATTTTAGAGTAATAGATGCCTAAAAATGTAGGGATTAGAGTTTATGCAAACAAATATGCAAAGGACTGTGGTATAAATGCTTATAATTGGCCTGCAGATTTGCTTGTGTTAAATTTCAAATCTGGTACTGATAATGTCAAACTAATAAAAGTTTTACCCAAATGTACCTAATTATGGTCATGATCCCTGGCACTAAATCTCCTGATTAACCAAATTGAAAATATCGTTCCCAGTAGTGGCTCTTGTGATTAAGAAAGGAATATAGAAGAGAGAAGATTGCTTATACATATATTTAGACATATTTTTACAGACTATAAATAAGACCATAAGGTCTTGAAACCCCTTGATCGCTAGAAAGCAGAGAGGGCTTGGAGGGAGTATGAGGCCAGCCTGTCATTGCTATTAAGCAGAAAACTTCATCCTGGAGCTGGGTGGAGCACATAGCTTAGAGTGTTTTCCAGAAAGTAATTAAAAGGGCAACTTTCTGGCAGAAAGTTTTCATCTTCCTGATAGAGAAAAATGGAGTCTACTCCAGGCAAAAAATTGTCATATAGATATATCCAGGGAGTAGAAAAACAACCTAGAGACTTTGGGGTTTGAGTAGTGCCAATGAATAATGAAGGGATTGCATTAGAAGGTCTTTCTTATCCATCTCATTCCTAAAATATGAGAAATGCAACTGCCATTTGATATACCATCCCTGAGCCCAAGGCTTTCCCCTGTTCCAGGGACTTACTGTGGTCAATGGGGCATGGGGAAACAGATTTAGGACCTTCACCAGAGGCCAGGTTTACCCAGACCTGATGGGTCTGGAAATAGAGGATTTTTTGGGGCACTCTAGTTCTTGTCATAGGTTGGGCCAGGGGAGCGTGTCACAGTTCCTGCTTACACTCAAATCCTATTGGCTTGAATTGGAAAAAGTGATAAGCCTCAATAATACAGCCAATTTTGTTGGGGTCATTTGAATTATTGTCCCAGCATTGTTAAGAGCAGACATAGCATGGGTGCTCTGAACCAGAGGAATCTTTAGGTCTATCTTATTTCTGCAAATAGTGAGTATCTCCCATGTGCCAAAGATGATTAACATAGCATTTCTGTTTTCATAACTCACAGTTTGTAGGGCAGGGAGACAACCAAGTTTTTAGTTTCAATATAATGTATAGGAGGATGGATGTGTTGATGGACCTCAACGGAAGCACTAAAGAAGGGGTACTTAAGCCAGTCTGGGGAACAAAGGAGGCTTCTGAGAAGTGAGTTTTTATCTAAAATTTATCAACTAAAAATGTGAAAAACTCGGAAAAGTAAAAATGTCTACTTTTTAGGGAAACGTATTGTCCCTTGTTGTTGCATTTTTTTTGTGGCAAATATACATATATGCAAAAGAGCCCATGCAATATATGCAATTTTGCTTTCCACTTTTTTCCTTTGGAAAAAAGTTTTTATTTATTTCTTTTATTGTCTAAACTGTTATCCTTTGCCTTACAATGATTCATCCTGTCCTTACCCTCTTTCCATACTTTGTCATTAGCTTTGTTACACTTTCTTAGAGTCTTCCCAGGAGACATAGCCTTGTGAAACTATTACTCATGTCAGCTCTAGAACTAAATATGCTATGCACACATTATGAGTGATCACATAAATAGCTAATCTGTTCAAATATTCATTCACCAATATGTATTGAGCCCCTAATATGTGCCACGCACCCTCCTATGTACTAAGGATACAGAAATGAGGAGGCCAGATAAATCCCTGCCCTAGTGAACAACATTCTAGTGTGGAAGACACATAATAAACAAAATGTAAATAAATAATATGATTTCAAGTAGTTGTAGTACAACAAAGAAAATGAAATAGGGGAATAGAATAGAGAGTGATGGGATGGGAGATGGGGAGATGATTTTAAAGAGGGTGACCAGAGAAGGCCCCTTGAAGAGGTAATATTTGAACTCAGAGGCAGCTAGCCATGCCAAGACCTTGGGTAGAAGAAACAACAAGTATAAAAGCTCCAAGGTGGAAATGAACCTGACGGTAAGATGTCTACTGTGGCTGGAGTATTGTGATAAAGGGGAGTGCTGAAGGGCTGGCAAGAGCCAATTCCTAGAGGTAGTGATAGAGAATTCCAATTTTATGTTAAATGTAATGAGAAGCCACTGGAGGGTTTTCAGCAGGAAAATTATATGAACAATAAAAAGATTTCGCTGGCTTCTGTGTAGACAGTAGACAGCAGAGAGAGACAAGAGCAGAATGATGGTGACAAATTTTGTTTTCTACTCTTGTCCAGGTATGATGATGATGCCATGGACATGAGTGTTAGCAGTGAAGGACATAAACAGAAGTAGAATCATCTATCTATCTATCTATCTATCTATCTATCTATCTATCTATCTATCTATCTATCTATCTATCATAATCACCATCACTCATGGACTTTCAGACACACATGCACACACAAATAGAACAGTACAATGAATCCTTTTCTATGTATTACCTAGCTGCAGCAACTTGCTATTCTTGTATACTTGCATACTTCTTGCTATTTTGTATCCATTTTTATTATTTTATTTTCTGGGGTATTTTAAAAGCAAATCTTGTATGTCATATTCTGTTATCTATCAATACTTTAGTATTTATCTTGAACATATAAGGACTTAAATATATTTAGCCATACTACCATTACTACATTTGACAAAATAGCAGTAGTACCTTAATAAATATCACCTAATAACCACAGACTGAGATGTATTTTGAGGGCAGAGGCAATATGTTGGTGTACTGGGTGGGTATGAAGAGAGGCATCAGGAAACCTAGTTGTTGGCTGAGGTTCCAAGATGGAGAAAACTGGGGAAGAAGCATGTGGTGGTGGTGGTGGTGGTTTTCTGCCTGGTCTAGGAAACCAGAATTCTATCAAGATATTAGTCATTCTGTAGAGGAATGCATTACTGAAGCTTAGGGGAGAGGTGTGGGCTGAAGATATAATTTAAAAGTCATCACACTTTGGGAGGCTGAGGCGGGCACATCACCTGAGGTCAGGAGTTTGAGACCAGCCTGGCCAACATGGTGAAACCCTGTCTCTACTAAAAATACAAAAAAATTAGCCAGGCATGGTGGTGGGCACCTGTAATCCCAGCTGCTTGGGAGGCTGAGGCAGGACAATCGCTTGAACCTGGGAAGTGAATGTTGCAGTGAGCCGAGACTGTGCCATTGCACTCCATCCTGCCTGGGCAACAAGAAAGAAACTCCATCTAAAAAAAAAAAAACAAAAAACTCATCCAAGGCCTGTTGCAGTGGCCTATGCCTATAATCTCAGCACTTTGGGAGGCCAAGGCAAGCAGATCACTTGAGAGCAGAAATTTGAGACCAACCTGGGCAAATGGGCAAAACCCCATTTCTACTAAAAATATAAAAATTAGCCAGGCTTGGTGGTGTGCACCTGCGGTCGCAGCTACTCAGGAGGCTGAGGAGGGAGGATTGATGCCTGGAAATTCAAGGCTGCAGCAAGCAGAGATCATGCCATGCACTCCAGTCTGGGCAACAGAGACCCTGTTTCAAAAAAAAAAAAAAAGTCATTTGGCCACCTTGGATGAAGATTCTGGGCCCTACATAGTGGAGAGAGGAACTCTAGCTCTCAGGCACTCTAAAGTTTGAAGATGGGCGAAAGAGAAAGGGCTGGCTAAGGGTGTGAGAAGCAGTGACTAATGAAATAAGAGGAAAACTACTTGGATGTTCTAGAGTTAAAACAAAGAAAAGATTTGAAGAAAGAGGGGGTGGCCAACTGTGATAAATAAAGTGAAGACTGAGAACTGATCACTGGATTTAGTAACATACAGGATGACCAGAGAGGTTGCAGTTGGAAGGATGGAGACAAAATCCTGATTGGAGAAAGCATGGACAGTCAAGAAGTAGAGAAAGTGAGTGCAGATAGCTCTTTTGAAGACTTGAAATCAAAATCAGAATGTACAATCCTTATAATGAGGTGCTTCATAATAATAAAAAATAGTCACAGTATTTTAAATGTATATATTATTTGACAGTTTACAAAATGCTTTAATGAATCTATTTCATCTGAAAGTAAAAAATGTCATGAAAGACAGGTGTTTAAATGTTAGGTGGGTTTGTGGCATTTCAAAGACCTCAGTTTTCTGAATAAAGACATTCTGAGGGGTTGATAAGAGCCGGTTTTGGTACGTCATAGCAGAGAATTCCAGTCTCAATCAATATCTTGCCTGAAGGCTGGTTGGTTCTGAAGCTTTGACTCAAGTGCATGTTTTCCAGTTCTACAACATGTACTCTTCTACTATGCTACATCATTTCCTTCATAAACAAGGGGGCCAATATTCTCTTCTTTAAAGGTGTAAAATTTAAATTCCAATTTCTGGCCCGTTCTCAACAGAATTTGGTTTCTGCAAGTGTCAAGATTGTTCCTAAAAAGTCATCCTCAAAGGACGGGGACAGAGTCTTACTATAAAATTTCCTGGTTTTTGTTTAAATGACCGATCAAGATTTGTCATTTATGGATTTACATTGACTCGAACTTTGTTTCTCCTCATAATGAAGGTGCCGAAGGTACAAAGCTGAGGGTCTAATGACAGGAAGTACTCTGGTAATTGTAAGGAAGAAGATTTATCCTGGTCCTGAGAAAAATGTAAGTGACATAATGGTTGAAGCTTCAGAGAGTAGAGATATTTTACCCATGATTATAAATAAATCCTGACTGAAATCTGTTGGTGTGATGTTAAGTTATGATTCTGAGAAGACAAGCCTAGAGGGACCAGAATAATACAGTCCAGGCATATAGTTTTCTGATGAGCTCGCCATTTATGGGGACAAAGCTTGGAATATCTTGAGAAATGAAAGTTAATGTATCCTTTATTAGACAATCTTTCTGGTCTATCAGTTTTCTCACCGGACTTTTGTTGACAGCTATATGGCAAACAATCTAACACTGAGGTCATTCTGAAGTGCAGGTATTCTTCATTGTTGACGGGAAGATATCCATATACTCCGGGTATCAGAAGACAGAGATAGTTTAGTTGTGGTTATTTAAGAGCCAGATTTATATTTTTCCACTAGTCTTCAGGTTTTTTGATAACCACAGTCTGTATCTGATTCCACTTGCAGCTCTGACACTCAGCATGGTGTCTAGATTAGAGGGGTCATTTTGTACACATAAGAGTGGTCTTAAACTCATTAATGCAGGGTGATGATACCGTGTATGCCAGTGATGAACTCATTAAGAATTCTAGGGCCAAGCTTGGTGGCTCATGCCTGTAACCCCAGCACTTTGGGAGACTGAGGCGGGCAGATCACTTGAGGCCAGGAGTTTAAGACCAGCCTGGCCAACATGGCGAAACGCTGTCTCTACTAAAAATACAAAAATTAGCCAGGTGTGGTGATGCATGTCTGTAATCCCAGCTACTCAGGCTGCTGAGGCACGAGAATAGTTTGAACCCAGGAGGTCAAGGGTGCAGTGAGCCAAGATGGTGCCACTGCACTCCAGCCTGGATGACAGAGTGAGACTCCGTTTCAAAAAAAAAAAAAAAAAAAAGAAAAAAAAAGAATTCGACTTATGTGCTATCCCATTTTTGAGGAACTAGGGATGATAAACATTACAACTTATTTTAAAGTGACATCTTGAAATTTTCTTAAAAAGTTCTGGGACAGTGTTACTGCAAACCTAATAAGTAAATAAACTCCTCATATTCCAGTGATACCTTTAATTGTACTTTGTGCTGTAAAATCAGAAATGCTATTTCCAGAATGTTAGGTTTTCTGGCCAGAACAAACCACATCACACCATTGAGCAACACTTTCGCTTTGTCTGTGTTGCTGTGGCTTGTATTATTAGTTGACATGTAAGGCAGCCAATATTTTTTCTGGTTTAAGAGACATTAGGTTATCTCTTCACTTGGCTCTATATGGGCAAATTGATTGAGACTATCACTAGAGGCAATGAAAAAGTATAACATAGGCCTTTTATCCTGGAACTAAGATATCCAGGTTTTCTTTTCCATTGGAAACTATCTTCTTTTGGGGTATTTGTTTTTTTCAAAAAGAGGATAATTATTTGCTATTAAGCTCAGTAAGAGTGAATTCCCTGATTTTTCAAAATAATATGTGGCCACTTAGATGAAGAGGATAGTTGATCTACTTGGGCTAAGGTGATTGTACATTTTTTAAATCAAAATATGTTCTTCATATAAGAAAGATTTCAGAAACAGTGATTTTTTTCCTATAGACATTGTTCTTAGGATAGTTAGATAGTCGGTGGTTATCTGTAGAATATTTTTAATAGATAGGTACTAGAAATGTATCTCCCAACTTTATTCTACTGTTGGCAAAGGAGGTGAATCAGATGACCTAAGATTTTACAGATTTGTTTTCCCCAAAAGTTTTAAACTTGGATTGGGGAAGCACAAAGATTCATGGCAGCTTGCCTGCATTAACTTTATAATATTGAAATTGAAATGATAGAAAGGTGGAGCTTAGAATTAAAAAAAGGAATATTGGTTCACACCTGTAATCTCAGCACTTTGGGAGGCTGAGGTGGGAAAATCACTTGAAGCCAGGAGTTCAAGACCAGCCTGGACAACAAAGTGAGACCTCCCCTGCCCGCTGCCCCTCAAGGGAATGTTATAAATACATGAAGATGTCGATAGCAAAGCTGGGAATGGGCTCTCAGTTTGTAGTGGATGTTTTGCTGTGCCACCCACATCCCCCCTTAGGACTGCAGAACATATTTTCCCAGCTGTCAGGAGTGCTGCCCACATATAACCTTCAGCTGGCAGCCCTCTCTGGGAATTGCCCTTGGCTGACGAGAGTGTTTTCCTTAAGGACACTCCTCCTTTCTGGGGTCATCCTGCATCCAATGACTGAATCATGCCATGGTATAAAGTCCTGGTCCCCTTGATCCTATTGTAAAGGCCTGTTCCAGCTCCAGAGCTCTCGATGGTCTTGGCTGTGGCTTTCGTTGTGGCTACATCAACAGCCCAACTGCTCCCTCTGTCCAGCAGTGCTTCTTTCGTCTCTTACAGGTGTTAATCCCAAGAGAACTTGCCAATCAACCTCTTATACATAAAGCTCCCTCTAAATCTACTACCCAGGAATCCAACCTAGACCAATAGCTCTGTTTTCTCCATGGTCAATCTAAGATAGTTCCTCTAGCTTTCATAAGGGAGAACAGATGGAATTGTCTTTCTTTGAAATCATTTTCTTCTGAATTCCTGTGTCTTCATAATCTATAGCCATCTATTCACAGAATCCTACTAAGAATCTACAGAAGATAGAGTCTTAGGAGGCTCATTTGGGCAAGGGTTTTAGTTTAGGAAAATGTTGAAAGAGAGTACATTTCCTGTAAAACATTCAGCAGGCTTATTGTTCAGGTAAAACTTAGTGAGTTGATCATTTTGTTTTCAAAATAGGAAGGCTAAATTGTGTGTCTATTTCTGCATCTGAATAATGCACAATAGGATTTATATAAATTAGGCAGGGCATCTGTAAGATTGCTTACTTTTTCTCAGCAAATTGTTAAACTAAATTCTCCATGCTATAGCACTACATCTTTCATCATCTCTTATTTTCACCCTCCTCCCTGGCAAAATTGGCGAGAGAGCATCTTCAGCAGCTGACCAGAGACCTCCTTGTGTGATTTTGCCTCAGCATAAGCATTTTGCTAAGAAGAATGGAGAAAAAAGGGAAACATCTGCATTCTTTAAAATAAATAGATTCCAAAGACATGAGCGTTATGTTCATTCTCAACGTAGTGAGATCCTGTTCACCAGTCTGTTATTAGGGGATTAGGGCCAAGCTGTATGTTTTCCTCTAGCGCAGCTCTGATGGTACTGGGATTGAAAAGAACAAGAAACTGCTGCTGTCCACTGAGTGTTTGTGTCAGGGGATCATGATTGCAAGCTGTCTTTGGATCAACTGGTTTTAAATGCTGGGAGTGTGCACTGTTGCCATGATTGGGTCCTTTCAGCTCCTTAGGGTCCAATCTTTTTCTATATAGGTAATACGTAATTACTCTGGGAAATAAAAAGCAGCAATAAATATAGATGTATTAAGAGCATGGGCTTTGTAGCCAGACAAACTTGGGTTCTGGTCCCAGACCTGCCACTTATATGTGACCTTGGCCAAGTTTTCTTCTATTACTTCTTTCTGCTTCTATTCTTCTTTTCAGTTGGCCATTAAAATACTAATATGTGTAATGCCAAATAATTTAAACAGTATGAAAGAATGTAAAATGGAAACGAAGTCTCTATTCCATCCCAATTTCCCTCTTCATTTTCTTTCTCTATTGTCAACCACAGTAGTTTCTTGTGTATCTTTCAAGAAATTTTCTATGCCTATAAAAATGTATAATATATCCTACATGCACTTACTTCTTTTAACATTTCCTAATAATGTAACTTACAGCATATTTCATATTAGCACATATAGACCTACCTTATCCTTTTCAGTGGCTGCACTATATTCCATTGAGTGAATGAACCATGATTAAGTAAGTATTTCATTGTACATCTATCTAATTCCTATTGATGGACATTTTTGTGGCTTCTAATCAATTTCTGCTACAAATAATGCTGCAATAAATATCCTGGTACATTCATATTTGAGTACCTGTAGGATCAGTTTTCAAAGTGTGTAGTCATTTAAACTTTTGATAGATACTGCAAAATAAGGCAAAGATCTCAATTTCTATGAACCTCAGTGTCCTACTCTGTAAAATGGAAGTCAAAACAATACCTATCTCTAGGGCTGTTGTGAGGATTAAATGAGATAAGATACATGAATAGTGTTGCCAGATGTAGCAAATTAAAATATAAGACTCTATTTAAATTTGGATTTCAGATAAACAATAATAATGTTTTTGTATAAATGTGTCCCAAATCTTTCATGGAATATATACTAAAAATAATTTGTTGTTTATCTGAAATTCAAATTTAATTGAGGGGTTATTTATTTTATTTGGCGCCCTATACATGAAGGGATCAGTACAGTCCCTGGAATGCAGTAAGCACTAGATAAACATGGGATGCTATAATTCTTATTAGACATTCAGGCAAATGCTATCATTCAGCAAATGTTTTTGGAAATAATGATTCTATACTCCTTAATTTATTTGTCATTCATTCACTGCATACTTATTGAGTGCCTGCTGTGAACTAGGTATTATTCTAAGTCCTCAGGATGGAGTGGTGAACAAAAAAAGTGTATGAGCAAGGGAATACTTTTGAGTGTTATAAGGCTGACATGTGCTTGAGATTAAAGAAGAAACCAAGCTCAGTGTTAAGTGGATTGATTGGTTAATTGGGGAGGTTGATTATATTGACCTTTATTATCTACTCTCTCTAGTTACCCCAACACTTCTGTAGCTTGTGAGGAAATCCCCTTTTCAGGAATCCATGTTGCTGGTGGGAAATCAGGAGCATTAGAACATGGAAAGGATGACCTTGATGAACCCATTGAAAATCCCCTCTTTTGTTTCTTAAGCTTTAGCAATGCACTTGCAATATTGCTTCCAAAAGTGTTCCTTAAGGTCAACACTTGATTTTCAGCTTCTGAAAGCAATAGTCTAGTGACATGGAGCATGATAGGTGCTACCTCACTCTCAGACTTGCATTTTCTCAAGGAGATTTTCAGTGAAGTCTAGCACCTCTTAGTATGCTATGCCTCATCAGGAAGAAGCAGGTTCAGACCAGTTTATCAAAAATTATTAGTTGCAGTTGCTATCTCTTACCTCCTTTTCTTAGAACTCAGAGTTCTGAGAGTAGATATATAGTGGCATATTTTTTAAAAATTTGCTTCAAATAATTCTAGTTGCTGTTCTGTGGCAGCTAAACTCCGTATGTTTTATGGTGCCTTTGGAATCTAAATTTTATGAATTTTTTACTTGGATTTTGGCTTATTTAGCAATTGGCTTGTGAGTTTGCTAAGGTAAAGGCTATCTTATTATCCCATATGTATTTAAAAAAACGGATTCTAAGAAGCATTAACTAGATTATGTCAGAGTTTTATACTCTGAAATAATTATATGATGCTGAAAATTGAGCCACATTTTAAAATCTTATAACTTATCCTTTCTTTTCAGAATATTCATATACTGCAATTCATCTACAGGAGCTTTTACCTTTTGACAATGGCAAAAGCAAAGTTTGAAGGTGCTGAGTCTGTGGAGCCAGTGTCACCTTCACAGCCCAAAAGGCCATCCTATGTCCCCCTAGAAGAGCTATGGTGCAAGATTGCTTTAAACATGAACCCTGAGAACAGCTGCATCACACATGTAGAGCCAGGGAGTGTCTGCTTTCATGTTTCAAGTTGGCGACAAAACCCAATCACCATACTAGCTAAAATTTTAGAAGTCTAGAAATATTTTGAAGATGAGTTTTAAAGCAAATCATTTTGTCTGACCCTCCAGTTCTGCTGGGATATTTTTTATGTATTATTGTCAGTGGTGGTGGTTGTAGGTAGGACAAGAAAAATGATTGGATTCAAAATATAGATTATTTAAATTTGTTTATACATCTTTATCAGTTTATGCTTGTTTAGCAAGTTTGGGTACTTCTGCTGCTATGATCCTTAGTGCTCATTAAATGTATCTCTGAGTTCCTAGTTAAGTGCAGTTATATATATTAATATTTGATAAGACAGAATAGGGGATAATGTAAAAACTCCTCTGATTGTATTGCACATACTGATTGTTCTACAGGGATATATTCAAATCAGAGGTTACGCAAGGCGTCTCACACAGCCTATGGTTTACCAATATCTCCAGGCTCTTTTTCTGTAAACTCTAGTTACATTTGTAGAGTGTTACTTTCTCCTCTTTAAAATAACCTATTTTGTGCTTCTTTTTCTTACTCTTCGTTCAGTTTCTGATAACTGTGTCAAATCATAAGACAGTTTCCTCTCATGGTCTTACTTTGTGAGGGCTGTGCTTTCTTCTTGTTAGGGTTCTGTCCACAAACCTGAAAAGTGTGTCCAATTGTCCATTGTAAAGGTTATTGATGAAGTAGTTTGGATTGTGCTAGGCTCGGCGTCAACATCCAGAACTACTGCCTACTGTTTCTTGTATAATCCTTCCTAGAGCTTGTGCTATACAAGTTGGAAGAATAAGAGTTTGGAAATAAGACGCAATATCATCTTGACTTCTTCCTGAGACAGGTGCACTTTCAGTAGAGACTTCAAGGCAATTTGGTAGCAGTGCAGTTTCCAAAAATGACACAATAGCCTTCTCTGTCCACTCATGCCCATTTTTTCTAAGATGCTGTTTGCTGAGAAGTGTCACTAAGGTGCCAGAGGAGGTGTCTCTAGGAGAAATTAACCAGCACATAATTCATACCTGTAAAGATAAATTAGATTTAGAAGGCTTCCTAGGTTCTTCTATTGTTGTCAAACTAGTTAAAGTTCAGAAAAGTGTAGCACTGGAAAAATGATTGAATTCTGGCTAGAGATGAAAATACTGCAATTGAAAAATTTCCAGAACAACGTGTACTTGGATCTGTATTAAAGAAAAATTCTTTGAGTGTTTAAGCCAAATGATCCAGCAGAGTTGATAGTGTGAGGCATATTTCACAGTCGAATAAATATTTAAAACTATTTTCCAGCCTATAAAACAAGTAAATTAGGTTTTTTTTTTTTAAAGTACAATGAAATTAACCTGTCCACCTCAACTTGTTGGGCAAACCTGCTCTACTCATCCCAACCTTTTCTCTTAGAAGGGAATCTCTGAGAAAGAAATGTGATGAAAACTTCCAAGTTGGAAAACAAAGCTGGTTTACATTTCAGGGAATTTCAGAAGGAATGATTAGCATCATGGTATACTGGCCCAGGTGGTCTGCATCCAGAGGGCCTGTCTGGTTTTGGACAGCCCTGACTAACTTGTCATCAGGGGCCAAATTCAATGGACACAATAGCTTTTCATAATAAACCCCTTTGAACTGGGTGGAGGGTGGTCTTGGGGCTCCATCATACACATGACCTGCACAGAAAGCAGTGCAGTAGGTTGACTGTGTTGTTCTCTATTCTGAGCTGCTGTCCTGTTAGAATACCACCAAGCCTGGTTTGTAGGTAGTCCTTCTCATTCACTCTTCCAAGGCTTCTTTTATCATGCTTTGTTGTTCTTGTCCTTTCCAGAATTTAACATATTTTTCCTTTTACTTGCATTTTAGCTATTGCTCTACCTTGCCACTGTCTCCTTTGCTTTCTTGCCTCCAGTTAAATAGACTTCTGAGGCAATGGCAATGATGTTTCTGTATTTATCCATCGAGTTGGAAAAGAATGTCAGTGACTAAAATTTATTGAGATTTCGTAGCTGCTGCATAAAGCTGGCACCATAGGTGGTGGGAAGAGTGCTCAGCCAAGAGTTTAGCATTTGAGTTTAGCCCAGGAGTACCACTAACTCGCTGGGTATCTTTGACCAATCACTTAACCTCCCTGGGCCTTTGTTCCCGTGTTAATGTAAGACCATTTTGAATTTAACATACTAGGAAAGTCTTGTCTGCTTCCTCTGTTATATGATGCTACATTGTGAATACATTCCCTTGGTTATACTTTCAATTCTTCATTCTTGAAGAAAATTAATTTTATTTTTGTTTTTAGACTGCAGAATGAAAAATGGATGAATGTCAAAGTGGGAGACATCATTAAATTAGAAAATAACCAATTTGTTGCTGTAAGTATTCAATATTGTTTAAATAATTTATCTCAGATTAAAGTAGCATATATATGGAAGTATTTACATTTGCAAATTTAGTAAATCCTTACTAATCCAGAATAATTATCATCAGTATGTGTTAGTAAAAAGTCTCAATTATAAAATATTTTAAAAGACGTTGATTTATTAGTTTCAATAACTTGGCAACTCACATAAGGTTGAATGAGTATCACCTTGTCTATTTCCCTAGAGATCTTTTAAATTAATAGGAACAAAAGATTTTAAATTAGCCAATATTTGATGTAAATAAGAGTTTTAAAAATGGCTCCTGAGTACTTTAAAAAGTCTGCTCTCACATATTTTGTGATTAGTACTGTTAGTATCCTGATTAGTATTGTTAATTTACAGTATATTTGAAAAAAAGCTAGAGAAAGAGAAAATATATGTTTCTTCCTTAAAAATTAGAAAATGTGTATTGATTGTGTTGAATTAATAACATGTTATTGAGATTTTACTTTATCAAATATATTATAATTTATATACTCAAATGGCCTATGTTATAATTTCCTTAATAAAATTCAAGGGATTAGTCTAATTACTAAAATATATGCAACTAACTATTGTTCAAATTAAATTTAAGGTAACAAAAGTTATTGAGATCAGAGATTAAAAAATTCAAGTTATTGTATTGTTTATGTCAAATATATATTAGCTTACATATGAAATTTTTTGTGTTGAGTGCTATTTTGTGTATCAAGTTGAGACATTTTACCACAGGGAAAAAAATATGGCCCCAAGAGTTATTTACAAGAACAACAACTCAGTTAAGAGTCCTAAACATTCACTTTCAGAAACAGTCTTCTTTCATTAATGCACCATCTGTGTATACTGAATTCTCCAGAACAACCCACACTAAGGAGACTACTCAGTAGACAGGCCTTCACAAAAGAGTTCACACTTTCAGTAGAAAAGTGCTTATTTCTCTGGTAACCACAATGCTTTGGAAAATAGCTGGGAGCCAAAAATAAACAAAAAGGTGTCGGCAGCCAAAACAGAGGTCTCAAAGTCCACTCTGGTTAAGCTCCTTATAAGTAGAACAGTTTGCCAGGTTCTCACTCGCAATCTATTTACTTTTATTTAAGCCACAATTTAAATTCGCTTGTCCATCTTATTTTTCAGCTCATTAAAGATTAGGAATAATACCCTGGAAGGTGGTGTCTGTTAGAACATACTCTGTGCGTGGAATCAAGGTAGCTCCAGTGTAAGGGCACTAGATGGGGAACTGGGAGAGAACTGAGGCTTTGCTTCATTCTTTCAGTGACAGTAAAGACTTTATCTTCTTTGTCTTTGGTTTGTCCATGTGTCAAATAAGATGCTAGACCACTACAGGATCTCAAAAATCCGTTCCATGCTGTGATTCTCTTCTAAGCTGACACTAGACTATACGATTCTTGCAGGCAAAGCACCTATTGATTTGCCTGTTCTCCAACACTTGGTGCCATGTTCCATCAACAGGGGCATTTGGTAAATGTTGGCTGAATAATTAAGTGTTGATCTTTGTAAGAAAGAAGACAGGAAAAAAAAAGAAAAGTAGATATAAATTTACAAAAATTCAGATGTTCTGGATCAATAGGATACCAGTAAACAGTATCTGCCCTAATTAAAGATCACTTAATTCAGGGTTCTTTGTCTAAGAAGAAAGGGCTCCAGGCAACTCATTCGAGTTCTACTCTCAATTAAAATGATTACAGTGAAAGAGTTTTGGTGCTTCTAAGTGGATAACCTTAACTTATAAAAAAGGGACATGTGGAATTCTAAGATGTGTGCATTCAAATGTTTTTGGCAATGATTTCAGCTAGGTAGTGTCAGATTATTGAAGAATTAGCATAAACTGATATATGCCACACACTTAACTATCATTTTATTTGGAATAGAATATTTCAGGGGCAATGCTAGGTATGTTTTTACTTCAGGTATTCAGTAAAAACAATGAGTGTTAGGAGCCCCATGAACGTGCTCTAACAAGGGTGAACATCAGACTGGACTCACTTGTTTACTAACGCCATAGTGTGCTGATTTATCACATTTTTAGGAATGGGTCCAGAAAAGCAGCAGTCAAATCTATGTCTCAAAGCTTTTAACTCTATGGTGCCTCATGGCCAGCAGATCTAGGCTCCAACTGGCCCTCTAGCCTTTATGTTTGAATTTGTATTTTCTTTGGTCTTTGTTTTTAATTTGGTTATATTTTCTATATTACGGTATGTGTGCTTACTTGCTATTGCAAAAGCTTCAATGAAGTGAAATACAGAAGGCAAGCACAAGTGCATTTGAAGAGCAGAATTTTGAATTTTAATTAATTTAGATTTAAATAGCTACATGTGATTTGTGGCTACTGTATTAGACACACGGATGTGGCCTTTTATGGTGGTTCCCATGATGGGGTGAGAATGCTTATTTTCCACTCTTCCTCTTGTTATCGTTTGGAGGGACAGCACCAAAATAACA